>NC_068455.1:71283971-71601471 GCF_023373465.1 Oncorhynchus keta | reverse complement strand
GGAAGTATACATACACCTTAGCCAAATACATTTAAACTCAGTTTTTCACAATTCCTGACATTTAATATTTAATCCTAGTACAAATTCCCTGCTTTAGGTCAGTTAGGAACACCACTTTATTTTAAGGATGTGAAATGTCAGAATGATAGTAATGAGAATTATTTATTTCAGCTTTTAATTCTTTCACAATTCCCAGTGGGTCAGACGTTTACATACACTCAATCATTGCCTTTAAATTGTTTAACTTGGGTCAAATGTTTCGGGTAGCCTTCCACAAGCTTTCTACAAGTGAATTTGAGCCCATTCCTCCTGACAGAGCTGGTGTAACTGAGTCAGGTTTGTAGGCCTCCTTGCTCGCACACACTTTTTCAGTTCTGCCCACACATTTACTATAGGATTGAGGTTAGGGCTTTGTGATGGCCACTCCAATACCTTGACTTTGTTGTCCTTAAGCCATTTTGCTACAACTTTGGAAGTATGCTTGGGGTCATTGTCCATTTGGAAGCTTTAACTTCCTGACTGATGTCTTGAGATGTTGCTTCAATATATCCACATGATTTTCCTACCTCATGATGCCATCTATTTTTTGAAGAGTACCAGTCCCTCCTGCAGCAAAGCACCCACACAACATGATGCTTCCACCGCCGTGCTTCACGGTTGGGATGGTGTTCTTCGGCTTGCAAGCCTCCCCCTTTTTCCTCCAAACATAACGATGGTCATTATGGCCAAACAGTTCTATTTTTGTTTCATCAGAACAGAGGGCATTTCTCGAAAAAGTATGATTTTTGTCCCCATGTGCAGTTGCAAACCGTAGTCTGGCTTTTTTATGCCGGTTTTGGAGCAGTGGCTTCTTCCTTGCTGAGCGGCCTTTCAGGTTATGTCGATATAGGACTCGTTTTACTATGGATATAGATACTTTTGTACCTGTTTCCTCCAGCATCTTCACAAGGTCCTTTGCTGTTGTTCTGGGATTGATTTGCATTTTTCGCACCAAAGTAGGTTCATCTCTAGGAGACAGAACGCGTCTCCTTCCTGAGCGGTAAGACGGCTGCGTGGTCCCATGGTGTTTATTCCAATTCCAATTGACTCAGGCTAATTGACATCATTTATCAGAAGCTTCTAAAGCCATGACATAATTTTCTGGAATTTTCCAAGCTGTTTAAAGATACAGTCAACCTACTGTATGTAAACTTCTGACCCACTGGAATTGTGATACAGTGAATTATAAGTGAAATAATCTGTCTGTAAACAATTACTGGAAAGATTACTTGTGTCATGCACAAAGTAGATGTCCTAACCGACTTGCCAAAACTATAGTTTGTTAACAAGAAATTTGTGGAGTGGTTGAAAAATTAGTTTTAATGACTCCAACCTAAGTGTATGTAAACTTCCGACTTCAACTGTAGTAGCTTCCTTATTTCAAGAAAATGTGTTTGAAAATGTTTTTTCCTGTTGTCTCTCTTTTTCTCCCCCTCCCTCCCTCCCTCCCTCCCTCCCTCCCTCCCTCCCTCCCTCCCTCCCTCCCTCCCTCCCTCCCTCCCTCCCTCCCCTCCCCATCCCTCATTCCCTCCCCATCCCTCATTCCCTCCCCATCCCTCATTCCCTCCCCATCCCTCATTCCCTCCCCCTCTCTCAGTCTTCTAGAGCTGTCTTTGAAGAAGCTAGCCATCAGGTTTGGGAAGTCATGGGACAATCTGGAAGACTTCAAACGATGCTTCTGGAAACTCAGAAGCCCCATATCTGGTAGAGTACAGTGGCACATAAATAGACTACTGAATAGAGCATTGTGGGTAATGTTGTACGTAATGCTACAGGTACACAACATGGCCAAAGTATTCAACCCACCCTCCCTTCAGACACACACTATTTAATGACTCCAAAACTGTCCGCCCTGCGGGATATAACCGTGGGGACTGGGGTTATGAGTCAATCGCTAGACTTTCAACGTGGCACCGTTATAGGATGCCACCTTTCCAACAAGTCGGTTAGTAAAATTTCTTCCCTGCGAGAGCTGCCCCGGTCAACTGTAAGTGCTGTTATTGTGAAGTGTACAGAAATGAGATTGCCGAGATCAGTGTGGAATAACTTGATTGGCCTGCACAAAGCCCTGACTTTAACCCCATTGAACACCTTTGGGATGAATTGGAATGCCGACTGCGAGCCAGGCTCGACCTCACTAATGCTCTTGTGGCTGAGGAAGCAAGTCCCCGCAGAAATATTCTAACATCTAGTGGAAAGCCTTCCCAGAAGAGTGGAGGCTTTTACAGCAGCAAAGGGGGGGACCAACTCCATATTAATGCCCATGTTTTTGGAGTGATGTTCGTCATACTTTGGAGTGAGATGTTCGTCATACTTTGGAATGAGATGTTCGTCATACTTTGGAGTGAGATGTTCGTCATACTTTGGAGTGAGATGTTCGACATACTTTGGAGTGAGATGTTCGACATACTTTGGAGTGAGATGTTCGACATACTTTGGAGTGAGATGTTCGACATACTTTGGAGTGAGATGTTCGACATACTTTGGAGTGAGATGTTCGTCATACTTTGGAGTGAGATGTTCGTCATACTTTGGAGTGAGATGTTCGTCATACTTTGGAGTGAGATGTTCGACATACTTTGGAGTGAGATGTTCGACATACTTTGGAGTGAGATGTTCGACATACTTTGGAGTGAGATGTTCGACATACTTTGGAGTGAGATGTTCGACATACTTTGGAGTGAGATGTTCGACATACTTTGGAGTGAGATGTTCGACATACTTTGGAGTGAGATGTTCGTCATACTTTGGAGTGAGATGTTCGTCATACTTTGGAGTGAGATGTTCGTCATACTTTGGAGTGAGATGTTCGTCATACTTTGGAGTGAGATGTTCGTCATACATTGGAGTGAGATGTTCGACATACTTTGGAGTGAGATGTTCGACATACTTTGGAGTGAGATGTTCGACATACTTTTGGGCATGTATTTTATTAGAGTTAGAGGTGCTAGTCCTCGTAGAGTATAGGCCAACACTTTTTTTTACAGCTGTCTCTTCCTGTATTTTTGGGGAAGTGAGGCCTCTGAATATAGCAACACCAGTGTGTGTAACTCAGTCAGTATATAGCATTTTCAATATTTGATTAAACAAGAGAAACCCTGTTTCTCCTTCAATATATAGTCAATGTATTAATATTCTGACACTACAGATCACTATTTTGTTGCTTACAATTTTTTCTGCACAGCTGTAATTGCAAACTTGAAGGGTATTCAAGGTTTTAAAAGGCATCTAAAGTTTGGTCTATTCCACTTTAACATGTCAGACTTGATTTGCCCTCATGAAAAATGTATCAACCCTTACAAAAAATGTCCATGAATTATAATCCACATAATCATTCACATTTCCTGTTGCTGCAGGATAATGTTCCTGCTGTTGCAAACTGGTCAAACTAAGATCTTACATCTGTACGGAATAATCCTTCTCTGTCTTCACCCTGTCAGTCCTATTATATATTTGTGTAGATTGTTTATTAAGAATTGTTTATTCAGACAGTACTTTTTTTATTTTGTGATTGATAAATTGATTCTCCCTATGATTCCAGAATACTGTATGGAGCACTGGAAGGAAGACTCGTTCTTCGGGTACCAGTGTCTGAACGGTTCAAACCCCAGAATGATCCAGCGCTGCAAGAAGCTTCCGGGAAACTTCCCCGTCTCTGGAGACATGGTACAGGGGTCGCTGGCCCCAAGAACCACCCTTGAGAAGGAACTCAAGGTGGGGCCCCTCTGTCTCTCTGTCTGCATTCCAAATGCCACCCTATACTAACCCTAATGCTAGCTTCATGTCCATATCCTGGATCAACCCTAACTCCACCCTCAACCCTAACTCCACCCTCAACCCTAACTCCACCCTCAACCCTAACTCCACCCTCAACCCTAACTCCACCCTCAACCCTAACTCCGCCTCAACCCTAACCCTAACGTCTCAACTCTAACCCTAGCCTCAACCCTAACCCTAGTCTCAACCCTAACCCTAGTCTCAACCCTAACCGTAGCCCTAGCCTCAACCCTAACCCTAACCCTAGTCTCAACCCTAACCTTAGCCCTAGCCTCAACCCTAACCCTAACCCTAGTCTCAACCCTAACCTCAACCCAAACCCTAGCCTCAACCCTAACTTCAACCCTAACCCTAGTCTCAACCCTAACCCTAGCCTCAACCCTAACCCTAGCCTCAACCCTAACCCTAGCCTCAACCCTAACCCTAGCCTCAACCCTAACCCTAGCCTCAACCCTAACCCTCAACCCTAACCATACTTTCAACCCTAACCATACTCTCAACCCTAACCCTAGTCGAAACCCTAACCCTAGTCTCAAACCTAACCCTAGTCTCAAACCTAACCCTAGTCGAAACCCTAGTCTCAACCCTAACCCGAGTCTCAACCCTAACCCGAGTCTCAACCCTAACCCTAGTCTCAACCCTAACCCTAACCCTAGTCTCAACCCTAACCCTAGTCTCAACCCTAACCCTAGTCTCAACCCTGACCCTAGTCTCAACCCTGACCCTAGTCTAATTAGATACTTTTATCTAGAGAAACTTGAATATCCTATACTAGTAGCACTTTTACACCTCCCCCTAACCCTAACCCTAACCCTAAACCAACCACCCCCCTAACCTTAACCCTAACCCTAACCCACTCCTAACCCTAGCCAAGTATCACATTCCTAATCTTAACCACAAATCTCAACCTTAAGTCTATTTTAATAAGCTTAAAACCTCATTTAATTCTGACTATAACCCTAACCCTAACCCTGACCTTAACCTCACCCTTACTGTAGCAATCCCCATCCTAGCTCTAACCTTAACCCCAATCATATAAGCCTAATCCTAAAACTGAATTTTGACTAGAACCCTAACCCTAACCCTAACCCACAAATCTCAACCTTAAGTCTATCTTAATAAGCTTAAAACCTCATTTAATTCTGACTATAACCCTAACCCTAACCCTGAACTTAACCTCACCCTTACTGTAGCAATCCCCATCCTAGCTCTAACCTTAACCCCAATCATAGAAGCCTAATCCTAAAACCGAATTTTGACTAGAACCCTGACCCTAACCCTGACCTTAACCTCAACCTTAACCGCAGCAATCCCCACCCTAGTCCTAACCTTAACCCTGATCCTGAATCTAACCTCAGCCCTGACAATAACCTCAGATCCAATCCTGACCCTGAACATAATCCTGATTTTTAACCTCACTTCAAGCTCTAATCCCTAATCCTGAACCTGGACCTAGATTCTGACTTGAATTCAAACCCAAGTTCCCGTATAACAAATTATGTATCCTTAGGAGCAATAGAATTAGAGAACAGGTGCCCGTGTATATGGTCCTCTTGAAGGGCTATTTTTTCCTAAACCTAACCCTAGTCTCAACCCTAGCCTCAACCCTAACCCTCAACCCTAACCCGAGTCTCAACCCTAGCCTCAACCCTAACCCTCAACCCTCAACCCTAGTCACAACCCTAACCCTAGTCTCAACCCTAACCATAGTCTCAACCCTAACCATAGTCTCAACCCTAACCCTAGCCTCAACCCTAACCCTAGCCTCAACCCTAACCCTAGCCGAAACCCTAACCCTAGTCGAAACCCTAACCCTAGTCGAAACCCTAACCCCAGTCTCAACCCTAACCCCAGTCTCAACCCTAACCCTAGTCTCAACCCTAACCCTAGTCTCAACCCTAACCCTAGTCTCAACCCTAACCCTAGTCTCAACCCTAACCCTAGTCTCAACCCTAACCCTAGTCTCAACCCTAACCCTAGTCTCAACCCTAACCCTAGTCTCAACCCTAACCCTAGTCTCAACCCTAACCCTAGTCTCAACTCTAACCCTAGTCTCAACTCTAACCCTAGTCTCAACCCTAACCATACTCTCAACCCTAACCATACTCTCAACCCTAACCCTAGCCTCAACCCTAACCCTAGTCGAAACCCTAGTCTCAACCCTAACCCGAGTCTCAACTGTAACCCGAGTCTCAACTGTAACCCTAGTCTGAACCCTAACCCTAGTCTCAACTGTAACCCTAGTCTCAACCCTAACCCTAGTCTCAACCCTAACCCTAGTCTCAACCCTAACGTCTCAACTCTAACCCTAGCCTCAACCCTAACCCTAGTCTCAACCCTAACCCTAGTCTCAACCCTAACCCTAGTCTCAACCCTAACCCTAGTCTCAACCCTAACCTCAACCCTAACCCTAGCCTCAACCCTAACCTCAACCCTAACCCTAGCCTCAACCCAAACCCCAGCCTCAACCCTAACTTCAACCCTAACCCTAGTCTCAATCCTAACCCTAGCCTCAACCCTAACCCTAGCCTCAACCCTAAACCTAGCCTCAACCCGAACCCTAGCCTCAACCCTAACCCTCAACCCTAACCCTAGTCTCAACCCCAACCCTAGTCGAAACCCTAACCCTAGTCTCAAACCTAACCCTAGTCTCAAACCTAACCCTAGTCGAAACTCTAGCCTCAACCCTAACTCTAGCCTCAACCCTAACTCTAGCCTCAACCCTAACTCTAGCCTCAACCCTAACTCTAGCCTCAACCCTAACTCTAGCCTCAACCCGAACCCTAGCCTCAACCCGAACCCTAGCCTCAACCCGAACCCTAGCCTCAACCCGAACCCTAGACTCAACCCTAACCCTAGTCTCAACCCTAGCCTCAACCCTAACCCTCAACCCTAGTCTCAACCCTAACCCTAGTCTCAACCCTAACCATACTCTCAACCCTAACCCTAGCCTCAACCCTAACCCTAGTCTCAACCCTAACCCTAGTCTCAACCCTAACCCTAGTCTCAACCCTAACCCTAGTCTCAACCCTAACCCGAGTCTCAACTGTAACCCTAGTCTCAACCCTAACCCGAGTCTCAACCCTAGCCTCAACCCTAACCCTCAACCCTCAACCCTAGTCTCAACCCTAACCATAGTCTCAACCCTAACCATAGTCTCAACCCTAACCCTAGCCTCAACCCTAACCTTAGCCTCAACCCTAACCCTAGTCGAAACCCTAACCCTAGTCGAAACCCTAACCCTAGTCTCAAACCTAACCCTAGTCGAAACCCTAACCCGAGTCTCAACCCTAACCCTAGTCTCAACCCTAACCCTAGTCTCAACCCTAACCCTAGTCCTAACCCTAGTCTCAACCCTAGTCCAACCCTAACCCTAGTCTCAACCCTAACCCTAGTCTCAACTCCTAACCCTAGTCTCAACCCTAACCCTAGTCTCAACTCTAACCCTAGTCTCAACCCTAACCCTAGTCTCAACTCTAACCCTAGTCTCAACCCTAACCCTAGTCTCAACTCTAACCCTAGTCTCAACCCTAACCCTAGTCTCAACCCTAACCCTAGTCTCAACCCTAACCCTAGTCTCAACTCTAACCCTAGTCTCAACCCTAACCCTAGTCTCAACCCTAACCTCAACCATCTCTACATATTTTCATGCTCTCTCTAGGCGGGTAACATCTACTTGGTAGACTATGCCATCATGGATGGTGTTCCTACCAACGTAATCAGAGGGAAACCACAGTACATCGCTGCTCCTCTCTGTCTGCTGTATGAACACCCAGACCAGGGACTCATACCCATCGCCATACAGGTAGGGCTGGACACACACACACACACTATCCTAATATTCAGTTGCACTCCCTTTTTCCCTCAGAACAGCCTCAATCTCAACAAGGTTAGTAAAGCCATAAACATACACGTTATCCCCCCTCTTCTCCAGCTAGGGCAGACTCCTGGCTTGGACACGCCCATCTTCCTGCCTAAAAACCCGCCCCTGGCCTGGCTATTGGCCAAGATCTGGGTCCGTCACTCAGAATTCCAGGTGTTCCAGCTCCTGTCCCACCTGTTGAGAACTCACCTGGTGGTGGAGGTGTTCTGTGTGTCAACACTACGACAGCTACCTGCCGTCCATCCAGTATATAAGGTAGGGAGGGGGGTGGGGGGTGGGGTACTGTGGCTAACCCCTCTCTCTGTCTCTACTGTAGCTCCTGGCTCCTCACCTGGTGGTGTGTGCTGTGGCTAACCCCTCTCTCTGTCTCTACTGTAGCTCCTGGCTCCTCACCTGGTGGTGGGGTGGTGTGTGCTGTGGCTAACCCCTCTCTCTGTCTCTACTGTAGCTCCTGGCTCCTCACCTGGTGGTGGGGTGTGCTGTCTCTACTGGCTAAGCCCTCTCTCTGTCTCTACTGTAGCTCCTGGTTCCTCACCTGGTGGTGGGGTGGTGTGTGCTGTGGCTAACCCCTCTCTCTGTCTCTACTGTAGCTCCTGGCTCCTCACCTGGTGGTGTGTGCTGTGGCTAATCCCCCTCTCTCTGTCTCTACTGTAGCTCCTGGCTCCTCACCTGGTTGTGTGTGCTGTGGCTAATCCCCTCTCTCTGTCTCTACTGTAGCTCCTGGCTCCTCACCTGGTGGTGGGGTGGTGTGTGCTGTGGCTAAGCCCTCTCTCTGTCTCTACTGTAGCTCCTGGCTCCTCACCTGGTGGTGTGTGCTGTAGCTAACCCCTCTCTCTGTCTCTACTGTAGCTCCTGGTTCCTCACCTGGTGGTGGGGTGGTGTGTGCTGTGGCTAACCCCTCTCTCTGTCTCTACTGTAGCTCCTGGCTCCTCACCTGGTGGTGTGTGCTGTGGCTAATCCCCCTCTCTCTGTCTCTACTGTAGCTCCTGGCTCCTCACCTGGTGGTGTGTGCTGTAGCTAACCCCTCTCTCTGTCTCTACTGTAGCTCCTGGTTCCTCACCTGGTGGTGGGGTGGTGTGTGCTGTGGCTAAGCCCTCTCTCTGTCTCTACTGTAGCTCCTGGCTCCTCACCTGGTGGTGTGTGCTGTGGCTAACCCCTCTCTCTGTCTCTACTGTAGCTCCTGGCTCCTCACCTGGTGGTGGGGTGGTGTGTGCTGTGGCTAACCCCTCTCTCTGTCTCTACTGTGGCTCCTGGCTCCTCACCTGGTGGTGTGTGCTGTGGCTAACCCCTCTCTCTGTCTCTACTGTAGCTCCTGGTTCCTCACCTGGTGGTGTGTGCTGTGGCTAACCCCTCTCTCTGTCTCTACTGTAGCTCCTGGTTCCTCACCTGGTGGTGGGGTGGTGGCTAACCCCTCTCTGTCTCTACTGTGGCTCCTGGTTCCTCACCTGGTGGTGGGGTGGTGTGTGCCCCCCTCTCTCTGTCTCTACTGTAGCTCCTGGCTCCTCACCTGGTGGTGGGGTGTGCTGTGGCTAACCCCTCCCTGTCTCTCTCTGTCTCTACTGTAGCTCCTGGCTCCTCACCTGGTGGTGTGTGCTGTAGCTAACCCCTCTCTCTGTCTCTACTGTAGCTCCTGGTTCCTCACCTGGTGGTGGGGTGGTGTGTGCTGTGGCTAAGCCCTCTCTCTGTCTCTACTGTAGCTCCTGGCTCCTCACCTGGTGGTGTGTGCTGTGGCTAACCCCTCTCTCTGTCTCTACTGTAGCTCCTGGTTCCTCACCTGGTGGTGGGGTGGTGTGTGCTGTGGCTAAGCCCTCTCTCTGTCTCTACTGTAGCTCCTGGTTCCTCACCTGGTGGTGGGGTGGTGTGTGCTGTGGCTAACCCCTCTCTCTGTCTCTACTGTAGCTCCTGGTTCCTCACCTGGTGGTGGGGTGGTGTGTGCTGTGGCTAACCCCTCTCTCTGTCTCTACTGTAGCTCCTGGCTCCTCACCTGGTGGTGTGTGCTGTGGCTAACCCCTCTCTCTGTCTCTACTGTAGCTCCTGGTTCCTCACCTGGTGGTGGGGTGGTGTGTGCTGTGGCTAAGCCCTCTCTCTGTCTCTACTGTAGCTCCTGGCTCCTCACCTGGTGGTGGTGTGGTGTGTGCTGTGGCTAACCCCTCTCTCTGTTTCTACTGTAGCTCCTGGCTCCTCGCCTGGTGGTGTGTGCTGTAGCTAACCCCTCTCTCTGTCTCTACTGTAGCTCCTGGTTCCTCACCTGGTGGTGGGGTGGTGTGTGCTGTGGCTAACCCCTCTCTCTGTCTCTACTGTAGCTCCTGGCTCCTAACCTGGTGGTGGTGTGTGCTGTGGCTAACCCCTCTCTCTGCCTCTACTGTAGCTCCTGGTTCCTCACCTGGTGGTGGTGTGGTGTGTGCTGTGGCTAACCCCTCTCTCTGTCTCTACTGTAGCTCCTGGCTCCTAACCTGGTGGTGGGGTGGTGTGTGCTGTGGCTAACCCCTCTCTCTGTCTCTACTGTAGCTCCTGGTTCCTCACCTGGTGGTGGTGTGGTGTGTGCTGTGGCTAACCCCTCTCTCTGTTTCTACTGTAGCTCCTGGCTCCTCACCTGGTGGTGGTGTGGTGTGTGCTGTGGCTAACCCCTCTCTCTGTCTCTACTGTAGCTCCTGGCTCCTCACCTGGTGGTGTGTGCTGTGGCTAACCCCTCTCTCTGCCTCTACTGTAGCTCCTGGCTCCTCACCTGGTGGTGGGGTGGTGTGTGCTGTGGCTAACCCCTCTCTCTGTCTCTACTGTAGCTCCTGGCTCCTCACCTGGTGGTGGTGTGGTGTGTGCTGTGGCTAACCCCTCTCTCTGTTTCTACTGTAGCTCCTGGCTCCTCGCCTGGTGGTGTGTGCTGTAGCTAACCCCTCTCTCTGTCTCTACTGTAGCTCCTGGTTCCTCACCTGGTGGTGGGGTGGTGTGTGCTGTGGCTAACCCCTCTCTCTGTCTCTACTGTAGCTCCTGGTTCCTCACCTGGTGGTGGGGTGGTGTGTGCTGTGGCTAAGCCCTCTCTCTGTCTCTACTGTAGCTCCTGGCTCCTCACCTGGTGGTGTGTGCTGTGGCTAACCCCTCTCTCTGTCTCTACTGTAGCTCCTGGTTCCTCACCTGGTGGTGGGGTGGTGTGTGCTGTGGCTAAGCCCTCTCTCTGTCTCTACTGTAGCTCCTGGCTCCTCACCTGGTGGTGTGTGCTGTAGCTAACCCCTCTCTCTGTCTCTACTGTAGCTCCTGGCTCCTCACCTGGTGGTGGGGTGGTGTGTGCTGTGGCTAACCCCTCTCTCTGTCTCTACTGTAGCTCCTGGTTCCTCACCTGGTGGTGGGGTGGTGTGTGCTGTGGCTAAGCCCTCTCTCTGTCTCTACTGTAGCTCCTGGCTCCTCACCTGGTGGTGTGTGCTGTGGCTAACCCCTCTCTCTGTCTCTACTGTAGCTCCTGGCTCCTCACCTGGTGGTGGGGTGGTGTGTGCTGTGGCTAACCCCCCTCTCTGTCTCTACTGTAGCTCCTGGCTCCTCACCTGGTGGTGTGTGCTGTAGCTAACCCCTCTCTCTGTCTCTACTGTAGCTCCTGGTTCCTCACCTGGTGGTGGGGTGGTGTGTGCTGTGGCTAACCCCTCTCTCTGTCTCTACTGTAGCTCCTGGTTCCTAACCTGGTGGTGGTGTGGTGTGTGCTGTGGCTAACCCCCCTCTCTGTCTCTACTGTAGCTCCTGGCTCCTCACCTGGTGGTGTGTGCTGTGGCTAACCCCTCTCTCTGTCTCTACTGTAGCTCCTGGCTCCTCACCTGGTGGTGTGTGCTGTAGCTAACCCCTCTCTCTGCCTCTACTGTAGCTCCTGGCTCCTCACCTGGTGGTGTGTGCTGTGGCTAACCCCTCTCTCTGTCTCTACTGTAGCTCCTGGCTCCTCACCTGGTGGTGTGTGCTGTGGCTAACCCCTCTCTCTGTCTCTACTGTAGCTCTTGGCTCCTCACCTGGTGGTGTGTGCTGTGGCTAACCCCTCTCTCTGTCTCTACTGTAGCTCTTGGCTCCTCACCTGGTGGTGTGTGCTGTGGCTAACCCCTCTCTCTGTCTCTACTGTAGCTCTTGGCTCCTCACCTGGTGGTGTGTGCTGTGGCTAACCCCTCTCTCTGTCTCTACTGTAGCTCCTGGCTCCTCACCTGGTGGTGTGTGCTGTAGCTAACCCCTCTCTCTGCCTCTACTGTAGCTCTTGGCTCCTCACCTGGTGGTGTGTGCTGTGGCTAACCCCTCTCTCTGTCTCTACTGTAGCTCTTGGCTCCTCACCTGGTGGTGTGTGCTGTGGCTAACCCCTCTCTCTGTCTCTACTGTAGCTCCTGGTTCCTCACCTGGTGGTGGGGTGGTGTGTGCTGTGGCTAAGCCCTCTCTCTGTCTCTACTGTAGCTCCTGGCTCCTCACCTGGTGGTGTGTGCTGTGGCTAACCCCTCTCTCTGTCTCTACTGTAGCTCCTGGCTCCTCACCTGGTGGTGGGGTGGTGTGTGCTGTGGCTAACCCCTCTCTCTGTCTCTACTGTAGCTCCTGGCTCCTCACCTGGTGGTGTGTGCTGTGGCTAACCCCTCTCTCTGTCTCTACTGTAGCTCCTGGTTCCTCACCTGGTGGTGGGGTGGTGTGTGCTGTGGCTAAGCCCTCTCTCTGTCTCTACTGTAGCTCCTGGCTCCTCACCTGGTGGTGTGTGCTGTGGCTAACCCCTCTCTCTGTCTCTACTGTAGCTCCTGGTTCCTCACCTGGTGGTGGGGTGGTGTGTGCTGTGGCTAACCCCCTCTCTGTCTCTACTGTAGCTCCTGGCTCCTCACCTGGTGGTGTGTGCTGTAGCTAACCCCTCTCTCTGTCTCTACTGTAGCTCCTGGTTCCTCACCTGGTGGTGGGGTGGTGTGTGCTGTGGCTAAGCCCTCTCTCTGTCTCTACTGTAGCTCCTGGTTCCTAACCTGGTGGTGGTGTGGTGTGTGCTGTGGCTAACCCCCCTCTCTGTCTCTACTGTAGCTCCTGGCTCCTCACCTGGTGGTGTGTGCTGTGGCTAACCCCTCTCTCTGTCTCTACTGTAGCTCCTGGCTCCTCACCTGGTGGTGTGTGCTGTAGCTAACCCCTCTCTCTGCCTCTACTGTAGCTCCTGGCTCCTCACCTGGTGGTGTGTGCTGTGGCTAACCCCTCTCTCTGTCTCTACTGTAGCTCCTGGCTCCTCACCTGGTGGTGTGTGCTGTGGCTAACCCCTCTCTCTATCTCTACTGTAGCTCTTGGCTCCTCACCTGGTGGTGGTGTGGTGTGGCTAACCCCTCTCTCTGTCTCTACTGTAGCTCTTGGCTCCTCACCTGGTGGTGTGTGCTGTGGCTAACCCCTCTCTCTGTCTCTACTGTAGCTCTTGGCTCCTCACCTGGTGGTGTGTGCTGTGGCTAACCCCTCTCTCTGTCTCTACTGTAGCTCTTGGCTCCTCACCTGGTGGTGTGTGCTGTGGCTAACCCCTCTCTCTGTCTCTACTGTAGCTCCTGGCTCCTCACCTGGTGGTGTGTGCTGTAGCTAACCCCTCTCTCTGCCTCTACTGTAGCTCCTGGCTCCTCACCTGGTGGTGTGTGCTGTAGCTAACCCCTCTCTCTGCCTCAACTGTAGCTCCTGGTTCCTCACCTGGTGGTGGGGTGGTGTGTGCTGTGGCTAACCCCTCTCTCTGCCTCTACTGTAGCTCCTGGCTCCTCACCTGGTGGTGTGTGCTGTAGCTAACCCCTCTCTCTGCCTCTACTGTAGCTCCTGGTTCCTCACCTGGTGGTGGGGTGGTGTGTGCTGTAGCTAACCCCTCTCTCTGCCTCTACTGTAGCTCCTGGCTCCTCACCTGGTGGTGTGTGCTCTGGCTAACCCCTCTCTCTGTCTCTACTGTAGCTCATGGCTCCTCACCTGGTGGTGGGGTGGTGTGTGCTGTGGCTAACCCCTCTCTCTGTCTCTACTGTAGCTCCTGGCTACTCACCTGGTGGTGGGGTGGTGTGTGCTGTGGCTAACCCCTCTCTCTGTCTCTACTGTAGCTCCTGGCTCCTCACCTGGTGGTGGGGTGGTGTGTGCTGTGGCTAACCCCTCTCTCTGTCTCTACTGTAGCTCCTGGCTCCTCACCTGGTGGTGTGTGCTGTGGCTAACGCCTCTCGCTGCCTCTACTGTAGCTCCTGGCTCCTCACTTGGTGGTGGGGTGGTGTGTGCTGTGGCTAACCCATCTCTGTCACTACTGTAGCTCCTGGCTCCTCACCTGGTGGTGTGTGCTGTGGCTAACCCCTCTCTCTGTCTCTACTGTAGCTCCTGGCTCCTCACCTGGTGGTGTGTGCTGTGGCTAACCCCTCTCTCTGCCTCTACTGTAGCTCCTGGCTCCTCACTTGGTGGTGGGGTGGTGTGTGCTGTGGCTAACCCATCTCTGTCACTACTGTAGCTCCTGGCTCCTCACCTGGTGGTGTGTGCTGTGGCTAACCCATCTCTGTCACTACTGTAGCTCCTGGCTCCTCACCTGGTGGTGTGTGCTGTGGCTAACCCCTCTCTCTGTCTCTACTGTAGCTCCTGGCTCCTCAACTGGTGGTGGTGTGGTTTGTGCTGTGGCTAACCCCTCTCTCTGTCTCTACTGTAGCTCCTGGCTCCTCACCTGGTGGTGTGTGCTGTGGCTAACCCCTCTCTCTGTCTCTACTGTAGCTCCTGGCTCCTCACCTGGTGGTGTGTGCTGTGGCTAACCCCTCTCTCTGTCTCTACTGTAGCTCCTGGCTCCTCACCTGGTGGTGGGGTGGTGTGTGCTGTGGCTAACCCCTCTCTCTGTCTCTACTGTAGCTCCTGGCTCCTCACCTGGTGGTGGGGTGGTGTGTGCTGTGGCTAACCCCTCTCTCTGTCTCTACTGTAGCTCTTGGCTCCTCACCTGGTGGTGGTGTGGTGTGTGCTGTGGCTAACCCCTCTCTCTGTCTCTACTGTAGCTCCTGGCTCCTCACCTGGTGGTGTGTGCTGTGGCTAACCCCTCTCTCTGTCTCTACTGTAGCTCCTGGCTCCTCACCTGGTGGTGTGTGCTGTGGCTAACCCCTCTCTCTGTCTCTACTGTAGCTCCTGGCTCCTCACCTGGTGGTGGTGTGGTGTGTGCTGTGGCTAACCCCTCTCTCTGCCTCTACTGTAGCTCCTGGCTCCTCACCTGGTGGTGTGTGCTGTGGCTAACCCCTCTCTCTGCCTCTACTGTAGCTCTTGGCTCCTCACCTGGTGGTGTGTGCTGTGGCTAATCCCTCTCTCTGTCTCTACTGTAGCTCCTGGCTCCTCACCTGGTGGTGTGTGCTGTGGCTAACCCCTCTCTCTGTCTCTACTGTAGCTCCTGGCTCCTCACCTGCGCTATACTCTGGAGATTAACTGCAGGGGGCGCACTCAGCTCCTCTCACCCGACGGCATCTTCAAAAGGGTATGTCAGTCTTACCGTTCTATTCCTTGTTTACATTTTAGCAGACACTTACAGTAGAGTGCAGCCCCCCTCGTGGGAATTGAATCTGCAACCCCGGTGCCACACAGGACCCCAGTATCTTGAGGGCTCAACTGACCCTATATTGTTGTATTGAGGCAGCTTCAGAAACATGTTTTTTTAAAACATAGAATAGTTATGAAATAGACAAGAGCATAATTGATGATGAAATACTGTCCCTCCAGGTGGTGTCTACAGGAGGAGAGGGGCTTCTGATCCTAGCCCAGAATGAGTACAAAGTCCTGACCTACCGCTCTCTGCAGCCCTACCAGGACTTCCAGCAGCGCGGAGCCACCAAGCTCAGAAACTACTTCTACAGGGAATACAGCCTGATGCTGTGGGACGCCATACACAGGTACAATATCCATCACCACTTCTTTATGACCACAGAAATATTGTTTATAAGGTGGTCGGAGGAAAGCAGGGAGAGGAAAATAAGCTATTTCACCCCCCTCTCTCTTTCTCCCTCCCCAGTTTTGTCTCAGGGATGGTGTCACTGTACTACCATTATGACAGTGATGTAGTGGAGGACACTGAGCTGCAGGCCTGGATAAAGGACATCGCTGAGGAGGGCTTTGTTGATGTGCCCAGATTTGGTCAGTCATCCACCACTACCCCCACCTCCTCAGACTCAGGACTGGATTCAATCCGTAAGCATGGAAGATCTGCATGGCAGAGCGGTTGACATTTAAAGGCAACGTTATCGTGTTCGTGGAATTGCATTCTCAGAAAATGCAGCATATGTCTGCTGAATCCAAAATTACCTTTAAATGTCAACCGCGCTGCAACACAGATCTTCAGCGCTATGGATGGACCCTTAGTTGATAATGATGATTTCTTACTGGGTAATATTGACTGATGTGTGTGATGTGTCCTTCTTCTCAGGTCTGGCCAGGGAACTACACAACAAGACAGAACTGATCACACTGCTGAGTGTCGCTATCTTCACAAGCTCAGCACAGCATGCAGCCACCAATAATGGACAGGTACAGTACACACACACACAGTCTTGTACAGCTAACCTTGTGGGAGCACACAATTCAGTCCCATTCCAAATCCTATTTTCCATAACCATTTATCCTAACCTAGCTCAGCGTTTTGTTTGTTGACCATTCTTGTGGAGAAAAAAACACACACAAACCTATTAAGTTACTCAACTCACTCTAACATAGTTTGACTGGTGTGCGTGGGTACCCAACACCCCGTGCACAATGCGCCACCCTCCCCCGACGGATAAGGACGCTGTTACCATGGAGATGATCATGGACACCCTCCCAGACGTCAGCCAAACATGTTTGGAGATGGCGATCACATGGCACCTGGGTCGGCCACAACCGGACGCAGTAAGTTAAAACAACAACACATTTATAGTATGAAATGGGATGAAACTAGAATGCAACCTCTTTTTCCCACCTTTGGTTATAAACATAGATGGGTCAACTCTGATCACAAGGCACGGTGAAAAAAGCAACACTCCCTGTACTTACAATCATAAAATAAAACCAGAGATTCATATAGCTAAATGTAAATATTTCAAGCTAGGATTCTTCACTTCTCCATTTTGCATTTTCTCTCTAGTCTTGGGAATTCCCAGACGTCTGCAGATAGACTATTTCCTCTCCACTCTCTTTTCATGCATTTTAGTTCCCCCTCTCTCCAGGTCCCATTGGGTCAGGACCAGTATAGAGCCTTAATCTTCCTCCTTTCACCCATTTTTCTCATTGGGTCAGTACCAGGAGCAGTACTTTACTGAGACCCAAGCACATACTAACCATACACACCATCCTTCTCCCCTTCTTTCTCCCTCCCTCCTTCCTTCAGATTCCATTGGGTCAGTACCGGGAGCAGTACTTCACAGAGTCCCAGGCCCAGGAGGTGATTGACAAGTTCAGACAGGAACTGAAGGAGATAGAGGAACACATCCTGACCCAGAACGAGGGACTAGAGTTGCCCTATCTTTTCCTCCTGCCCAGCCGCATCGAGAACAGCATCACTATATAATATACTGAACAGAAATATAAACGCAACAAAAGTCATAAAAGATTTGACTGAGTTACAGTTCATATCAGGAAATCAGTCAATTGAAATAAACTCATTAGGTCCTAATCTATGGATTTCACATGACTGGGAATACAGATATGCATCTGGACACACACACACAAAAAATGAAATAGGGGTTGTGGATCAGGAAACCAAATGAGTATCTGGTGTGACCACCATTTGCCTCATGCAGCGCAACACGTCTCCTTCGCATAAAGTTGATCAGGGTGTTGATTGCGGCCTGTGGAATGTTGTCCCACTCCTCTTCAATCGATGTGCGAAGTTGCTGGATATTGGCAGGAACTGAAACACGATGTCGTACACGTTGATCCAGAGCATCCCACACATGCTCAACGAGTGACATGTCTGAGTATGCAGGCCATGGAAGAACTGGGCCATTTTCAGCTTCCAAGAATTGTGTGTAGATCCTTGCCACATGGGGCCGTGAATGGCACGACAATGGGCCTCAGGATCTCGTCACAGTATCTCTGTGCATTAAAATTGCCATAGATAAAATGCAATTGTGTTGGCTGTTCGTAGCTTCTGCCTGCACATGCCATAACCTGTTTACAATGTTAACATCAGTAAACTGCTTGCGCACAACGTCATACATGTGGTCGGCGGTTGTGAGGCCGGTTGGACGTACCAAAATGACATTGGAGCCGGCTTATGGTAGAGAAATTAACATTCCTGCAGTCAGCATGCCAATTTCACACTCCCTCAACTTGAGACATTTGTGTTGTGCGGCACAACTGAACATTTTAGAGAGTGGCCTTTTATTGTCCCCAGCACAAGGTAATGATTTTGCGGTTTAATCAGCTTCTTGATATGCCACACCTGTCAGGTAGATTAATTATCTTGGCAAAGGAAAAATACCCACAAACAGGAATGTAAACTTATTTTAGCTCATGAAAAATAGGACCAACACTTGTTGCGTTTATATTTTTTTTGTTCAATGTAATAACAGAACCAAAAGCTTACCTTGACTAGGGAAGAGTTCCCAATGTTGAGTAGGCTAAACGAGCTAACTGCATTCACTGTTCAACTAAACTACTAGCTAGCTGTAGTTTATGCTTTCAGCACTAGATTAACTCTCTGGTCCTTTGATTGGGTGGACAACATGTCAGTTCATGCTGCAAGAGCTCTGATAGGTTGGAGGACATCCTCCGGAAGTTTATTACTACTGTGTAAATCTATGGAAGGTGGTGAGAACCACAATTCTGATAGTAAATAATAAAAAGGTTTAGATAGGTTTTGTATTGAAGTCAATTTACCCAGAGGAGGGAAACTAGATGTCCACCATGGTGCTACTGTAGATGTTTATTGCAAAAGTGTGTTTTAATCAATTATTTGGAGGCATGTGAATATATTTAGTGTAGTTTTTAATGTTTCACTGATGATGGTCCTCCCCTGTGAAGCCTTCACTGATACATAGTGTAATAACAGACCATACATATTATATAGATTAAAACCAGGGACTGGAGCTGCCTTACCTTTTCCTACTGCCCAGCTGCATAGTACACAGCATCACTATAGAGCAGGGATTCTCAAACTCAGTCCTGCACGTTTATGACCCTACTCAAATAAAACGTTATTTTTAAAACTACTCAACAATCAGGATTTATTACATCAAACTGTATCAAGGCTGGACAAAATTCTAAACTTTTGATTAGATTTCCAAAACTAAAAAGCCAAGAGATCTGACAGAACAGTCTATGAGAAAGCAGAGAAATTAGCATTCTGTCCAATAAGGCACTAGATTAGAATAGAACATACAAAGAACAGCTTGTCACATCTGGCACAACATTCTAGAAGTTCTAAAAAAAAACACTAGAAGTTCAAACTTCTGTGCAGCTTCTAAAACAAGTAAGGCTTCAAACAAATACAACTATAATTTGAGAAATTGCAAGATTTTTTTTACCTGAGGGGGAAGACAGGCACAGTGAATTAACATAAAGCAGTTATTATTCCTAATTCTGTAGACGCTAGCAAGGAAATAATACAACTCTGGTGATTTGATTTCAGTAGATTAATAATAGCACGGTGTTAGTGATTAACAAATATATTCATCATACACACATACATAGGCTTTACTCCCAATTCTCCACCCTTCTTCCAAAGTGTGCACTTGCATACTCCCGCCCATGGATTTAAGTTCTGGAGTTCTGGAAACTCCCTCCAGACAACGCTTACATCAAATCCCATGCTTTAAGTCCATGATGGCGACTGTACAAGTGCACACTTTGGGAGAAGTGTGGAGAATCAGGACACAAGGCAGACAATAACAATGCTACCATCAGGGCTTGGGTCAATTCCACTTCAATTAAAAAAGTAAACCAGATTCCAATTCAATTTTCCTCATTGGAATTTCAGGGTACTTCCTGAATTGTCTGGAATCAGCCCCAACCCTGGTTACCATTCATTCATATTTAAAACAGAACATGTATGGAAAAATATATTTCTCCAGACAGTGTAAGGCAGTGGTGCTGCAGCCTGCAGTACCAGAGCTAGTCCAGCAGGTGGTATCAGTCCTGCAGTACCATTGCTAGTCCAGTAGGTGGTGCTAGCGCACCATGTACTCCTTGCGATGGTTGAGTTTAATCTGGCAAAAGGAGAGAGCGGCAACCAGCACATAGATACCAGCTGCGATGAAACAGTTGTATCCAACCTGGTTATAGAGTTTGTAGATGGTGTGGGGAGGATCTTGACTGGGAGAGAGAGAGAGAGAGAGAGAGAGAGAGAGGGGGACAGGGGTCAAGGGGTGAGAAGAAGAGTGGGAAAGGAACACAGGTGACAAATTGGAAAAGCCCGAGACACTAAAAACGCACTGTTGAAGCCCACTACTCCACAAGGAGCTGAAAGTAATAAATCAATGCAAGTAAATCAAAACACAAAGGAAAATTCTACTCAAACTATATTTTGGTATCTGTTTCATTAGTCCACTGTTGACACAGTCCCAACATGTTTTGCTTGTCAGCAGTCAAGTTTTGGACTTTCAAGAAGCAAAGTGTCTCTTGCCCCATCATCATGATGATGATGCAATATGCATCGATGCAGCAAGTGACACTTAACTTGACATGCCAAATATTTTGGCACTGTATCAACAGTGGACTAATCAAATACATTTTTTTTATTTTAGTGGTATATTCCTTTAAAAGAAGCAACAGCATCCAGCCTCCTAGGGTCAGTTTTGAGTTTCCTCCCCTAATTAATAAGGATAGGATTGAGGGAGAGAAAGCTGCACCAGAACCATCCTGAACATATACACTACTCTACTGTGTATCCTCACCTATGTTACATTAGAGCCACGTGTGTCTCTTGAGTGTGTGACATTTCTGACGCTATTCTTCCACTGTGAGTCCGGTGGCCAGAGACTGACTGTGTGACTGTGTGTGTGGACTCACTCATTGTGCATGTCTTCCTCTTTGAAAGGCACATCCTCTATCAGCACTGCAGAGTGGGTGGTGAAGAAAATACCCAACATTGCCTAGAGAGAGACAGAGAGCGATTATTTGTAGGGAGTAAATGACAGTAGTAGTAGTAGTATGTTTTAGAACAAATGTGAATGTCATGAGTAGAACAAACACCCTGAAGTGAAACTGAACTTCTTAAATCTAGAGTTTATTTGACTACAAGAAGCATATATAGTCATTGGCTGTAGGATAACACCACAACAAACACCACTGTCTGTCTAGGTCTTAATGAGGCAAACCAAGCGATAGATAGCCATTACAATCCAGCTGTAATGAACGAGCAAGTTAACGTTATGTATACTGGGTTGGGGCTCACACATTGTCATATGCAATGAAAAAAACATTACCATACCATTTCGGTTGTCTATCAATAACCGAGTGATTTAACAATCACTGTACACATTCTGATAATAAGCAACTAAAACCACTTTACTATAAGTTACAAGTTATATTACCAGCATTATGACTCCCCAGATGCTGATGACAATACCGCAGGCGGCCAACTTGGGACCGCAAAATAAACACGAAACCATAGTTTAACGACTCAAACGACGAGGTAAACTCAAAAGTAGACTTATCACTACGGGAACTGTCGTAGTTCTCAAGTTAAATCGTAGAAAAAAGGCACTTGGGCAGCTGTTTGTCGTCTAACCAGTTGTTCCGGTGCTCGAGCTCAGTCACAAGTGTGTCAGGTGACTTATGGAAACCGGAAAAACGTTTTTCAATGGATATGTTCAAGAATAAAAAACGTTGCTAAAATTGACAGCGATGATGTTTATGGAAATATGTGTATTTAACTAAGAATATTTTAAAATATTTTAAATTCCACTTATTATTATTTGTCCGATGAGATAACTACACTGAACAGTTCCAGTGATATGGCCAAGTGCTTAGGCCCTAAGCACTTTAAAATATCTAAGCCTTAGGGTGTGTTCGTAAATTCACTCCGGAGTCCCTGAATGTACTCTGGGCGTTCGTAAATTCAGAGCGTTTCGCTCTCGGAGTGTTCAGAGCGCATTTACGAACGCACCCTTAATAGCTGTGTCGAAATGTAGCTATAAAGTTTTTGAAACCTCACGTATAATGTTATTATGTTGCCACTGCTATAAGATAACATGACATTACAATATTTATTTTCCTTTATTCGCTACAATGTTTAAAATGGGATAAAGAAAATTGAAACATAGTTATGAATTTGGACCAATCGTGAACACATCGCGTGGATTTTGGACCAATCGTCGCTTGGAATTTACCAGCGCACGTTAGGACTTCCGTTTGTCTATTGATGTCGTTTGTGTGTGTTATTTATTTAATTGTACGTAAAAATAGCTGATTATTCCACACAAAACACATGGACTGTGTTACTAAAATGTAACGGGTCACTGAAACCATTAGCATATTGCAGACACGAATATCAATATTGTAGGACACGTCGCGGACGAAGTTGTCCTTTGTTTTGCCAGCCTGCAGTGCAAGCAAGCTAGCTAAACCTGAAACTAAACTAGCATCTCTAAATTAGTGTTCTTTCTCGGAAAATCGGAGTCTGTACAGCAACTACAAAAAGCAAAATGACTTCAGCCTCAACGAAGGTAGGTTGGTTTTAGCCCTTGTTATCTAACGTTATATTTGTTATTTAGCTAGATGCTGCAAATCAAATCTAGCTAACGTTCAAAATAGCAAGCTAACGTTGTTAATTTCAATTTGTACCTGTGTAGAACAATAGCTAGATTTATTCCAAAGAGAAACATGTATTTTACTGTCTTTGCTATATCAAGGAAACTCTTTTGAAAATGCATAATTCGTTTTATGATAAATCAGGCAAGGACGTGGCTGAATTAAAGTTTTGGCAAAGTTGTCCTTTATGCGTGTATATAAGCCACCACATGGTGGCGCTGTCTACATGGTGCAAAAACCCTCAATTATCTGCTCTTAAACATTTAATTCTGCATTAGAACAGTACAAAATACCAAATCTGTAAAACATGAACAAGTCCTATATTGCTATAATATGCCATCAGGCATTGCCTTGCAGTTGTTATACAGTTGGTCACACATACCAGGGTTGGGTTCAATGCCAGTCAATTCAGATAGTAAACATGGCGCTTGTAACGCCAGGGTAGTGGGTTCGATTCCCGGGACCACCCATACGTAGAATGTATGCACACATGACTGTAAGTCGCTTTGGATAAAAGCGTCTGCTAAATGGCATATTATTATTATTATTATTATTTTTATATTAAACCAAATTCCAATTCAAAATGTTCTTCATCCAAAATCATTGAAGAATTGGAATTTAAATGGAATTGACGCCAACCCTGATACATACTGTACTCCAACCTTAGCTACTGCATCAAAATAAAATAGGAGAGGATAATTCAAAGGTATTAGTGTTTTTGAGTTGTTTTCTGGGTTCATGTCACAGGTTGGAGAGATCTTCTCAGCAGCAGGAGCAGCTTTCACTAAGCTGGGTGAGCTGACCATGCAGCTGCATCCCGTGGCTGACTCCAGCCCTGCAGGGTGAGGGGAACACATGCCGTAGGGTTGGGCCGATATAGGATTCAATTGAATATCGTGATATTTGACATTGACAATATATTGTGAAGTGCAAGACTATACTCTATTTGAACTTTACAACTCAAAACTGTGGTTTTATATGTTAGTATGTTGAAAATGAATTAAGTCATATTTGTTCGCCATATGAAGATCATATATTGAGAATGCAACTATAATGTTATAATTGTAGTCGTAATCATTTAGTCATTAGCGGCGCAGAATTATTATATCAGCTATCGCGATATTTGGAATAGCATATCGTAGAAGAGGTCTCCCCAAATATCACCCAACCCTAACACACACACACACACCAAGTTGCATGTAGATAAAGAACTGTATCGATTGGCCTATGTAGCATTCCATGTCTCTATTCTACATTATAAGCCTGTCTACTGACCACGACTTGGTTATTTTTGGGCTTGTGTCACTGGTAGTAGACTCTGATTCATTTGCTGTGCTCTGTGGAATATTCATGCCAAGAAAAACACAGAGGAAACACTGCTACGTCATTACCACGAAGCACATGACACCCTCTCTTAGTCACTGGGCGGCGGAGGTGATCCTCTCAGTCTGAGGGGTTCTGAATGAGCATTAATTGCTGATCACCTACTGGGTGTTACCACTGTGAAATGGCTGGCTAGTTCGCGGCTGGGTGTTACCACTGTGAAATGGTTAGCTCGTTAGTGACTGGGCATTGCCACTGTGAAATGGCTAGTTAGTGACTGGGTCTTCCCGCTGTGAAATGGCTAGCTAGTTAGCGGTGGTGACGCCACTTGCTCTGAGACCTTGAAGTAGGTGTTTCCCTTAGGTAACAATACTTCGTAGGTGACTGTTGTCGATGTGTTCAGACGTTGGGGCAAAGAGAGAAATGGAAGCAACAGTGTTCGGTGAGCAGAATGACTGATCTATAGTCATAATGGGTAGTTATTTAGGATGCAAGGTGATTTGTAGATCAGGGATTCTGCAATCTGCAATCCAACTGCAATGTAGCTTAGTGGATCTGAAACACGCCCTGTGTGTCATTACAGAGCTAAGTGGACGGACACTGAGATTGAGCAGCTGAGATCGGCCGTGGTGAGATTTGGTGATGACCTGAACTCTCTCAGCTCTGTCATCAAGGAGCGTACCGTGTAAGGACACACTCTCCCTCTTCTTCGTCTTTCCCCTTTCTCTCCCTGTCTTCTCATTCCTAATGGCCTCCTATCAAGTTTCAAGTTCTATTTGTCTATAGTAAAATGCTTAACTTGCAAGCTCTAGCCAACAGTGCAGTAATATCAAAGTAGTATAACAAATAATACAACAAAATAGATCTAATAAAGAAGCATGTCTCTCTACGTGTCATTTATTCTCTTTCTCCTTCACCCGGTCTCGCTGACTTACCTTGTATCTCTTTCTCTCATTGAACACTTCACATCTAAGTGGTGTCCAGTCAGATCTTTTAAGACGTAGCTAGCTCCAAAGCTAAGAAGATAGATAGACTATCAGTGACACAGGCCCTGATGAGATAAACCATCACTAGAAGATCATCCGTTGTACTGTCTGTCTACTAGTACTAAAGATCTGTGTCAAATTATGATGGTTTCCTTTTTTCTTAAGTGTTTGATGACAGGTTACTGGTTGAATCCCCACCACCACCGCTAACCTCCCACCTTGTTTCTCCTCATCAGGGCTCAGATTAAAACCACAGTCAAGAGGAAGCTATATGACGAGAGTGGGATGCCCATCTCCACCGACTCCCCAAAGAAGACCGTGAAGAAGACCGCTGTCACCATGGCCACCACGGCTACTCCAACTGTCATCGCTGTGCCAACTGCTCAGGTCATCTTGCCGGCAGGTCTCCAGGGCAACGTGACCGTGGCTCCTCCCGCTATGAAGAAACAGAAGACCTCAGGTGAGTGGAGATGGATGGATGAAGGAATCATTCGGCTTTGTAGTTCTATTCATCTTGGCAATGCTTTTTATTCACACTCCACACTGAAATCTACTTAGGGCACTTAATGAAGACATGAAGTGTGGGAACATCCATTTATTGG
Organism: Oncorhynchus keta; assembly: GCF_023373465.1. Classification (NCBI taxonomy): domain Eukaryota; kingdom Metazoa; phylum Chordata; class Actinopteri; order Salmoniformes; family Salmonidae; genus Oncorhynchus; species Oncorhynchus keta. The sequence continues at coordinate 71,576,200 of NC_068455.1, read as the reverse complement.
CATTTTATCAGTGTCATATTGATGTATTGTTTTTCAACAAAATGTCCATATCGTATTTCTGAGGTTTTTACATTTAGCTAACCATCCCGTCCTCTCTTCCTGTCTGTGTGTTATAACGTGTTCCAGCAGACGTGACCCTGAGTGCTCTGAATGACTCTGATGTGAACTCTGACTTGGAGGGACTGGGAGAGGGATCCAACTCCAAGAAACTAAACTTCGATCAGGGTGAGAGACACAACGGCCTTCTTTACTACTAGGGATGCACCTATATGTTAATTTTGACCGATATCCGATAATTTCCTTGCCAAAAAACCCTGATATCGATATTAAAACTGTTAGCGGCCTTTGAAGCGTTCTAGTATAGTTAACACACACACGGACGCAGCGGTCTAAGGCCCTGCATCTCAGTGCAAGAGGCGTAACTACAGTCCCTGGTTCGAGTCCAGGCTGTATCTCATCCAGCCGTGATTGGGAGTCCCATAGGGCGGCGCACAATTGGCCCAGCATCATCTGGGTTTGGCCGGGGTAGGCCGTCATTGTAAATAGGAATTTGTTCTTAACTGACTAGCCTAGTTAAATTAAGGTTACACACACACACCACACTGACCAAAAAGTTATTTTGTTGGCATTTATGTATGTCCGCATTGCCAGTAAAACATAATCAAAACCTATTTCTTTCACTTACTTGTTGGGCTGTTTCGTTGTTTATTTGTTCAGTCGTTTTTCATCATACATGTCAAGCAGTGCAGTTTCAGCTGTCTGTCTGTCTGTCCGTGGCCTCTTCCTCGGTGCCCACTGTCACTGTGTCCATTTCCATCTTGTCCAGCTGTGCATGTAACATTTCATGTAAACCCTGTTTCTTGTCTGCATCGAAGTAGCGGTCCTTGTACCTAGCATGGAGCATGGTGGTGACACAGTAAAGAGGCTCAGAGGGAATGCCTATTAAAGAAGTAGCGGTCCTTGTACCTAGCATGGAGCATGGTGGTGACACAGTAAAGAGGCTCAGAGAGAATGCCTGTTAAAGAAGTAGCGGTCCTTGTACCTCGCATGGAGCATGGTGGTGACACAGTAGAGGCTCAGAGAGAATGCCTGTTAAAGACGTAGCGGTCCTTGTACCTCGCATGGTGGTGACACAGTAAAGAGGCTCAGGGAGAATGCCTGTTAAAGAAGTAGCGGTCCTTGTACCTCGCATGGAGCATGGTGGTGACACAGTAAAGAGGCTCAGAGAGAATGCCTGTTAAAGACGTAGCGGTCCTTGTACCTCGCATGGAGCATGGTGGTGACACAGTAAAGAGGCTCAGAGAGAATGCCTGTTAAAGACGTAGCGGTCCTTGTACCTCGCATGGAGCATGGTGGTGACACAGTAAAGAGGCTCAGAGAGAATGCCTGTTAAAGAAGTAGCGGTCCTTGTACCTCGCATGGAGCATGGTGGTGACACAGTAGAGGCTCAGAGAGAATGCCTGTTAAAGACGTAGCGGTCCTTGTACCTCGCATGGAGCATGGTGGTGACACAGTAAAGAGGCTCAGAGAGAATGCCTGTTAAAGACGTAGCGGTACCTGGAGCATGGTGGTGACACAGTAAAGAGGCTCAGAGAAAATGCCTGTTAAAGACGTAGCGGTCCTTGTACCTCGCATGGAGCATGGTGGTGACACAGTAAAGAGGCTCAGAGAGAATGCCTGTTAAAGAAGTAGCGGTCCTTGTACCTAGCATGGAGCATGGTGGTGACACAGTAAAGAGGCTCAGAGAGAATGCCTGCATCGAAGTAGCGGTCCTTGTACCTAGCATGGAGCATGGTGGTGACACAGTAAAGAGGCTCAGAGAGAATGCCTGTTAAAGAAGTAGCGGTCCTTGTACCTAGCATGGAGCATGGTGGTGACACAGTAAAGAGGCTCAGAGAGAATGCCTGTTAAAGAAGTAGCGGTCCTTGTACCTCGCATGGAGCATGGTGGTGACACAGTAAAGAGGCTCAGAGAGAATGCCTGTTAAAGAAGTAGCGGTCCTTGTACCTCGCATGGAGCATGGTGGTGACACAGTAGAGGCTCAGAGAGAATGCCTGTTAAAGACGTAGCGGTCCTTGTACCTAGCATGGAGCATGGTGGTGACACAGTAGAGGCTCAGAGAGAATGCCTGTTAAAGACGTAGCGGTCCTTGTACCTCGCATGGAACATGGTGGTGACACAGTAGAGGCTCAGAGAGAATGCCTGTTAAAGACGTAGCGGTCCTTGTACCTCGCATGGAGCATGGTGGTGACACAGTAAAGAGGCTCAGAGAGAATGCCTGTTAAAGACGTAGCGGTCCTTGTACCTAGCATGGAGCATGGAGGTGACACAGTAAAGAGGCTCAGAGAGAATGCCTGTTAAAGACGTAGAGGTCCTTGTACCTAGCATGGAGCATGGTGGTGACACAGTAAAGAGGCTCAGAGAGAATGCCTGTTAAAGACGTAGCGGTCCTTGTACCTAGCATGGAACATGGTGGTGACACAGTAGAGGCTCAGAGAGAATGCCTGTTAAAGAAGTAGCGGTCCTTGTACCTAGCATGGAACATGGTGGTGACACAGTAGAGGCTCAGAGAGAAGGCCACTGAATCACTTGTTCACAGCCTCCAGTACATCTGTAAGTTTTAACCCCACGTTCTGTGTGGGCAGTTTGTTGAGTGTTTCAATGCCATGACAGAGGGTATCATGTCTGCTGCAGACGCAGTTGATGAGCTTATTTCTTCAGTAAGTTGTTTGAATGAAGCTAGCTAGTGTGTTCATGTTTCAAACATGTTCTCAAATACCATTTGAAATGGCAGCACATTCTTGAGCATGCAATATGCTATATTGTAATTACTTCGCCACCATGGCCTATTTATTTCCTCAACTTAACTAATTTGCACAAACTGTATATAGACTTTTTGTTTTCTTTTGTTCTACTTTATTATTGACTGTATGTTTTGTTTATTCCATGTGTAACTCTGTGTTGTTGTTTGTGTCGCTTTGCTTTATCTTGGCCAGGTCGCAGTTGCAAATGAGAACTTGTTCTCAACTAGCCTTCCTGGTTAAATAAGCGTGTGGGGGGGTGGGGGGGGGGGCCCGCTGTGCAGACCCGCTGTGCAGACTCCGCATGCTTATGGGGCTGACATCGCTGGTCCAAATGTCAGTCGTGACACCCATAGCAAGTAGCTCATGGATGTGTTTCAACAATACTGTGTAACTTCGGTAAGGCAACATCTGAAAATAGCGCACTTGGTAGTGTGTACCGGTGCTCGACCAGACGGCGAAAGCCAACATCCACGACAGCGAACAGTGGATTCTCAAAGGCAATGAATTCCGTCACCTTGGTGTTAATGGATTTCACCTTTGAGTTGTCTCGCTGAAATGTTCTTACTCTTTCAAATGACTGCTGGACTTCAACTTGTCTAGTTGTTGTAAGTGTGCGCTTAGTATTTTTCTGCTTTTTGTTCTGTGTAGAGCTGTATTTTGTGTGGCGTCATTACATCATCTACTTATGTTATGTAGGTATACACATCAGCTTTGACATCAGCGTTAAACTAGACAGAGATCAGGTCGATGCCGATGTTGGCATTTTTAGCTAATATCGTCCGATTCCGATATGCTCACCGATATATCCTGCATCCCAAGTTACTACTATTCACTACTGCTGATCGTGATAATGCACAGCCTTTGCTATTGACTGATTGAGGGGAACCCAAGAATTAGGCTATTGTTCATCAAGATCAACCTATTTGGCCGGGGTAGGCCGCCATTGTAAATAAGAATTTGTTCTTAACTGACTTGCCTAGTTGAATAAAGGTTAAAAATGGTGTATCTGAAAACTGTAGGGCAATTCTACGGTAAAGGAATTGTGCGGAGACTCCTAAATTTTCACTTAAAATGTATGCCAAAGAAAAAAACATTGATTTTCGAAGTTTAACAAACCATTACAACTCTACGAGCAATGACTTGAGCATTTTACAAACACACATTTACTGAAAGAACTGCGCAGATGCAATGTTTGGTAACAGAAAATCTCCCTCATTATGCGACCACGTTTTCCAAAAACTCAGTTAAATATCTGCTCTGAATTAAGATTCAACAAAATAATGGGGCGTCAGCGATGACACATTGACTTTGAAAAGTAATCTTTTAGTTATTGAACTACAGTAAGTGAAGTGGGTTTACACCCAGTTACAGAATTTCATCAATGTTCACTGATCTGTACTAGACAGAAATGCATAATTATGGATATGACTGTCATTGTTTTCATGGTGTTGTATCCTAAATAGGTATATAAATATGCAATATCCTCCTTTGCATAACTTTGGATTATTCTACACTTTGGCTATTATTTTAATGAGCAAACAAGACCAAATCTGGTTGGTCCAGACCAAATCTGGTTGGTCCAGACCAAATCTGAACAATCATAATGTCTTTGGTAGTGTACTCAACTATACTGTACTGTCCAAACTTGTGAACCCAACTGTAGTTTGTGACTATGATTTACCCAGTGTAGCTAGTTAGTGATTTGGTATTGGGATAAAGTTTGAATCACTTAATTCATAAACAAAATGTAATATCAGCAAGAACACTTTTTGATATGTCTACCCATTCTTGTTACTTATGTGAACTTTCATAAATATATGGGCTTAGATATACTGAACTAAAATATAAACGCGCAACAATCAACGATTTTACTGAGTTACAGTTCATATAAGGAAATCAGTCAATTCAAATGAATTCATTAGGCCCTCATCTATGGATTTCACATGACTGGGCAGGGGTGCAGCCACAGGTGGGCCTGGGAGGGCATAGGCCAATCAGAATGAGTTTTTCCCCCCTCAAAAAAAGTGCTTTATTTCAGAAATAAATACTCCTTGGTTTCATCAGCTGTCGGGGTGGCTTGTCTCAGAAGCCGGATGTGGAGGTCCTGGGCTGGCATGGTTACACATGGTCTGCGGTTGAGGCCAGTTGGACGTACTGCCAAATTCTCTAAAACGGCATTGGTAGAGAAATGAACATTACATTCTCTGGCAATAGCTCTGGTGGACATTCCTGCAGTCAACATGCTAATTGCAGGCTCCCTTAAAACTTGAGACATCTGTGGCATTGGGTTGTGTAACAAAACTGCACATTTTAGTGACCTTTTCCCCCCAGCACAAGGTGCACCTGTGTAATGACCATGCTGTTTAATCGGCTTCTTGATATGCCACACCTGTCAGATGGATGGATTATCTTGGCAAAAGGAGAAATGCTCACTAAAAGGGATGTAAGAAATTGTGCACAATATTTTTAGAGAATCTTTTTGTGTATGTAAGATTTCTGGGATCTTTTATTGCAGCACATGGGACCAACACTTTACATGTTGTGTATATATTTTTGGTAACGGAGTTAAAGCACAAGGCAATGTTTCTTAAACTTATAGAAGGCAGAACATTTTCTCAAATGAAAGTGTTATGTTGGCAGGGGTTCTGTACTTCAACATTGTTTTGATATATTTTTCTTGAAGATGTTTAAGACCCCCTTTTCCATCTGTTTGACCATAAAACAAAGCCTTGGCTTAATTCAAATTTTGGGGGTGGAAAATGGTTGAATGTATGATATGCTGTAATTTCCCCAAAAAATAGAGATCCTTAGTTTTCATTTAACATGTTCCTTTTCACATATTGCAGAAACTATAGTGTATAACAGAGTTTCTGGGGGGAAAGGAAATTCTATGATCTTCCACTATTTGTTCCCTGTTGTTGTTTTTCTCTCCAGACAACCTGAACCTCGATTCCGGTCTCATCATGAACTCAAGTGACCTGCCGCTCCTCTCTCGTTGACCTCTCACCATTCGACCTTCAGACGACCTCTTGGCTCCATTCCAAATGGCACCCTATTTCCTACATAGTGTACTAGTTTTGACCAGATCCCCATGTACCCTGGTAAAATGCAGTGCACTTAATAGGGTGCCATTTGAGCAGCCCAGGCATCTCTTCTATGAACAACAGCTGAGATCCTTCAGAGGATTTGCTTTGGCAGATCTCTATGGTTGTGTCTAAAAAGGATCCCTATTCAGTGCACTGCTTCTGGCCAGGGCCTACGATGCTATTGCTCTGGCAAAATAATTATTTCAGACAAATTTCTCTTGCATGAGGAATGTGTTGGTGGATGTAAATAGTGTTATTTTCTTTCATACTTATTTTTTTTTTGTACCATGCAAAAAGCCACTGTGCGGTGAGTCTAGGGTCCAGGCCGATACGAGTGACCAAGGCCTGTAGTGTGTCAATTGCCACTCTTGGTTTATGGCTATACATGAATTATGATGTTGGTACCTATCGTCAAAAATATTCCTTTATCTAGGCAGCCCTGCGACAATTGTAAACGGTTGTATACTTAAACAATAAGGCCTGGTATATGGCCAATACACCACAGATAAGGGTTGTTCTTACGCATGATGCAATGCGGAGTGTCTGGCTACAGCCCGTAGCTGGCCATATCACAAACCCCAGAAGAGCCTTACTGCTATTATAAACTGGTTACCAATGTAATTAGAGCAGTAAAAATACATAGTCACCCCTGTGGTATATGGTCTGATATACCATGGCTTTCAGCCAATCAGAATTCAGGGCTCAAACCAGTTTATAATGGATCATTGAGTTATTCATGAAATCCACCACTAAAAAGACAACTGTTTGAAAATCCTACTGGATAATGTCGCTATGAACTTAGAATTTTATCAAGGCATAGGAATTGGTTATAAATTCAGAGTTTAGTGTACAGTATTTTCCATTCTATGAAACACTGGCAAAGAACATTGATCAAAACATGACCCACCTTCATCCTTCAGTTGTCCCTGCCTGTTTCGTATAGAGGCCTCTCTCTAAAGACAGTGGTGATGAAATGACTTGTGTGACTTGCTGAGTTATGGTGAATAAAAGTTGAATTTAATACAACTAATGTAGTTGGCAGTAATTTATCAGGAGTCTTTATTAAAATAAAATGCTTTACAATTGAAGATACTGGTGGACACAGTAAAAGGGTTGTGAAACCCCATTTACACTACCACACAATAGTCCCCATTTTTCCCCCCCCAAAAGCTATGAATCAAATTAAACACCAACCCTCAAAAATGAGAGCCACAACATAAAATAGTCCACTATGATGCCACTAACGCAGCGTCTGCTGATAAATTCACTACTGAGTAAAAGAATAGTGGTACAGTACAGAATATGAACACAGCAGTTGATGCCATTCCAGGCTGATGGCTGGATAAAGATGTATTGTAGACAAGTGTGCGTCTGGCGTTAGCAGCACAAGCCATACTGGCAGCCCAGAGACAGGCTAGCTACCAGTAATGATGTGCTGCTAACGCCAGACACACTGGAGACGGCAGCTAGCTACCAGTAATGTTGTGCTGCTAACGCCAGACACACTGGAGAGAGGAAGAGAGACCAGCAGGCAGACCAAGGGAGAGCCCAAGAGCCAGGCCAACAGAGACAGATAGACCTCTCTTTGGAGCCAGAGACACTAAAGACCGAAGAGACCAGCCAAGTCAACTGTGTCAGACTGGAGAGGAAGGGAGTAGAGACCATCCGACCACCTGGCCTTAGTTTGTAGCGAGACGCCACCAGGCAGGTCGACAGGCCTCAGTCTCCAGACAAATTGAGGAGAGACCAGTAGCCAGGCCAACCAGCAGGACTACCAGGCCCCTCTGTCATTAGGAGTGTGAGACTGGGAGGGATCAACACTGAATCATGGTCTTTATAATTAGATAAATGTAACAATGGAGTGTGACTTGATTCATTCCTAGAGTAGAAATAACTGGAACATTGTCTTTCCTTTGAGTAATATCGGATTATAAAAGGTCACACTGACAATCACAAAGTTGTGTTTAGATACGTAAAATTATTTTTTTTCCAATGAGGAACAACCATGTCGTGCTGAAAAGCTAGCAACAAACTGAATGCCAATGTAAAAAGGGGCAAAACACATGACATTGAGATAACAGTAAAACTGTCATGCTGACAACGTTACAGATTATACAAACACCACTGACATCAACTGACAGTGCAGATAAGGGGGTCCTGCTTAGGAATGGAACATTGATCTGTCAGAATGTGAATTGCAGAACTCTTCTTTTGGAATGGGCGTGATTCCATGGGCTCCCAGTGACAGCACATCATGATTTGGAGTTGCTTTTATATGCCTGCAAAACATGATGTGCTGCTAGAGGGTACCCAGGAGAGAGACAGAGAGTGAGAGACACAGAGAGAGAGACACAGAGAGAGAGACAGAGTGAGAGACACAGAGAGAGAGACAGAGAGAGAGACAAGAGAGTGAGAGACACAGAGAGAGAGACACAGAGAGAGAGACAGAGAGAGAGACAGAGAGAGAGACACAGAGAGAGAGACAGAGTGAGAGACACAGAGAGAGAGACAGAGAGACAGAGAGTGAGAGACAAGAGAGTGAGAGACACAGAGAGAGAGACAGAGAGAGAGACACAGAGAGAGAGAGACAGAGAGAGAGAGACAGAGAGAGAGACACAGAGAGAGAGACACAGAGAGAGAGAGAGACACAGAGAGAGAGACAGAGAGAGAGAGAGAGAGAGACAGAGAGAGAGAGACAGAGAGAGAGAGACAGAGAGAGAGAGAGAGACAGAGAGAGACAGAGAGAGAGACAGAGAGAGAGACACAGAGAGAGAGACACAGAGAGAGAGACACAGAGAGAGAGACACAGAGAGAGACACAGAGAGAGACAGAGAGAGAGAGACAGAGAGAGAGACAGAGAGAGAGACACAGAGAGAGAGACACAGAGAGTGAGAGACAGAGAGTGAGAGACAGAGAGTGAGAGACAGAGAGAGAGACACAGAGAGAGAGACACAGAGAGAGAGACACAGAGAGGGGATTCTCCATGGTATGGAGCTGTGGAGATAAAAACAAAACAAAAACAACAACTGATAAATGACATAACATTGACAAGATTTTCCCACTCATAGTTCAGTACAAGCTTATTCTAGAACTTTCTTTAAATTACACAGAACAGAACCAAGATATTACATATAGGCCTGTAAACATAGTTTAAAGACATGTCATTTTTACACTTGTGGCAAATTGCTTCTAGAGTTATAGCAAAGAAACAGGAGTTGTGCTTTCTTCAATAAAAAAAATAAAGAGCAAAGAGAGTGATTTTTTGATTTTCTTGGCAAATGCAATACAGAGTAGATTCAATGCAATCGATAGGAATTTAAATTATAATACAAATGTATTTACATAACTTCAATTATTTGAGACCACAAAATGGACGGTGGGAAAGTGGACAAAATGGTGGATGAAGATGACTAACGAGAAGTAGAGAAGACACTTTCTGAACAGTTCACTAACTACACCAAAGGTGCTCACATTCATCTATTCACATTTTATCAGAATGTAAAGAAACCTAGTCCGTAAAAATATACTTTTAAAAAACAACACTATTTGTATAATATTTCATCCTTACCATTTTTGCCTGTTTTACCCTTTTCTCTAGGTTTGACAGAGATTGTGTACTGAAAAGACTGCTACAAGCGACAGAAAAATACAAATACAAGCCAACAGGACCACATCCCCATACATTAAAAATAATTCTGATGATTTCATAATGATTATTGGTTGCAACAACAAAGAAGATCACGTTAACCCTACCTTTGCCTAGAACATAGTCCAACATATTTACCCCCCCTTCCCCCACCACCTCCTCACCGAAACAGTAACATTATGTACTGCAGACTGCCAAACAGATTCACAAAAATAATGTGTTGAAATTAACACATTTAACTCGATAAGTAGAATCATAGCTAAAACGTGTGCCAAGCAGTGCCTATTCTAAATAAGAGAGCACCTGAAGAGACTGTGATTCTCATCAAGACAAGCTCCCCACCATCTATCCCAATAGTACAAACAGGAATAGGAATTTGAACATGTCTATTAAAAAATATATATATATATATAGATATTTGAGAGAACAGAAAAAGGGCCTGATTATTGAAATGACAGACACCACATAGAAACCGGATTGAAAATGTTCCTGTGCAGCAAAGACCAATGGAACGTGGTAGGGCCTCGTTGGACCTCACTGTCTTCAAGACAAGATCATCTTCAAATATGACTAGACTGTGCATGTGTGTGAGTAAATGTGTGTGTGTGGACGGAAAGGAGGGGGAGAGGAAAAGAAGGGAGAAGAGAAGTGAAAAGTAAGGGAGGCCGAGGGCGAAGAGAGAAACTGTCCCCACAGGTGTGAGCTTGACAATGAAATTGACTAGCAGCGATGCACCTGAGCTTCAACTAACGTAGCAACCACAAGACACACACCTCAGGGAGAGGGAGGGAGAGGGGGTGAAAGTCAGAGGGCAGAGGATGCACGGCAGGGCAGGCCTCTCTGACTGTGTGGCTACAAGGGGACAGTTCTTGGCTTTAGGAGTTGAAATAGAACTGATGTGACCCTCGAATCAGGCTAATCAAACACACAATTGAATATACATTTGAGACAAGTCAAACATGCACTACAGTATGGTGTTATCAAGACACGGAAGGGTCACTTGGCAGTTTAAACAGAACTGATGTGTCCCTCAGATATGGATAAACTAACACGATTCCAGTTTAAGAATACAGATAAGAGACAACCAATTCATACATTTGTTTTGTTGTTTTATCTAGACACATATCTGGAATCCGTTTTGTGATCTGTTGAAAAAAAGTCAGAGAGACAACCTAGGAACAGTAATTAGCCAATGAAGCGAATTACTGAAATATGGAAAAATCTCTAAAAGGTACAAAAACTATTACCTAAGTAGTGCTGGATTTAAAAAAAATTGTAATTGTAGTGATAGTCGTTGTATTAAGTAAGAAAAATATTAGTTTTTTTAGGAAGGGGGAGGTAGAAAAACACATTACACACACCCTGTGGTGTGCTTAAACTTTACACTTAGAAAAGTTTGATTTCCAAGGCATAAAGTATTACCGAAATGAAACTTTTCACAGAGATACTATTGATATGAATTAATTTTAACCAAATTAAACACTAATTAGCCATACTTTTAGACTTTAAAACAAAATCATAATTTTAACCCTACAATGTGGAAGAGAGAAAACTACTTCAAGGTCAAATAGCAAGCATTTGTCCTAGTGGGGCCAGAGACTAAAACCAACACAGTATTAATTAATTGCAACCTAATTCACAACTTTCATGCAATTAGACATTCAAAACCATGTAAAGAGCAAAAGGGTATAAACTACTAGTGCCACACGACCACATTCATAGTATTATTGAAATCAGAAAAAGTAGGCTTATTAGACGACATTTAAACAAGCCAGTGATCAGAATGCAGTCACCAAGCATCCGTTTCTGTCTCTCCCTATGGCCAGATAGGCTCATTCAAAAAGAGTAAGGACATAAAGAACAGGGGAGAGAGAGGAGGACTGACAGAGAACAAACGAGAACGAGCAGGGTAGAAGGAAAGAAAGAGAGGGGGGGGAAGGAGAGAGAGAGAGATGTACAGGGTAGTAGAAAGAACACATTTTTCAGTCTCTCCCTCTCTGGCCTATACATTCAAACCAGAGACCATTTTCAAATACCTGAAACAGAGAGGGAAAGAAGAGAAGGAGAAAAAGGGATTCACTTACCTCGGGGGAATGGTAGGGAGCCAATAACAATCTGAACACCACCATCAAATTCAATCCAGTTCACACCTTGTGTGTTAGCAGACTATTTCTCCTTATATTAATGCACCTCTTCAAAATGTCCTAAAGGCCAATTGTTCTCTCTACACACACACAACTAAAACTTCACTAATAACACTGACTCTAAACAGAAAAAAAATAACATTTAGATTGTTAAAGGAAATGTGTATCACTTGGGGAATAACCCAACCTAAAATAATAATAATATATAAAAAATAAAAAAGTAAAATAAGCCTTATAATTGGGGGGCTTCCCTTTCTAATTGGGGACACTTCCTGAACCAAGTCCTAGAATTTTCCCCCAAAACCTTTGGTTCTTTTACACCCCCCCCCATACATCTCCCCTGTAAAAAAATCAAATGGGACTTCTTGGATAAATAAAAGTTCAATAAAAAAAAATGAAATGCCCCCGTTCTACACTCAAACCATAGTCCCACTTACCCTCCCGCCCCCCCTCCCCTCCTCTTCACCCCCACCGGGCCCCAGGGCAGGCTCCTGTGCTGTGCAGTCCCTCTCGGCTCTACGCTGAAGCTAGTGAGGAGGCTTGGGAACTTAGTAGGCATAAAAAGGCAAGGGGAGCTGTTACTCTTTTTCCCTCGGCATCACTTTCTACAATAAAAATTGTCATTTTCGGAGCCGCCAAAAAATCAGAAAAAAAATCTGGGGGTTGACGAGGTACCGGGGGAGACCGGTGTGAAATTTGGGGGTCGTGGAGTGAAGCGTCCGGCTGGAAAAAATTAATTAGCGAGGGTAAGTTTTTGTCTAGTATGGGCTGCACTAGTGCAAGCTGCAGACGCCACTCGCTTCGGTTTCTTGACGTCTTGCCAAGGCTTTCACTCTGCCAACGAAGGGAGAAAGAGAGAGGGAGGGAGAGAGAAGGGAGGGGGGACAAGAGGGAACAGGCTAGACTGCGGAAAAGCACAGAGAGAGAGGGAAATAAAAATTAAGGAAAGTGTTGTTGCGCGTTTGTGTTTTTTTTTTTGCCACAGCGACAATGCTGAGTTTCTCGCAAAAAGTCATTAAAAAGTAATAAGCCACAAACCACAAATGAACGTCCCCGAGCTGAACAATAAAAACAATTGAGATACGACGACTTTCCAAGATTGGCCCAAGTCCCATTTCGCATTTGACAGAAAATAAAAGGACGAGCGAGCGAGTGAAAAAAAGAGGAGAAAAATACAACAAATATTTAAAATTGCAAATCTGAGTCTCACCGACCTTTGAGGTGTCCGGCATTGAAATCATTTAACTGGGTTCAGTGAGGAGTGGAAGGAAGAGAGCAAGCACACAACGTGGAGAAAATCTAGTACTGGATCTACAGATAGTTTTACCGAGGACAGAGGGCCTCAAATACACACACACACACACACACACACACACACACACACACACACACACACACACACACACACACACACACACACACACACACACACACACACACACACACACACACACACACACACACACACACACACACACACACACACACAGAGTGCACGTACAAACACGCGCGCACACACAATACGAAAATAAAAAGACAAAGGCCTAGAATGCCAGAATAATAAATAGAATGTTGAAACTTCACACACAATTCTGAGATTCTGACTCCAAAGTAAAACATATTATAGTTGACTTGGCAGAATCCAAATACTTCTGAATAGGCACTGTCTGGTTATTCTGGTAGCTGTTGGTAACCGGGACCAGTACAAAAGCTTAATCATTACATTCTAGATTTTTTTTATGCCACAGCATTCAACTGGCAAGCACAAATTAATCCAGTCACAGACAATCATTATTAGCCTACCGGTATATGCCATGTGGTGTGAGCTAAGAAGACAGTCAATATATCCAACCTCAGAACTATCAATGAAATATAGAGTCTAAAATCTTACCCTCAGCAAGCCAAGCACACAACCCAAATCAACTCCGTTGTGAAAATAGCTTCAGATAATATACACACAAACCTCACAAAATGCACCGTGACGCAGAAGCTTCAGAAAGACTACAACCAGCCAGTCAGTCACCTGGGAAGAACTTAGCCATACAAATATGGCCCATGATACAGCAATGCTCTGTGTCTTACTGTCTGACATCCCTTACTCAAAATTAGGCCATGTTAAAATAAGATATATATTTCACTCCATATAAGGAATGTTGTATGCATTTAATCAACCTGGATTTGAAAGAACACCTGTTTCAAAGCAGTGCCATATGATAGCCTGAATATATTGTGGTTCTGTAGAAGTCAAAAGTCTGAACTGAGTCAGATTGTATATTTCTTGTCTATTTTTGTAGGGCTTGTGCTAAAATGGCACACATACACACACACACACACACACACAAACACACACAATGCACTAGAATAGAAGATACTAGTGGACGTTTTAGCAATACTATACAGAAATCTGAACCTCAAACTAATAGTGACCAGACACTATATCATACTTTATATTATATATATATATATATATATATATATATATATATATATATATATATATATATATATATATATATATATATATATATATATATACACACACAGTTTAGATTAAAAGGTTAGGGTGTGGTATTCAGTCAAATCCGTGACATATTGTTTAGTACTGTAATGCCTTTTCAAAACCAAGGCAACTGTACACTATATTATTTTGGATTCATAGACATGCATACGTTTTCCTTGACCAGAAAATACATGCAAAGTAGATGAATGATTTGCTTCACGAAAAATGAATCTATTCTAGAATGCTGTTGAATGAATGGGACTTTTTGAAGTTATGAAAATGACCAAAGGAAACAATATATTTGTATTGTACAAGTACAGTACGTGGCATCGCCCGTGACGCAGTTACAAACACACGCACCTAGAAGATTCGACATGGAGGTCTCTGTTTCTAACTAGGATCAATTCAAGAATCCCTATTCAATCTATGCTGTGCATTATTCTAAATATTTCATGAAACAAATGCAACTAAATGTATCTCTATCAACCAACAAATTCACATCTTGAGAATGTGAAATGATGCACCGACTAAAACATTTACGGTTTAAATCTAAAACTTGATGCTTGAACGGTATCATTTATCAGAGGGAAATCTTAGCTAAAAGTAAGCAGGTGGCAACATAGCTACGGCCAAAGAGACAGACAGGCAACTATCGTCAGCACACTTTACAGGGAACGAGATGGCTTCTTAGTCACATTTGCACATCAAAGAAAGTAACAATGGTGCAAAGCTAATTCAAACTACGGGAGCACTGATCTGTTAGCCAGTCGGCCAATGCAACCTTGTAAAAACGTTTGGTAACATTTTATGACAGCTATATCCATATATTATGTTTAGTGTTTATATGGCACAGTACGGGGGTTGGGTCGAGAAGAAAAATGCTGATTCATATCATGTCTTTGCGATTCGTTTTCCACTTGCCCTCCCACCCCACATTTGATCGTTTATACTACACATTTAATTCATTTGAACGATGTACTCAACCCTTTGTAACATTTTGTAATTGAATGCAGTTTCTTTTGATTATGTTCTAGTTCAGCACATATTTCATTTGAACATACGGGGGGGTGGAGTAGATTCTCGAGAGGGGTGTCATGAGCGGATTTTGGGGAGGGGTCCGTGAACCAAACCTTTGGTACTCTAAAACGTGGGTGTGACAGCGAGGTAGTAAAAATCTGTTCTGGAAATAAAATCATTATCCGTAACTTTTAATAAACTTATTTTAGCAACTCCATCGACTGGCTTGCTTCCTCTGACAATGTAAAAAAAAAAATATATATATTCGTTTGCAATTCGCCTAAATCTAGTTTCGGTGTCAAAACTAAAGATTTCAACATCAACTATAAACGTGGCTGTCCCACCAAAGTCATACTAACATAGTAATAGCCGAATTTCTAGTCACCCTTGCTAGCTACAGTAGATCTAGATTGAAATACTAGGTTACAATTATTGTTGAAATCTATATTTCATGGCTAACGAACATAAACTACAGTTAGCTTTTGTTTATTTTTAGTTAGTTACTAAACTATTACTAACAGTGCAGCTATCTTGCCTGCTAAAATGCGTACCTTGAGAAAATACATCCTCGTCCGATGAAGAAACGATCATTCTTGCAACAACAAAAAAAACATAACCCTTCTAAATGCAATTCAAAAAATATAAATTAATTCGTTAAATATGTTTTTCTACCCAGACATTCATTCTCTTGCAGAAGAAGTTTGAAAATGGCGCCAATGCAGTGCATCGGCAGCTCTACACACACTGGTGACACCGAGAAAAAGGGGAAAAAAATGTATATAAATGTGAACGGTCAAATTATATTTTTTTACAAAATGAATGAGGTGTGTAATCGTCGGCCTAATCCATATTGCTATTCACTTTTGCTTAAAATTGCTCCTATGATTTAATTTATTTTTTTTTGTTCAATTGTAATAACCGTCAAAGCTTGTTCTAGTCGTAATGCAGCACGGGAAATGACATAATCGGTTTTGTTTTGAATTTCCAAACCGGGAAAGGGTGAAATGGGAGGATTTGTCGCCCCCTCTAGCATGAGTTCATCAATGCATTTGTTCAGCAACGTATGCCTATGAATTTCACTCCTCAACCGGGCCAGAAGATAGGCCTTGAGCTGTAGAGCAGGGTCCTGCCCCCCCCCCCGTACACGTTCTGGGTTTTGCCCCAGCACTACACAGCTGATTCAAATCACCAACTCATCATTAAGCTTTGATCATTTGAATCAGCTGTGTAGTGCTGGGGCAAAAAAACGAACAGGGATGCAGGACCAAGTTTGGGAAGCCTAGAGGACATAAAACGCCTTGACTGGAATGGTAAACTATTTGTTTAACCAGCATGTAATATGCATTAGATATATTTTCAGATAAGAATACGCTGTCTTCAAAATATGTACGCTACTATGTAGTTCTGTGTGTACAAAGATGGAACTCAGCCATTCAGTTGGCATCCGGCCTGCTACATTCTCCTGTTTCTCAGATGCCTTGCTCAAATGATGGACAATAAATAGCTCTTCATCCAATGTTGATACTTCTTTTTCTGGAACAGAGAGTGAAGGGAGAGAGACAAAAAGAGATGGGGAGACAGAGGGAAAGAGAGAGAGAAACTCCCAACAGTGGAACTATTTTACTAGCAATTCAAGCATAAATTCATACCATATCTCTGGTATGCTCCTGTACAAGGCATCTATATATATATATATATCTAGTGGTTCAGAATGGTAGGCCTTATTTCTTCTTTGGTGAGGTTTAACAGCGATTGGCATACAATATGTTGCATTACTTCCCCCAACTAACCATTACACTTTGTGATACAACATGGGGAAGGGGAACTGGGAAAAATAAAACAAAATAAATGTATATTTTTATTTTATAATTGTTTTATTTTTCCCAGTTCCTCTTCCCCATTTTGAGTCACATAATACTAATTCAAACCCCCTATACTCATTCAAACCCATTACCTTATACTACTACTTTAACCCGATCTGATCCTACCCCTGGCCAACGACCTGAGAAGACCGGGACACTACCAGTCAACACACCCTGTAACTTTTCTGAAGTCAAATCTCGTACCCCCAAGTACTTCTCTGCAGCTGCTACCACAACATCTATTTTCTGTGACTTACGCTGACTTACTTAGGGATTGGGATCAAGGGGATAGTCAGTCAACAACCTATGAAATTCCAGAAGGAAACAGTGTGTTTTTTTAGTTTTTTTAAGTGTAGTTTTCCATTCAAACAGCAGATTAGTATATGTACTTACACAACCAAAATTATCATTTACCCAGAGCTCAGAACTAAAAGCAACAACAACCTAAGCTAGGTCTTTACGGTCCACCAGTCTCACCTCACTTTCATTTGCGCAAACGGAAGGACAGAGTAGAGTAGGTCCCATTATCCATAGTTCCTGACAAGTGCTTGTGACATGACTATGGTCTCTAGATTGTAGAACGTGGATAATTAGATCATTGTTTTTAAATGGATATATGTATTTCTTGTTATAAATATGTGACTTGGGTCTTTGGGTCTTTGGCTGCTTTCTACCCAGCATTGATGTTGTCTGATATGTATGAACTGTAAAAAAAAAAAATATATATATATATATATATATATACTCTAGAATCTATTTAGTCGGCCACCAATTGTCCAAGTTCTTCCACTTAAAAAGATGAGGCCTGTAATTTTCATCATAGGTACACTTCAACTATGACAGAAAAAATGAGAAGAAAAAAAATCCAGAAAATCACATTGTAGGATATTTTATTAATTTATTTGCAAATTATGGTGGAAAATAAGTATTTGGTCACCTACAAACAAGCAAGATTTCTGGCTCTCACAGACCTGTAACTTCTTATTTAAGAGGCTCCTCTGTCCTCCACTCGTTACCTGTATTAATGGCACCTGTTTGAACTTGTTATTAAATCAAATGTATTTACATAGCCCTCCGTACATCAGCTGATATCTCAAAGTGCTGTACAGAAACCCAGCCTAAAACCCCAAACAGCAAGCAATGCAGGTGTAGAAGCACGGTGGCTAGGAAAAACTCCCTAGAAAGGACAAAACCTAGGAAGAAACCTAGAGAGGAACCAGGCTATGTGGGGTGGCCAGTCCTCTTCTGTCTGTCCCGGGTGGAGATTGTAACAGAACATGGCCAAGATGTTCAAATGTTCATAAATGGTCATAAATAATAATAATCACAGGCAGAACACTTGAAACTGGAGCAGCAAGGAGTCATCATGTCAGGTAGTCCTGAGGCATGGTCCTAGGGCTCAAGTCCTCCGAGAGAGAGAAAGAAAGAGAGAAAGAGAGAATTAGAGAGAGCATACTTAAATTAACACAGGACACCGGATAGGACAGGAGCAGTACTCCAGATATAACAAACTGACTCTAGCCCCCCGACACAAGACAGGAGGGGTTATCAGTATAAAAGACACTTGTCCACAACCTCAAACAGTCACACTCCAAACTCCACTATGGCCAAGACCAAAGAGCTGTCAAAGGACACCAGAAACAAAATTGTAGACCTGCACCAGGCTGGGAAGACTGAATCTGCAATTGGTAAGCAGCTTGGTTTGAAGAATTCAACTGTGGGAGCAATCATTAGGAAATGGAAGACATACAAGACCACTGATAATCTCCTTCGATCTGGGGCTCCACGCAAGATCTCACCCTGTGGGGTCAAAATGATCACAAGAACGGTGAACCAAAATCCCAGAATCACACGGGGGGACCTAGTGAATGACCTGCAGAGAGCTGGGACCAAAGTAACAAAGCCTACCATCAGCAAGGGCATTGAAGTAACTATAATTTTTTATCATAGGTACACTTCAACTGTGAGAGACGGAATCTAAAACAAAAATCCAGAAAATCACATTGTATGATTTTTAAGTAATTAATTTGCATTTTATTGCATGACATACGTATTTGATACATCAGAAAATCTGAACTTAATATTTGGTACAGAAACCTTTGTTTGCAATTCCAGAGATCATACGTTTCCTGTAGTTCTTGACCAGGTTTGCACACACTGCAGCAGGGATTTTGGCCCACTAATCCATACAGACCTTCTCCAGATCCTTCAGGTTTCGGGGCTGTCGCTGGGCAATACGGACTTTCAGCTCCCTCCAAAGATGTTCTATTGGGTTCAGGTCTGGAGACTGGCAAGGCCCCTCCAGGACCTTGAGATGCTGCTTACGGAGCCACTCCTTAGGTGCCCTGACTGTGTGTTTCGGGTCGCTGTCATGCTGGAAGACCTAGCCAAGACCCATCTTCAATGCTCTTACTGAGGGAAGGAGGTTATTGGCCAAGATCTCGCGATTCATGACTCCATCCATCCTCCCCTCAATACGGTGCAGTTGTCCTGTCCCCTTTGCAGAAAAGCATCCCCAAAGAATGATGTTTTCACCTCCATGCTTCACGGTTGGGATGGTGTTCTTGGGGTTGTACTCATCCTTCTTCTTCCTCCAAACACGGCGAGTGGAGTTTAGAACAAAAAGCTCTATTTTTGTCTCATCAGACCACATGACCTTCTCCCATTCCTCCTCTGGATCATCCAGATGGTCATTGGCAAACTTCAGACGGGCCTGGACATGCGCTGGCTTGAGCAGGGTGACCTTGAGTGTGCTGCAGGATTTTAATCCATGACAGCGTAGTGTGTTACTAATGGTTTTCTTTGAGACTGTGGTCCCAGCTCTCTTCAGGTCATGCACCAGGTCCTGCAGTGTAGTTCTGGGCTGATCCCTCACCTTCCTCATGATCATTGATGCCCTACGAGGTGAGATCTTGCATGGAGCCCCAGACCGAGGGTGATTGACCGTCATCTTGAACTTCATCCATTTTCTAATAATTGCGCCAACAGTTGTTGCCTTCTCACCAAGCTGCTTGCCTATTGTCCTGTAGCCCATCCCAGCCTTGTGCAGGTCTACAATTTTATCCCTGATGTCCTTACACCCTCTCTGGTCTTGGCCATTGTGGAGAGGTTGGAGTCTGTTTGATTGAGTGTGTGGACAGGTGTCTTTCATACAGGTAATGAATTCAAACAGGTGCAGTTAATACAGGTAATGAGTGGAGAACAGGAGGGCTTCTTAAAGAAAAACTAACAGGTCTGTGAGAGCTGGAATTCTTACTGGTTGGTAGGTGATCAAATACTTATGTCATGCAATAAAATGCAAAGGAATTACTTAAAAATCATACAATGTGATTTTTTGGATTTTTGTTTTAGATTCCGTCTCTCACAGTTGAAGTGTACCTATGATAAAAAATACAGACCTCTACATGCTTTGTAAGTAGGAAAACCTGCAAAGTCGGCAGTGTATCAAATACTTGTTCTCCCCACTGTATATATATATATAAACAGTTGAAGTCGGAAGTTTACATATACATATAAACTCAGTTTTTCACAATTCCTGACATTTAATCCTGTCTTGGCCAGTTAATTCCCTGTCTTGGTCAGTTAGGATCACAACTTTATTTTAAGATTGTGAAATGTCAGAATAATAGAAGAGAGAATGATTTATTTCAGCTTTTATTTCTTTTATCACATTCCCAGTGGGTCAGAAGTTTACATACGCTCAATTAGTATTTGGTAGCATTGCCATTCCTGCGGACAGAGCTGGTGTAACTGAGTCAGGTTTGTAGGCCTCATTGCCTGCACACGCCTTTTCAGTTCTGCCCACAAATTTTCTATAGTCAGGGCTTTGTGATGGCCACTCCAATACCTTGACTTTGTTGTCCTTAAGCCATTTTGACACAACTTTGGAAGTATGCTTGGGGTCATTGTCCATTTGGAAGACCCATTTGCGACCAAGCTTTAACTTCCTGATTGTTGTCTTGAGATGCTGCTTCAATATATCCACATAATCTTCCTCTCTCATGATGCCATCTATTTTGTGAAGTGCACCAGTCCCCCCTGCAGCAAAGCACCCCCACAACATGATTCCGCCACCCCCGTGCTTCACGGTTGGGATGGTGTTCTTCGGCTTGCAAGCCTCCCCCATGTTCCTCCAAACATAACGGTTCTATTTTTGTTTCATCAGACCAGAGGACATTTCTCCAAAAAGTACGATCTTTGTCCCCATGTGCAGTTGCAAACCGCAGTCTGGCATTTTTATGGTGGTTTAAGAGCAGTGACTTCTTCCTTGCTGAGCTGCCTTTCAGGTTATGTCGATATAGGACTTGTTTTACTGTGGATATAGATACTTTTGCACCTAGATACTTTTCCTCCAGCATCTTCACAAAGTCCTTTACTGTTGTTCTGGGATTGATTTGAACTTTTCGCACCAAAGTATGCTCAACTCTAGAAGACAGAACGCGTATCCTTCCTGAGAGGTATGACGGCTGCATGGTCCCATGGTGTTTATATTTGTGTACTACTGTTTGTACAGATGAACGTGGTACCTTCAGGCATTTGGAAATTGCTCCCAATGATGAACCAGACTTGTGGAGGTCTACAATTTGTGAGGTATTGCCTGATTTTGATATTCCCATGATGTCAAGAAAAGAGGCACTGAGTTTGAAGATAGGCCTTGAAATACATCCACAGGTCCACCTCCAATTGACTCAAATTATGTCAGTTAGCCTATCAGAAGCTTCTAAAGCCATGAAATAATTTTCTGGAATTTTCCAAGCTGTTTAAAGGCACAGTCAACTTTGTGTAAGTAAACTTCTGACCCACTGGAATTGTGATACAGTGAATTATAAGTGAAATAATCTGTCTGTAAACAATTGTTGGAAAGATTACTTGTGTCATGCACAAAGTAGATGTCCTAACCGACTTGCCAAAACTATAGTTTGTTAACAAGAAATTTGTGTAGTGGTTGAAAAACGAGTTTTAATGACTCCAACCTAAGTGTATGTAAACCTCCGACTTCAACTGTATATAGATACAGTGCCTTGAGAAAGTATTCGGCCCCCTTGAACTTTGCGACCTTTTGCCACATTACAGGCTTCAAACATAAATATATAAAACTGTATTTTTTTGTAAAGAATCAACAACAAGTGGGACACAATCATGAAGTGGAACAACATTTATTGGATATTTCAAACTTTTTTAACAAATCAAAAACTGAAATTGGGCGTGCAAAATTATTCAGCCCCCTTAAGTTAATACTTTGTAGCGCCACCTTTTGCTGCGATTACAGCTGTATGTCGCTTGGGGTATGTCTCTATCAGTTTTGCACATCGAGAGACTTGACATTTTTTCCCATTCCTCCTTGCAAAACAGCTCGAGCTCAGTGAGGTTGGATGGAGAGCATTTGTGAACAGCAGTTTTCAGTTCTTTCCACAGATTCTCGATTGGATTCAGGTCTGGACTTTGACTTGGCCATTCTAACACCTGGATATGTTTATTTTTGAACCATTCCATTGTAGATTTTGCTTTATGTTTTGGATCATTGTCTTGTTGGAAGACAAATCTCCGTCCCAGTCTCAGGTATTTTGCAGACTCCATCAGGTTTTCTTCCAGAATGGTCCTGTATTTGGCTCCATCCATCTTCCCATCAATCTTCCCTGTCCCTGCTGAAGAAAAGCAGGCCCAAACCATGATGCTGCCACCACCATGTGCAAACTTTAAACGACACTTTTTATGGATATCTTTAAGAAATGGCTTTCTTCTTGCCACTCTTCCATAAAGGCCAGATTTGTGCAATATACGACTGATTGTTGTCCTATGGACAGAGTCTCCCACCTCAGCTGTAGATCTCTGCAGTTCATCCAGAGTGATCATGGGCCTCTTGGCTGCATCTCTGATCAGTCTTCTCCTTGTATGAGCTGAAAGTTTAGAGGGATGGCCAGGTCTTGGTAGATTTGCAGTGGTCTGATACTCCTTCCATTTCAATATTATTGCTTGCACAGTTCTCCTTGGGATGTTTAAAGCTTGGGAAATCTTTTTGTATCCAAATCCGGCTTTAAACTTCTTCACAACAGTATCTCGGACCTGCCTGGTGTGTTCCTTGTTCTTCATGATGCTCTCTGCGCTTTTAACGGACCTCTGA
Source organism: Oncorhynchus keta (assembly GCF_023373465.1). Classification (NCBI taxonomy): domain Eukaryota; kingdom Metazoa; phylum Chordata; class Actinopteri; order Salmoniformes; family Salmonidae; genus Oncorhynchus; species Oncorhynchus keta. The sequence goes on along the minus strand of NC_068455.1, from coordinate 71,553,020 downwards.
GACTATCACAGTGCAGGTGCATTTATACGGAGACTTGATTACACACAGGTGGATTGTATTTATCATCATTAATCCTTTAGGTCAACATTGGATCATTCAGAGATCCTTACTGAACTTCTGGAGAGAGTTTGCTGCACTGAAAGTAAAGGGGCTGAATAATTTTGCACGCCCAATTTTTCAGTTTTTGATTTGTTAAAAAAGTTTGAAATATCCAATAAATGTTGTTCCACTTCATGATTGTGTCCCACATGTTGTTGATTCTTCACAAAAAAATACAGTTTTATATCTTTATGTTTGAAGCCTGAAATGTGGCAAAAGGTCGCAAAGTTCAAGGGGGCCGAATACTTTCGCAAGGCACTGTATATATATATATTATAGAATGTACCATGCCTTGCAAAAGTATTCATCCCCTTGGCATTTTTCCTATTTTCTTGCATTGCAACCTGTAATTTAAATAGATTTTTATTGGGATTTCATGTAATGGACAGATACAAAATAGTCCAAATTGGTGAAGTGAAATGAAAAAAATATATATTTCTCAAAAGATGATTATTTTTTAAACTGAAAATTGTTGCGTGCATATGTATTCACCCCATTTGCTATATATCTGTTATATCTGTTACATACGGTCACTGTCCCTTCCTCCCCCTTCCTCCTATTTTGCTTTTGCTGATCTAGACATTTGGTTTAGGCAAACTCTGACCAGGGCAAATCACACACACCCACACACACACCTCACAACAACCAGGCAATGTATACAATTTACATCCGTGCTATATACATTACGCAAACAGCTACTTATTTAATGAATCTATAGATACAGCTACATGCAAAATAGCACTAGCACACCTACATATGTATGTATCATTGACAACCTCTTTATTCAATAGAAAATTATTGTAGAATAGAACGTCAAAAAGAAGTGACATCAAACTCACTCCTGTGATGACGTGTAAATGCATGTAAACCAGCACACAATCCCAACGCTCCCTGTGTGTATGTGTGTGTATATCTACATTATGTGTGTGCATATGTATGCATGTGTGTGTATATCTATGTGTGTATGTCTATATCTGTGTGTGTGTGTGTATATCTATGTGAGTTTGTGTGTGTGTGTATATCTATGTGTGTCTGAATGTGTGTTTGTGTATATCTATGTGTGTGTGTGTGTGTGTATATCTATGTGAGTTTGTGTGTGTGTATATCTATGTGTATATCTATGTGAGTGTGTGTGTTTGTGTGTGTGTATATCTATGTGTGTGTGTGTGTGTGTACATCCATGTGAGTGTGTGTTTGTGTGTATATCTATGTGAGTGTGTGTATATCTATGTGTGTGTGTGTGTTTGTGTGTATATCTATGTGTGTGTGTATATCTATGTGTGTGTGTGTGTGTGTGTATATCCATGTGAGTGTGTGTGTATATCCATGTGAGTGTGTGTGTGTTTGTGTGTATATCTATGTGTGTGTGTATATCTATGTGTGTGTGTGTGTTTGTGTGTGTGTATATCCATGTGAGTGTGTGTGTATATCTATGTGTGTGTGTGTATATCTATGTGTGTATATCTATGTGTGTGTGTGTATATCTATGTGTGTATATCTATGTGTGTGTGTGTGTGTGTGTTTGTGTGTATATCTATCTGTGTGTGTGTGTGTGTGTGTGTGTATGTTTTGTAATTCTATGAATCTTACCCAGTTGATTAACTCACCCACCCGCCCAAATCTTAAATGCCCAGATAAATCTACCCTGATTGATTTGATGGCCTCTCTTTTAAATTGCACATTCAACAACTTACAAATAAATTTAAGCTGAAATTGGGATTTTATTTTAGGAATAAGGCCTGTTTTTCTTTTGAAGCCAGAAGGAGGCTAGTATCAGCTACATTTATGCCTTTACTAGACTATGGGGATATTTTATATATGAATGCTTCCACTCAGTGTTTGAGATCAATTGACACTCTTTACCATAGCACTTTGAGATTTATTTTACCCTGCAAAACCTTACGCACCACTGCACTTTGTATACCAGGGTTGGCTGGCCTTCTCTAGTCACTCGTAGGCTCAGTCACTGGTATACTTTTATTTACAAAGACATTTTAGGTTTACTGCCTTTTAATTTGTGCATTTTATTGTTCAGAAATGTGGTGAGTCGTCTCTTCGTTCGCTGGACTTTATCCTGCTAACTGTTCCAAATGTCCCAACTGAATTTGGTAAACGGGCTTTTATGTACTCTGCGCCATCGTCTTGGAACACCTTACAAAATACTTTTAAACTGGAAGAACTTGTCCCGATTGGTGTTTTTAAATCACTGATGAAGGATTTTGAGGCTGATTCCCTGACCTGTCAATGTTTTCAATTGACTGTTTTATACTCCTGTGAATTCAATGGTTTTTACTAGATTACTTGTAGTTTTTCATGTTGTCTGTCTGTAATATTTTTGTAATGACTTGGTGCTGCCTGTCTTGGCCAGGGCGCTCTTGAAAAATAGATTTTAATCTCAATGAGCCCTTCCTGGTTAAAAAAAAAAATATATATATATATATCTATATGTGTGTGTGTGTGTGTATATCTGTGTGTGTATATATCTCACTCCTGTGATGATGACGTGTAAATGCATGGAAACCAGCACACAATCCCAACGCTCCCTGTGTGTATGTGTGTGTATATCAACAGTATGTGTGCGCATATCTATGCATGTGTGTGTATATCTATCTATATGTGTGTTTGTGTATATCTGTGTGTGTGTGTTTGCGTGTATATCTATGTGTGTGTGTATATCTATGTGAGTGAATGTGTGAGTGTTTGTGTGTATATCTATGTGTGTGTGTGTGTGTATATATCTATGTGTGTGTGTGTATATCTATGTGTGTGTGTGTATATCTATGTGTGTGTGTATATATCTATGTGTGTGTGTGTATATATCTATGTGAGAGTGTTTGTGTGTGTGTATATCTATGTGAGTGTGTGTTTGTGTGTGTGTATATCTGTGTGTGTGTGTGGATATCTGGGTATGTATCTGTGTGTGTGTGTGTGTGTGTGTGTGTGTACATCTATGTGTGTGTGTGTATATCTCTGTGTGTGTATCTGTGTGTGTGTGTGTTACTCCCACACAGAACTGTATAATGTCAACAGTCCCCAACAGGAACCTTGCTCAGGGACCTTGTCGGTCGGCTGATCGGTAGACGTTGTTGTCATTACAACCACCAGGTATGCAGGCTGATATAATACTCCTTTCAATAGCCCCAAGTCATTGAGTTGAGCTGTGCTCACGCTACTTTGTTCTCCTGTGTGGTTTTAGTAATGTCCCTTTCTGTGACTGACTCCTTTGACGATCATCATACATGAAAACATGCAGGAGACAGAAGTGAAGACAATGAAATGTTTACCGACAACATTCATCTAAATGTGTCCAAACAACAAGAATAAAAACTAACCGGTAACACTTTGTTTGAACTCTACGTCATAACACTCATTATTATTATTATCTTATCTAACCAGGCAAGTCAGTTAAGAACAAATTATTATTTACAATGATGGCCTAGGAACAGTGGGTTAACTGCCTTGTTCAGGGGCAAAATGACAGATTTTTACCTTGTTAGCTCGGGGATTCGATCTTGCACCCTTTCAGTTACTGGCCCAACGCTCTAACCACTCGTCTACCTGCCGCCCCTACACTCTAACCACTAGTCTACCTGCCGCCCCTACAGACTAACCACTAGTCTACCTGCCGCCCCTACAGACTAACCACTCGTCTACCTGCCGCCCCTACACTCTAACCACTAGTCTACCTGCCGCCCCTACACTCTAACCACTAGTCTACCTGCCACCCCTACAGACTAACCACTACCTGTCTAACCTGCCTACCTGCCCCCCTACACTCTAACCACTCGTCTACCTGCCGCCCCTACACTCTAACCACTAGTCTACCTGCCGCCCCTACAGACTAACCACTAGTCTACCTGCCGCCCCTACACTCTAACCACTAGTCTACCTGCCGCCCCTACAGACTAACCACTAGTCTACCTGCCGCCCCTACAGACTAACCACTAGTCTACCTGCCGCCCCTACACTCTAACCACTAGTCTACCTGCCGCCCCTACACTCTAACCACTAGTCTACCTGCCGCCCCTACAGACTAACCACTAGTCTACCTGCCGCCCCTACACTCTAACCACTAGTCTACCTGCCGACAGCTAACCACTAGTCTACCTGCCGCCCCTACAGACTAACCACTAGTCTACCTGCCGCCCCTACAGACTAACCACTCGTCTACCTGCCGCCCCTACACTCTAACCACTAGTCTACCTGCCGCCCCTACACTCTAACCACTAGTCTACCTGCCGCCCCTACACTCTAACCACTAGTCTACCTGCCGCCCTACAGACTAACCACTAGTCTACCTGCCGCCCCTCACTCTAACCACTAGTCTACCTGCCGACTAACCACTACACTCTAACCACTAGTCTACCTGCCGCCCCTACAGACTAACCACTCTAACCAACCACTAGTCTACCTGCCGCCCCTACACTCTAACCACTAGTCTACCTGCCGCCCCTACACTCTAACCACTAGTCTACCTGCCGCCCTACAGACTACACTCTAACCACTAGTCTACCTGCCGCCCTACACTCTAACCACTAGTCTACCTGCCGCCCCTACAGACTACCACTCTAACCAACCACTAGTCTACCTGCCGCCCCTACACTCTAACCACTAGTCTACCTGCCGCCCCTACAGACTAACCACTAGTCTACCTGCCGCCCCTACACTCTAACCACTAGTCTACCTGCCGCCCCTACACTCTAACCACTAGTCTACATGCCGCCCCTACACTCTAACCACTAGTCTACCTGCCGCCCCTACACTCTAACCACTAGTCTACCTGCCGCCCCTACACTCTAACCACTAGTCTACAGACCAACCACTAGTCCCTTACACTCTAACCACTAGTCTACCTGCCGCCCTAACCACTTCTACACTCTAACCACTAGTCTACCTGCCGCCCCTACACTCTAACCACTAGTCTACCTGCCGCCCTACACTCTAACCACTACTACCTAAGACTAACCACTAGTCTACCTGCCGCCCCTACACTCTAACCACTAGTCTACCTGCCGCCCCTACAGACTAACCACTAGTCTAACCACTAGTCTACCTGCCGCCCCTACACTCTAACCACTAGTCTACCTGCCGCCCCTACACTCTAACCACTAGTCTACCTGCCGCCCCTACACTCTAACCACTAGTCTACCTGCCGCCCTACAGACTAACCACTAGTCTACCTGCCGCCCCTACACTCTAACCACTAGTCTACCTGCCGCCCACTAGTCACCTGCCGCCCCTACAGACTAACCACTAGTCTACCTGCCGCCCCTACACTCTAACCACTAGTCTACCTGCCGCCCCTACACTCTAACCACTAGTCTACCTGCCGCCCCTACAGACTAACCACTAGTCTACCTGCCGCCCCTACACTCTAACCACTAGTCTACCTGCCGCCCCTACACTCTAACCACTAGTCTACCTGCCGCCCCTACAGACTAACCACTAGTCTACCTGCTGCCCCTACACCAACCACTAGTCTACATGCCGCCCCTACACTCTAACCACTAGTCTACCTGCCGCCCCTACACTCTAACCACTAGTCTACCTGCCGCCCCTACACTCTAACCACTAGTCTACCTGCCGCCCCTACACTCTAACCACTAGTCTACCTGCCGCCCCTACACTCTAACCACTAGTCTACCTGCCGCCCCTACACTCTAACCACTAGTCTACCTGCCGCCCCTACACTCTAACCACTAGTCTACCTGCCGCCCTTACACTCTAACCACTAGTCTACCTGCCGCCCCTACACTCTAACCACTAGTCTACCTGCCGCCCCTACACTCTAACCACTAGTCTACCTACCACCCCTACACTCTAACCACTAGTCTACCTGCCGCCCCTACACTCTAACCACTAGTCTACCTGCCGCCCCTACACTCTAACCACTAGGCTACCTGCCGCCCCTACACTCTAAGCACTAGTCTACCTGCCACCCCTACACTCTAACCACTAGTCTACCTGCCGCCCCTACACTCTAACCACTAGTCTACCTGCCGCCCCTACACTCTAACCACTAGTCTACCTGCCGCCCCTACACTCTAACCACTAGTCTACCTGCCGCCCCTACACTCTAACCACTAGTCTACCTGCCGCCCCTACACTCTAACCACTAGTCTACCTGCCACCCTACACTCTAACACTAGTCTACCTGCCGCCCCTACACTCTAACCACTAGTCTACCTGCCGCCCTACACTCTAACCACTAGTCTACCTGCCGCCCCTACACTCTAAGCACTAGTCTACCTGCCACCCCTACACTCTAACCACTAGTCTACCTGCCACCCCTACACTCTAACCACTAGTCTACCTGCCACCCTACACTCTAACCACTAGTCTACCTGCCACCCCTACACTCTAACCACTAGTCTACCTGCCACCCCTACACTCTAAGCACTAGTCTACATGCCGCCCTACACTCTAACCACTAGTCTACCTGCCGCCCTTACACTCTAACCACTAGTCTACCTGCCGCCCTACACTCTAACCACTAGTCTACCTACCACCCCTACACTCTAACCACTAGTCTACCTGCCGCCCCTACACTCTAACCACTAGTCTACCTGCCGCCCCTACACTCTAACCACTAGTCTACCTGCCACCCCTACACTCTAACCACTAGTCTACCTGCCGCCCCTACACTCTAACCACTAGTCTACCTGCCGCCCCTACACTCTAACCACTAGTCTACCTGCCGCCCCTACACTCTAAGCACTAGTCTACCTGCCACCCCTACACTCTAACCACTAGTCTACCTGCCACCCCTACACTCTAACCACTAGTCTACCTGCCACCCCTACACTCTAACCACTAGTCTACCTGCCGCCCCTACACTCTAACCACTAGTCTACCTGCCGCCCTTACACTCTAAGCACTAGTCTACCTGCCGCCCCTACACTCTAACCACTAGTCTACATGCCGCCCCTACACTCTAACCACTAGTCTACCTGCCGCCCTACACTCTAACCACTAGTCTACCTACCACCCCTACACTCTAACCACTAGTCTACCTGCCGCCCTACACTCTAACCACTAGTCTACCTGCCGCCCCTACACTCTAACCACTAGTCTACCTGCCACCCCTACACTCTAACCACTAGTCTACCTGCCACCCCTACACTCTAACCACTAGTCTACCTGCCACCCCTACACTCTAACCACTAGTCTACCTGCCGCCCCTACACTCTAACCACTAGTCTACCTGCCACCCCTACACTCTAACCACTAGTCTACATGCCGCCCTTACACTCTAACCACTAGTCTACCTGCCGCCCCTACACTCTAACCACTAGTCTACCTGCCGCCCTTACACTCTAACCACTAGTCTACCTGCCACCCCTACACTCTAACCACTAGTCTACCTGCCACCCCTACACTCTAACCACTAGTCTACATGCCGCCCTTACACTCTAACCACTAGTCTACCTGCCACCCCTACACTCTAACCACTAGTCTACCTGCCGCCCCTACACTCTAACCACTAGGCTACCTGCCACCCCTACACTCTAAGCACTAGTCTACCTGCCGCCCCTACACTCTAACCACTAGTCTACCTGCCACCCCTACACTCTAACCACTAGTCTACCTGCCACCCCTACACTCTAACCACTAGTCTACCTGCCACCCCTACACTCTAACCACTAGTCTACCTGCCACCCCTACACTCTAACCACTAGTCTACCTGCCACCCCTACACTCTAACCACTAGTCTACCTGCCACCCCTACACTCTAACCACTAGTCTACCTGCCACCCCTACACTCTAACCACTAGTCTACCTGCCACCCCTACACTCTAACCACTAGTCTACCTGCCGCCCCTACACTCTAACCACTAGTCTACCTGCCGCCCCTACACTCTAACCACTAGTCTACCTGCCGCCCCGGTAGCCTAGTGGTTAGATGATTATTATGCTATCAGAATCAGCTTTATTTGGTGTAATATGACGCATAGTTCGAATAATGTGCTAAGCAAACAACCATTACATTTCAACACTTGGCTGACAATGACATTAGAGCTAGATCGATCCATGGGAAGCAATGGTCATTTATTAATCCCTTATGATATTCCAGTTATTTCCCCCTAAAACACGAAAACATTAACAGTCCAGACATACACATTTGATTACCCACAAACAAAAAAAACAGAGGGAAAACAAAACTGGTCGACGTGATGTCATAATGAATGTAAAACTGGTTGTAATGATGTCATTTCAACCAGTTTTGCTCACTGGGTATAAAAAGAAAAAGAAAACGCTGTGCAATTCAATTCAAAAGTCTTTAGGAGTGATGCAGTCTCTTTCACAGTGATTTGACTCATCCTTTCGTTTGAAGAAGCGGCGACTAATCCGTCATGGATTAATTGTGACATCACCGACACCAGGATTCCGTTTTATGTGATGACACTCACCATAGAATTAGAATGATTAGATGGATTCTATAGTGATGGGCCTTCTCATAGAGATTGAACCCTGGAGAGGAATTTCTAGTACGAAATCTGCGGCACAAACTGTCCCCCATCTTGCCTGGGACTGGGTCAGAGTGATGTCATATCCTGTACCTCCAGCAGCATGGCGTCCTGTTCCGTCCTCAGCTGGTCTCGAGCCTGAAGGTGAACCACCAGCTCAGTGCTCAGGTCTGATGACACACACACACACACACACACACACACACACACACACACACACACACACACACACACACACACACACACACACACACACACACACACACAAAATGTAAGGTCAAAGGCAGTGTTTAACAGATAATTTGACAAAGGGGAAATTAAGGTAAAATAACGAGGTTGGTATAACTTCTTAATGAAAAAGGTGAAATATACTGCATCTATTAAGTATAATGTAGCCTATATCTAATATCAAAGTATATCCAGTGTATTAGCCGAGTGACCGTCACCTTGTATTGCCTTATTGAGAGAGTTTCTGTGAGTGTTGAGTTCTTTGAGACTGGAGGCCTGCAGGTCACTATGGTCTCGCTTTCTATTCTTCAACAGTGGATCACCACACACTAGGCTCTGAGACACAGGGGACATGGTGAAGGGCAGAATAACTGGTTAGACTCTGAGACACAGGGGACAGAGTGATGGGCAGAATAACTGGTTAGACCCTGAGATACAGGGGACAGAGTGAAGGGCAGAATAACTGGTTAGACCCTGAGACACAGGGGACATGGTGAAGGGCAGAATAACTGGTTAGACTCTGAGACACAGGGGACAGAGTGATGGGCAGAATAACTGGTTAGACCCTGAGACACAGGGGACATGGTGAAGGGCAGAATAACTGGTTAGACTCTGAGACACAGGGGACAGAGTGAAGGGCAGAATAACTGGTTAGACCCTGAGGGGACAGAAGTGAAGGGCAGACTGGTTAGACTCTGAGACACAGGGGACAGAGTGAAGGGCCTGGTGAGACACAGGGGACAGAGTGAAGGGCATAAGACACAGGGGACATGGTGAGACCCCTGAGACACAGGGGACATGGTGAAGGGCAGAATAACTGGTTAGACTCTGAGACACAGGGGACAGAGTGAAGGGCAGAATAACTGGTTAGACCCTGAGACACAGGGGACAGAGTGAAGGGCAGAATAACTGGTTAGACCCTGAGACACAGGGGACAGAGTGAAGGGCAGAATAACTGGTTAGACCCTGAGACACAGGGGACAGGTGAAGGGCAGAATAACTGGTTAGACCCTGAGACACAGGGGACAGAGTGAAGGGCAGAATAACAGAGCCTGAGACACAGGGACAGAGTGAGAATAACTGGTTAGACCCTGAGACACAGGGGACAGAGTGAAGGGCAGAATAACTGGTTAGACTCTGAGACACAGGGGACAGAGTGAAGGGCAGAATAACTGGTTAGACTCTGAGACACAGGGGACAGAGTGAAGGGCAGAATAACTGGTTAGACTCTGAGACACAGGGGACAGAGTGAAGGGCAGAATAACTGGTTAGACTCTGAGACACAGGGGACATGGTGAAGGGCAGAATAACTGGTTAGACTCTGAGACACAGGGGACAGAGTGAAGGGCAGAATAACTGGTTAGACCCTGAGACACAGGGGACAGAGTGAAGGGCAGAATAACTGGTTAGACCCTGAGACACAGGGGACAGAGTGAAGGGCAGAATAACTGGTTAGACCCTGAGACACAGGGGACAGAGTGAAGGGCAGAATAACTGGTTAGACTCTGAGACACAGGGGACAGAGTGAAGGGCAGAATAACTGGTTAGAACCTGAGACACAGGGGACATGGTGAAGGGCAGAATAAATGGTTAGACCCTGAGACACAGGGGACAGAGTGAAGGGCAGAATAAATGGTTAGACCCTGAGACACAGGGGACATGGTGAAGGGCAGAATAAATGGTTAGACCCTGAGACACAGGGGACAGAGTGAAGGGCAGAATAAATGGTTAGACCCTGAGACACAGGGGACATGGTGAAGGGCAGAATAACTGGTTAGACCCTGAGACACAGGGGACAGAGTGAAGGGCAGAATAAATGGTTAGACCCTGAGACACAGGGGACATGGTGAAGGGCAGAATAACTGGTTAGACCCTGAGACACAGGGGACAGAGTGAAGGGCAGAATAACTGGTTAGACCCTGAGACACAGGGGACAGAGTGAAGGGCAGAATAACTGGTTAGACCCTGAGACACAGGGGACAGAGTGAAGGGCAGAATAACTGGTTAGACCCTGAGACACAGGGGACAGAGTGAAGGGCAGAATAACTGGTTAGACCCTGAGACACAGGGGACAGAGTGAAGGGCAGAATAACTGGTTAGACCCTGAGACACAGGGGACAGAGTGAAGGGCAGAATAACTGGTTAGACCCTGAGACACAGGGGACAGAGTGAAGGGCAGAATAAATGGTTAGACCCTGAGACACAGGGGACAGAGTGAAGGGCAGAATAAATGGTTAGACCCTGAGACACAGGGGACAGAGTGAAGGGCAGAATAACTGGTTAGACCCTGAGACACAGGGGACAGAGTGAAGGGCAGAATAACTGGTTAGACCCTGAGACACAGGGGACAGAGTGAAGGGCAGAATAACTGGTTTGACCCTGAGACACAGGGGACAGAGTGAAGGGCAGAATAACTGGTTAGACCCTGAGACAGTGAAGGGCAGAATAACTGGTTAGACTCTGAGACACAGGGGACAGAGTGAAGGGCAGAATAACTGGTTAGACCCTGAGACACAGGGGACAGAGTAAAGGGCAGAATAACTGGTTAGACTCTGAGACACAGGGGACAGAGTGAAGGGCAGAATAACTGGTTAGACCCTGAGACACAGGGGACAGAGTGAAGGGCAGAATAACTGGTTAGACCCTGAGACACCGGGGACAGAGTGAAGGGCAGAATAACTAGTTAGACTCTGAGACACAGGAGACAGAGTGAAGGGCAGAATAACTGGTTAGACCCTGAGACAGTGAAGGGCAGAATAACTGGTTAGACTCTGAGACACAGGGGACAGAGTGAAGGGCAGAATAACTGGTTAGACCATAAGACACAGGGGACATGGTGAAGGGCAGAATATACGATAACTAAAGATAAAACCGAAGAACCAAACACTGTGGGCCTCGAGGACAGTACGATGATCAGCCCTTAGTCCCTCCTTCCTAACCACTCCAGTAGAGGTCAAGGGTTGTATCAGAAGGCAAGGGAAAGCATATTGCTTCAACCTATACTCTCTCTCACCTTCCGTTTCTGTTCTGTTCTCAGTTTGTTTTTGAGTGCACTCAGCGCAGCCTTGAAGCCTGATGATTTGCTTTTGGTTGCAGCTGGGGACTGGGGCTGCTGGGACACCTGCACGCCGGAACCATTCTTTACCACCATTTTGGAATTCTGTAGTGGCCAAAACAAAATGGTGACAGGGCTTTAAGATCGAGATTTGGAATTAAAATAAAACATTATTTTCTTTCTGATTGATATTAGTTGTAGCACTCTACCTATGACTGACCGTACCTTTTGAGGGTGTACTTACCTTTGTGCAAATCGTTACCCCAGAATCCTCCTCCTCTTCTTCGCTCCCGCTGTCATTGATGAAGCACAGCTGGAGGTTCATCTGATTTGAAAGACTGAGGAGGACGAACCATTTTTTTTGTTGGTGTTAGAATCATGAACAAATCCCACTTGTGTGATGAAACGGCGGGAGAAGCGTAAAGGTCAAAGGTGAGACACAAACTCACAACCTTGTGGGCAAGAATCAGTCTATACTGTAGTTTTATTTGAGTAAATCGGTCTAGATGTAGTTTTAGTTGATTCATCGGTCTAGATGTAGTTTTATTTCAGTAAATCTGTCGAGATGTAGTTTTATTTTAGTAATCGATCTAGATGTAGTTTTAGTTGATTCATCGATCTAGATGTAGTTTTAGTTGATTCATCGGTCTAGATGTAGTTGATTCATCGGTCCAGATGTAGTTTTATTTTAGTAAATCGGTCTAGATGTAGTTTTAGTTTATTCGTTGGTCTAGATGTCGTTTTAGTTTATTCATCGGTCTAGATGTCGTTTTAGTTTATTCATCGGTAAAGATGTTGTTTTAGTTTATTCATCGGTAAAGATGTCGTTTTAGTTTATTCGTCGGTCTAGATGTTGTTTTAGTTTATTCATCGGTCTAGATGTCGTTTTAGTTTATTCGTCGGTCTAGATGTCGTTTTAGTTTATTCATCGGTAAAGATGTCGTTTTAGTTTATTCATCGGTAAAGATGTCGTTTTAGTTTATTCATCGGTAAAGATGTCGTTTTAGTTTATTCATCGGTCTAGATGTCGTTTTAGTTTATTCGTCGGTCTAGATGTCGTTTTAGTTTATTCATTGGTAAAGATGTCGTTTTAGTTTATTCATCGGTAAAGATGTCGTTTTAGTTTATTCATCGGTAAAGATGACGTTTTAGTTTATTCATCGGTAAATATGTAGTTTTAGTTTATTCGTCGGTAAGATGTCGTTTTAGTTTATTCATCGGTCTAGATGTCGTTTTAGTTTATTCATCGGTAAAGATGACGTTTTAGTTTATTCATCGGTCTAGATGTCGTTTTAGTTTATTCATCGGTAAATATGTCGTTTTAGTTTATTCATCGGTCTAGATGTCGTTTTAGTTTATTCATTGGTAAAGATGTCGTTTTAGTTTATTCATCGGTCTAGATGTCGTTTTAGTTTATTCATCGGTCTAGATGTCGTTTTAGTTTATTCATCGGTAAAGATGACGTTTTAGTTTATTCATCGGTAAATATGTAGTTTTAGTTTATTCGTCGGTAAGATGTCGTTTTAGTTTATTCATCGGTCTAGATGTCGTTTTAGTTTATTCATCGGTAAAGATGACGTTTTAGTTTATTCATCGGTAAATATGTAGTTTTAGTTTATTCGTCGGTAAGATGTCATTTTAGTTTATTCATCGGTCTAGATGTCGTTTTAGTTTATTCATCGGTCTAGATGTCGTTTTAGTTTATTCATCGGTAAAGATGTCGTTTTAGTTTATTCATCGGTCTAGATGTCGTTTTAGTTTATTCATCGGTAAATATGTAGTTTTAGTTTATTCATCGGTCTAGATGTCGTTTTAGTTTATTCATCGGTCTAGATGTCGTTTTAGTTTATTCATCGGTCTAGATGTGGTTTTAGTTTATTCATCGGTCTAGATGTCGTTTTAGTTTATTCATCGGTAAAGATGTCATTTTAGTTTATTCATTGGTAAAGATGTCGTTTTAGTTTATTCATCGGTCTAGATGTCGTTTTAGTTTATTCATCGGTAAAGATGTCATTTTAGTTTATTCATTGGTAAAGATGTCGTTTTAGTTTATTCATTGGTAAAGATGTCGTTTTAGTTTATTCATTGGTAAAGATGTCGTTTTAGTTTATTCATTGGTAAAGATGTCGTTTTAGTTTATTCATCGGTAAAGATGTCGTTTTAGTTTATTCATCGGTAAAGATGTCGTTTTAGTTTATTCATCGGTCTAGATGTCGTTTTAGTTTATTCATCGGTCTAGATGTCGTTTTAGTTTATTCATTGGTAAAGATGTCGTTTTAGTTTATTCATCGGTAAAGATGTCGTTTTAGTTTATTCATCGGTAAAGATGTCGTTTTAGTTTATTCATCGGTAAAGATGTCGTTTTAGTTTATTCATCGGTCAAGATGTCATTTTAGTTTATTCATCGGTAAAGATGTCATTTTAGTTTATTCATTGGTAAAGATGTCATTTTAGTTTATTCATCGGTAAAGATGTCGTTTTAGTTTATTCATTGGTAAAGATGTCATTTTAGTTTATTCATCGGTAAAGATGTCATTTTAGTTTATTCATTGGTAAAGATGTCATTTTAGTTTATTCATCGGTAAAGATGTCGTTTTAGTTTATTCATTGGTAAAGATGTCGTTTTAGTTTATTCATTGGTAAAGATCTCGTTTTAGTTTATTCATTGGTAAAGATGTCGTTTTAGTTTATTCATTCAACAAAGACAAAACAAAGACATCATGTTTATCAATGCCAGGGTTGCTGCATTACTATCTGGCTGGGGACTGTACTTTCACTATACTGTTTAACAACACGATCATAACATGATGTTTCGTAGACAGCATCATGCTTCGTACCGAGCGGTCAGGGCTGTCACGCGGCTATTGCAGTCCTCCGCCTCTCCTCCATCCTCCCAGCTATCTTTACTCTTCTCTCGACCTCTCTCTCCTGGCAGGCTCATGGACAGCATCTTCCCTCGATCCAGGACACTGGAAGACTAGAAATTAATTAGATTTAGGAAGCGCAAGATATGGAGGGTATCCCTTGTATGTAAAACCTTTAGTTACTGACTATAACTTTAGTCACTAACTATTGTGTATGTGGTATCTTTCAACCAGAGATGTTAACTCACGTAAACACTGTTTCAGCACCTGAGTGTTGAGTCACCTATATTCTATTTCAGAAACATACTTTAAAAGTAAAGGGAGCGGTACTTTATTCACTGTGACCAGCGTTTACCCATGTTATGTTATGTTCTACTACATCACTGCTTTCAATGCAAAACTAGCCACTGAACAGAGCACTTGACTTATTGAAATTCCATTCATGGAAACGTCATGGAAACGTTTGTTTGTAACACAGCTTCACTGACACACATAGCACACTTCCCTCCAACAAACAGACCACAGGCCTAAACTGCATCACCTGTCCCCATCCACAAGTAACTGACAGTATTCAAACCCTGACCCTTGCCTTCTCCCACCTCATCCCCCTCTGCTCTCTATGTCCCCATCTCCTCTCCCTGTCCAAAAACACCTGCCCATCCATAAATAACAGACAGCATTCAACTGTAACCTCTAACACACATACACACACACATACACACACCTTTGTCTTCTCTCTCTTTCCCTCTTCCTGTTTCTCTAGCTCGGCGATGCGCAGGCTCAGCGCCTCCCAGTGCATTATGGGTAGGCCCAGGTCATCCTCTCCGTACGAGCCCTCCTGCCACACCAACGCTGCTCCCTCTGCATCTTCATCATCCTCCTCCTCTTCATCACCTTCCTCTTCAGCCTCGCTCTCTTTCTCCTCTTCCTCCATCTCGTCGCTCTCTTTCTCCTCTCCCCGCTCCCCCTCTCTCTCCTTTACTCCCTCCATCTCTTGTGTCAGTAGGAGAGAGTTCCAGGGTGGGTAGATTTCACACTGCTCTGGGGAGGACGGGACAGTTCTGTTGGTATAACAGAAACACTAAATAGTTGTTTATTAATACTTTATAAACAGGCTATAAATAAATGTGAACCTACTGTTAAAACAACTATATTACACTGCTTGGTGTTAGGCCTGCTACTTCAAAATTATGATATGCAAGGAGACAATTTGACTTTGAAGAAGCTATAAACATTATTCAAAGGAACATTTTAGGATGACTTGAAGTTAGTGACAACAGAGGAGACAAGATACGTTTGTTTTTAAAAATATACATTTTTTTTTACCTTTAACTAGGCAAGTCAGTTAAGAACAAACGCTTATTTACAATGACGGCCTACCCCGGCCAAACCCTAACCCGGACAATGCTGGGCCAATTGTGCGCCGCCCTATGGGACTCCCAATCATGGCTGGTTGTGATACAGCCTGGAATCGAACCAGGGTATGTAGTGACGTCTTGAGCACTGAGATGCAGTGCCTTAGACTGCTGCACCACTCGGGAGCCCATGGAAAATTGACATGGAACATACTGAATCCTTGGAAAACTAATATCAAGAGTTCCAATGTACTAATGATACTATGCTAACAGTGTCTATTATGTGGCAAAAGCAGTAGTGTAAAGTACTTAAGTAAAAATACTTTAAAGTACTAAACACTAGCCTCAACGTCAACAGTGAAGAGGCGACTCTGGGATGCTGGCCTTCTAGGCAGAGTTGCAAAGAAAAAGTCATATCTCAGACTGGCCTATAAAAAGAAAAGATTAAGATGGGCAAAAGAACACAGACACTGGACAGAGGAACTCTGCCTAGAAGGCCAGCATCCCAGAGTCGCCTCTTCACTGTTGATGTTGAGACTGGTGTTTTACGGGTACTATTTAATGAAACTACCAGCGGAGGACTTGTGAGGCATCTATTTCTCAAACTAGACACTCTAATGTACTTGTCCTCTTGCTCATTTGTGCCCCGGGGCCTCCCACTCCTTTTCATTCTGGTTAGGGACAGTTTGCACTGTTCTGTGAAGGGAGTAGTACACAGCGTTGTATGAGATATTCAGTTTCTTGGCAATTTCTTGCATGGAATAGCCTTCATTTCTCAGAACAGAGAGTTTCAGAAGAAAGTACTTTGTTTCTGGCCATTTTGAGCCTGTAATCGAACCCACAAATTATGATGCTCCAAATACTCAACTAGTCTAAAGAAGTCCAGTTTTATTGCTTCTTTAATCAGAACAACAGTTTTCAGCTGTGCTAACATAATTAATTGCAAAAGGGGTTTCTAATGATCAATTAGCCTTTTAAAATGACAAACTTGGATTAGCTAATACAACATGCCATTAGAACACAGGAGTGATGGTTGCTGATAATGGGCCTCTGTACGCCTATATAGATAACTTTAAAAATCATCCGTTTCTAGCTACAATAGTAATTTACAACATTAACAATGTCTACACTGTATTTCTGATTCATTTGATGTTATTTTAACGGACCAAAAATGTGCTTTTCTTTAAAAAACAAGGACATTTCTAAGTGACCCCAAACGTTTGAACGGTAGTGTATATATATATATATACAGTGCATTTGGAAATTATTCAGACCCCTTGACTTTTTCCACATTTTGTTATGTTACAGTCTTCTTCTGAATTGTATTAAATTGTTCCCCCGCTCATCAATCTACACACAATACCCCATAATGATGAAGCAAAACAGGTTTCGATTCAATTTTAGCAAATGTATTTCATTTTTTTTTTTACATAAGTATTCAGACCATTTTCCTTTGTTGTAGCATCTTGGCAGCGATTACAGCCTCGGGTCTTGGGTATGATGCTACAAGCCCACCCATGGCTATACCCCTGCCCAGTCATGTGGAATCCGTAGATTAGGGAATAATGATTTCATTTCAATTGACTGATTTCCTTATATCAGTGTAAAATCGTCAATTGTTGCATGTTGCGTTAATTTTGTTCAGCGTAAACATGTATATGTATACTACGGACTCTGACATTGCTCGTCCTAATATTTCTCAAATCCATTATTTTACTTTTAGATGTGTGTGTATTGTTAGGTATCACTGCACCGTTGGAGCTTGGAACACAAGCACTTCGCTACACCCTGCAATAACATCTGCTAAATATGTGTATGCGACCAATAACATTTGATCTGACGTGTGTACAGTGCAAGACTGCATAATCACATGAATAAAGTTATATCAAGGAAAAGTGTTTTCAAGACTGAAACACCAGAAAGGCGACAGTAAGTGAGTGTCTAGGGGAAGCCTAGAGAAAACGAGAAGTGACACATGACACGTATCGATAGAAGTAGGACATAAGTATATTGTTTAGTTAGCCAGTGATCGATTGTGTAACCCAATAGCTATCAGAATCACTTACCAAATTGCCCCGCGAGTAGAAACTTCGTGACCTGTCAAACCGTGGGAGACGATGATTGTGCCCACATAGAAAGTTATCTCTTCCTTGAGAAAAAAAAATCTTCCTAGCTCCCTTTATTCCCCTTCCTTCCTTCTCTCCCTCCTTTACTTTCCACCCTTATTTTCATTCCCCGGTTCTTTCATTCTGAATTTCTTGCTCACTTTAACCGGAGTAGGGCGTTGAACTGTAAAGACTATCCAACGTGTTCTGCGGTTATGATTGAAATGATCGTTTGTTACAAGTGGCGCAGTTACATTAGTAGCCTAAAAGTTATAACGGTTTTTAGTAGCCAAGAAAATCCACTAATTTGTGCGCCAAAACAATAAAAGCAAAAGTGTAAACCTTCAGGAATTTCACGGCTTTTCGGTAAGGACACACAGGGAGCAAGAGAGACGAAGGGTGGAGAGAAATGACCGGCTGAAGAAGTAACGAACAATTGCTAGGTATCCAATTTCACCGTTTTTACTGGACTACTGACATTCAACCGAACTGAAGAAAGTACATTTGATTGGGTGACTTTAAATTCTGATTGACAGGGAGATGACAGCAAGGAGAACACAGACAATTGTTAGTGAACTGTGTTTAGTAACTTCGTAGGCTATTCCCTTCGTACCATTTGTTTCTGGGCAAGAAGTCACACGCCAGCAAATCCTTACAAGTTGATAATATATGCACACTAATAATTCGATGTTGAAATTATTATGGCTCTAGGCAGGTTATGCAATAGGGTGTAAACACTTTACTCTGTTTATGTTAGTCGATGTAAGGTGAAAATACATCGATTAAATATATTCTGAAAGTGAATACATTCTGTGATTCTAATGCAGTTTCTTTTTTATGCAGAAGTTTAGGTCTAACTATTGTGATTCTCGCCACAATTTGAATTCTTTCACATGGAGCTGATTTATTTGCATGTAATCTATTATCTTTATTAATGATTTGGTTTAAATCCCTCTAAAACCAAGGGATTAGTTAAATGTCATTATGTCATCGTAGTGGAGATGATTTACGATGACTGGTGTGTGTGTGTGTGCGTGTATGTGGGTGACAAGACAGGAACAGTGACGCCCAGTTTTAGGCCTTATTAAGGGTGATTCCTCACGTACGTAATCCTCTATTTCTGTGCTTACACTGCCGTCTTGTGGCCAAACCAAGACACTACAACCTCCTTTACGAAACACGCAAAATGTATAGATTGTAATTTATTAGAAACTGGAAGAGGTTAAATGTGTTAAATATGTATTTTGTCTTGTACATGTACTTAGTATATACTGCAGTCAGAGGGAAAATGAATACTTGTACAATACTTGTACAGTACAGTGCAGTCAGGCACCTGAGTGGTGTAGTGGTCTAAGGCACTGCATCTCAGTGCAAGATGCGTCACTATAGTCCCTGGTTTGAATCCAGGCTGAATATCATCTGGTCATGATTGGGAGTCCCATAGGGCGGTGTGCAATTGGCCCAATGTCACCAGGGTAGGCTGGCACTGTAAGTAAGAATTTGTTCTGACTTTCCTAGTTAATTAAAGACTGAATAAAAAATAGCACAGTGAAGCTTATGATTTTGGTAGACTCAGCAATACGTTTAATTTAACCAGGCAAGTCCGTTAAGAACAAACTCTTTATGCACAATGACAGCCTACCCCAGACGACGCTGGGCGTCACACTATGGGACTCCCAATCACCACAGGTTGTGATACAGCCTGGAATCAAACCAGGGTCTCTAGTGATACCTCTTGCACCGAGATGTAGTGCCTTAGACCGCTGCACCACTCGGGAGCCACGCTTTGCTTTTATCACAAATTGACCTTCCACAGTAAAGATATACAGTATACTGGGTTGTATAGACTGTAGGCAATATGATTTGGGTTATCAGTCTGTTTGTTGTGACATTTTCCTCAAATTATCCAATGTAATGATGAGAGTTAAAATAAATCTAAAATGACTCTGTATCACAGGTCAGAGAGAGAGACTAAAATCAAATACAATTTTATTAGTCACATACACAAACTCAGCAAAAGAAGAAATGTCCTCTCACTGTCAACTGCGTTTATTTTCAGCAAACTTAACATGTGTAAATATTTGTATGAACATAACAAGATTCAAGAACTGAGACATAAACTGAACAAGTTCCACAGACATGTGACTAACAGAAATGGAATAATGTGTCCCTGAACAAATGGGGGGGTCAAAATCAAAAGTAACAGCCAGTATCTGGTGTGGCCACCAGCTGCAATAAGTTCTGCAGTGCATCTCCTCCTCATGGACCGCACCAGATTTGCCAGTTCTTGCTGTGAGATGTTACCCCACTCTTCAACCAAGGCACCTGCAAGTTTCCGGACATTTCTGGGGGGATTGGCCCTAGCCCTCACCCTTCGATCCAACAGGTCCCAGACGTGCTCAATGGGATTCAGATCCGGGCTCTTTGCTGGCCATGGCAGAACACTGACATTCCTGTCTTGCAGGAAATCACGCACAGAACAAGCACAAGCATGCTGGTGGCATTGTCATGCTGGAGGGTCATGTCAGGATGAGCCTGCAGGAAGAGTAGGATGTCTTCCCTGTAACGCACAGTGTTGATTGCTTGCAATGACAACAAGCTCAGTCCGATGATGCTGTGACACACCGCCCCAGACCATGACGGATCCTCCACCTCCAAATCGATCCCGCTCCAGAGTACAGGCCTCGGTGTAACGCTCATTCCTTCGACGATAAACGCAAATCTGACCATCACCACTGATGAGACAAAACAGAGACTCGTCAGTGAAGAGCACTTTTTGCCAGTCCTGTCTGGTCCAGTGACTATGAGTTTGTGCTCATAGGCGACGTTGTTGCCGGTGATGTCTGGTGAGGACCTGCCTTACAACAGGACTACAAGCCCTCAGTCCAGCCTCTCTCAGCCTATTGCGGACAGTCTGAGCACTGATGGAGGGATTGTGCATTCCTGGTGTAACTCGGGCAGTTGTTGTTGCCATCCTGTACCTGTCCCGCAGGTGTGATGTTCGGATGTACCGATCCTGTGCATGTGTTGTTACACGTGGTCTGCCACTGTGAGGACGATCAGCTGCCCGTCCTGTCTCCCTGTAGCGCTGTTTTAGGTGTCTCACAGTACGGACATAGCTATTTATTGCCCTTGCCACATCTGTAGTCTTCATGCCTCCTTGCAGCATGCCTAAGGCACGTTCACGCAGATGAGCAGAAAATGGGCATATTTCTTTTGGTGTTTTTCAGAGTCAGTTGAAAGGCCTCTTTAGTGTCTTACATTTTCATAACTGTGACCTTAATTGCCTACCGTCTGTCAGCTGTTAGTGTCTTAACGACCGTTCCACAGGTGTATGTTCATTAATTGTTTATGGTTCATTGAACAAGCATGGGAAACTGTGTTTAAACCCTTTACATTGAAGATCTGTGAAGTTATTTAGATTTTTACGAATTATCTTTGAAAGACAGGGTCCTGAAAAAAAAATGTTTCTTTCTTTGCTGAGTTTATTTAGCAGATGTTATTGCAGGTGTAGCGAAATGTTTGTGTTCCTACCTCCAACAGTGCAGCAATGTCTAACAATACACACATCTAAAAGTAAAAGAATGCAATTAAGATACAGAGTGATTATATACAGTACCAGTCCAAAGTTTGGACACAACTACTCATTCCAGGGTTTTCCTTGATTTTTTTTTACTATTTCTACATTGTAGAATAATAGTGAAGACATCTATGAAACTCTATGAAACTATGAAAAAACACAAAGAATCATGTAGTAACCAAAAAAGTGTTAAACAAATCAAAATATATTTTATAGCCACCCTTGATGACAGCTTTGCACATTCTTGGCATTCTCTCAACTAGCTTCATGAGGTAGTCACCTGGAATGCATTTCAATTAACAGGTGTGCATTGTTAAAAGTTCATTTGTGGAATTAATTTCCCACTTAATGCGTTTGAGCCAAACAGTAGTGTTGTAACAAGGTAGGGGTGGTGTCCAGAAGATAGCCCTATTTGGTAAAAGACCAAGTCCATAAAATGTCAAGAACAGATCATTTAAGCAAAGAGAAACAACAGTCCATCATTACTTTGAGACATGAATTTCAGTCAATCCGGAAAATAGTTTCTTCAAGTGCAGTCGCAAAAACCATCAAACGCTATGATGAAACTGGCTCTCATGAGGACCGCCACAGGAAAGGAAGACCCAGACGTACCTCTGCTGCAGAGGACAAGTTCATTAGAGTTAACTGCACCTCAGAAATTGCCTGCACCTCAGAAATTGCCACCCAATTAAATGTTTTACAGAGTTCAAGTAACAGACATCAACATCAACTGTTCAGAGGAGACTGCGTGAATCAGGCCTTCATGGTCTAATTACTGCCATGAAACCACTAATGAAGGTCACCAATAATAAGAAGAGACTTGCTTGGGCCAAGAAACACGAGCAATGGACATTAGACCGGTGGATATCTGTCCTTTGGTCTGATGAGTCCAAATTTGAGATTTTGGTTCCAACCGCTGTGTCTTTGTGAGACGCAGAGTAGGTGAAGGTATAATCTCCATAGGTGTGGTTCTCACCGTGAAGCATGGAGGAGGAGGTATGATGGTGTGGAGGTGCGTTTCTGATGAAACTATCAGTGATCTTATTGGCTCTTAACCAACCATGCTATTTTGTTTGTCTTTTTGCGGTGTACGTTACTTGTTTTGCGTATAATGTTGCTGCTACCGTCTCTAATGACCGAAAAGAGCTTCTGGACATCAGAACTCAACTCAAGTTGGACGAGGAGTTATTTTTCAATGAGTCGGATGCGAGGGATATACGACTGACACCCGACCAGGTCCAGATCCCCGTGATTTGCTGGAAAAGGAAAATGTAGGTTTCGCAGAAAGAGATCGGATGCCTTGTGAGGATCAGGCAACGAGTGGACACTCTGCCCTTTCCTTTCGTTCTGCTAGCTAACGTTCAATCGCTGGAAAATAAATGGGACAAATTGAAAGCATGTATATCCTACCAACGGGAGATTAAAAACTGTAATATCTTGTGTTTCACCGAGTTGTGGCTGAACATTACATTAAGAACATACAGCTGGCGGGTTATACACTATCGGCAAGACAGAACAGCAGCCTCTTTTAAGACATGGGGCGGGGCCTATGCGTTTATATAAACAACAGCTGGTGCATGAGATCTAAGAGTATCTCATGATAAGCTGTAGACCAGACTATCTACCTGGAGTTTTAATTTGTATTTTTCATAGCTGTCTACATACCACCACAGGCCAATGCTGGCACTTAAACCACAATCAATGAGCTGTATTCTGCATATTTGGTAACAACAGCTGGTGCACAAAATATAAGGAAGTCTCTAGATTTTGCTCGCCTGAAGTAGAGTATATTGTGATAAATTGCAGGCCACGCTACTTGCCTAAAGAGTACCCAGCTATACTTTCGTGGCTATTTATTTACCACCACAGACAGATGCTGGCACTAAGACAACACTCAGTCAGCTGTATAAGGAAATAAGCAAACAGGAAACCACTCACCAAGAGGCGGCGCTCCTAGTGGCCTGAATCTTTAATGCAGGGAAACTTAAATCAGTTCTACCAAATTTCTATCAACATGTTAAATGTGCAACCAGAGGGAATAAAAATTCTAGACCACCTGTATTCCACACAGAGATGCGTACAAAGCTCTCCCTCTCCCTCCATTTGGTAAATCCGACCACAACTCTATCCTCCTGATTCCTGCTTACAAGCAAAAATTAAAGCAGGAAGCACCAGTGACTCGGTCCATAAAAAAAAAAAAGTGGTCAGATGAAGCAGATGCTAAACTACAGGACTGTTTTGCTATCACAGACTGGAACATGTTCTGGGATTCTTCCGATGGCATTGAGGAGTACACCACTGTACTGGCTTTATCAATAAGTGCATCAAGGACGTCGTCCCCACAGTGACTGTACGTACATACCCCAACCAGAAGCCATGGATTACAGGCAACATTCGCACTGAGCTAAAGGGTAGAGCTGACACTTTCAAGGAGCGGGACTCTAACCCGGAAGCTGATAAGAAATCCCGCTACGCCCTCCGACGAGTCATCAAACAGGCAAAGCGTCAATACAGGAATAAGATCGAATCGTACTACACCGGCTCTGATGCTGGTCAGATGTGGCAGTATTTGCAAACTATTACAGACTACAAAAGGGAAGCACAGCCGAGAGCTGCCCAGTGACAAGAGCCTACCAGACGAGCTAAATCACTTCTATGCTCGTTTTGAGGCAAGTAACACTGAAACATAAATGAGAGCATCAGCTGTTCTGGACGACTGAATGATTATGTGAGTAAGACCTTTAAACAGGTTAACATTCACAAGGCCGCTGGGCCAAACGGATTACCAGGATGTGTACTCCGAGCATGCGCTAACCAACTGGCAAGTCTTCACTGACATTTTCAACCTCCCCCTGTCTGAGTCTGTAATACCAACATGTTTCAAGCACACCACCACAGTCCCTGTGCCCAAGATCGCTAAGGTAACCTACCTAAATGACTACCGACCCGTAGCACTCACATCTGTAGCCATGACATGCTTTGAAAGGCATGGCTCACATTAACACCATTATCCAAGAAACCCTAGACCCACTCCAATTTGCATACCGCATCAACAGATCCACAGACGATGCAATCTCTATTGCACTCCACATTGCCCTTTTCCACCTGGACAAAAGGAACACCTATGTGAGAATGCTATTCATTGACTACAGCTCAGCGTTCAACACCATAGTGCCCACAAAGCGCATCACTAAGCTAAGGATCCGGGGACTAAACACCTCCCTCTGCAACTGGATCCTGGACTTCCTGACGGGCCGCCCCCAACTGGTAAGGATAGGTAACAACACATCCATCATGCTGATCCTCAACACGGGGGTCCCTCAAGGGTGCGTGCGTGCTCAGTCCCCTCCTGTACTCCCTGTTCACTCATGACTGCCAGACACCATCAGTAAGTTTGCTGAAGACAACAGTGGTAGTCCTGATCACCGACAACAATGAGACAGCCTATTAGGAGGTCAGAGACCTGACCGTGTGGTGCAAGGACAACAACCTCTCCCTCAACATGATCAAGACAAAGGAGATGATTGTGGACTACAGGCAAAGGAGGACCTTGCAGGCCCCCATTCTCATCAACGGGGCTGTACTGGAGCGGATTGAGCGCTTCAAGTTCCTTGGTGTGAGGGTATGACAAAATCTATTCCCCCTCAGGAGTCTGAAAAGATTTGGCATGGGTCCTCAGATCTTCAAAACAGCTGCACCATCGAGAGCATCCTGACGGGTTGCATCACTGTCCGATACGGCAACTGCTCGGCCTCCGACGCAAGGTGCCACAGAGGGTAGCGCCTACGGCCCAGTATATCACCAGGGCCAAGCTTCCTGCCATCCAGGACCTCTACACCAGGCAGTGTCAAAAAACCCAGCCACACCAGTCATAGACTTTTCTCTCAGAAATCAAGGACATCCCTGCCTCAAGCACTGCGATGCCTTAGACCACTGTGCCACTGGAGGCCCCTTAACTGTACCTTTCTATCGCGCAATCTGCTTCAGCAGTACAAACCTGAGAGAGAGAGATGGAGAAAAAGAGATGTAATATACTATAACATAATGATATGATTCTGTATGACAGGTAAGAGAGGAGAGAGAGACCGAGAGAGAGTAAGGAAAGAGAGAGGCGAGAGCGGAGAAAGAGAGATACTCAGTATGACTAGTCAGCAGCAAGGTGTCTTTATTTTGTTGCAGTTTCACAAACAACAAGCTAGCATTCATGAAAATTAATCAAAAGCCATTCTAATGTATTATTTAAAGTACTAGTGACCATAACAAATGAGGATGCAGGAGTAGTAGTAGTACTAGTATACAGTAAATACTATACTGTATAAACATACCAATAATTTGGTCGGTGCTTATAGTTGTCCTAATTGGAAATGTGTTTTTTGCATTCCCAACTACCCCTGAGACACCCTCGGAGAGTGGGGTCTTGGCCAGGGTCATAATCTATATAGTAGTATATTGTAGTAATACTCTAGTACTAGTATACTGTCTATACTGTGTATACCATTATAGTATACTCTATGTACTAGTACACTGTAGTAATACTGTTTTTAAAAAAAAGTATATAACAAAAGAGAAATAAATAAGAGAGAAATAAATAGAACATAAGATAAAAATATACAACAATTCAAATCAAAGGATGTCACACACACACACACACACACACACACACACACACACACACACACACACACACACACACACACACCAGGTATAGCCTCCCTTTAATTGTTAATGGTAATAATATCCATCCATCATCATCATCACACAATAAATAATGCATTTAAATATCAAATATATTTTCATCATATGTTTTATATTATTGCTCACGTCAACTATAATCTCAAAGCTATAGTAGTCGTAATAATCGTAATAATAATCAAAATACAAATCAGTACATCAGGGAATATATCGCTACAGAAAATAACAGTCATACATTTGGAGTAGAATACAGAGAAAGGGGGTGGGTGCTCGGGACATGCATCAGGGGATATTATTGGAGGAGAAAGGTTAAGCAGGTCCTCTTTAAATGGACAAGAGGTGCTTGAGCAGCTGTCACTCACTCATCATCGGAACACTCATGCACACAGCCATTCATACACACCATAGGGGGCTGCAGAGGGCAGAACGGCTCATAATAATGTCGGGAACCAAGCAAATGGAATGGCATCAAATACCTGGAAACCATGGAAACCATGTGTTTGATACCATTCCACCTATTCCGCTCCAGTCATGACCACGAGCCCGTCCTCCCCAATTAAGGTTAACACCAACCTCCTGTGATACACACATGCATTATTTTCAGTCAAACAAAGTGGTCTTGTCCCAAATAGCATCCTAATCCCTACATAGTGCACTACTTTTGACCAGGGCCCACTACCTTTGACCAGGGCCCTATCGGAATAGAGGCCATTTGGGACTCACACAGTATCTAAATAATTACAGAAAGTCTTTCACTTTTTACAATTCTTTTCAATATACATTATATATTTGATTTTATTTTTAAAGCTAGACTACTCTACTCCAGTCATTAAATAGGAGTTCTACATGCCAGGTAAATAAACCAATCACAATGCTTCACAGGAAGACCCACTGACCAATCACAAGGCTGATCCTGATTTCTTCCACAGTGTCAACGGATGCGAGTTCAAATCAATATGACATCACGCACATGTGACATCACAAATAGAGGACGTCTCACACACCATCACACAGATGGACACAGACAGACATATGAATAGACAGACAGCTGTAGAGTTCTACAGACAGAGGTGGACAGAGGTTCAGACTGACAGTAAACATACACAGTCAGTCTGGCTGACAGACTTATCACAAAGCCCTCAAGAAAGCAGCCAAACTCACAACAGTCCATTATACTGACACAGTAGTTGGTGTAAACCTGAAGCATGCAAGTGTAACAGTAAAATAACATACTGAAAGAGAGGAATCAAAACCCACACAGAGGTATTATGCATATGTCCAATTGAAGATCAATAACTGTGGTACAGACAGGAGGAGCACAGAACCCTGTTTTATTCTTTTTCTACCCCTCTTCCCTTTCTATCTCTTTGTTCCTCCATCTCTCACTCTCTCCTTCCCCTCTACCTGATCTCTCTCATCTTCCCCATTTTCCACTCTCTACTCCACCCCCCCTCTCCACCCTCTCTCTCCTTCAAACCCAGCCACCACAGTATACAGCACAGCCAGGCCTGTCAGTCTCATAGCCAGTGAAAGGCAGACGCAGCATCCTGCTGTTTCACACACGCTCTAAGTGAATTACACACACACACACACACACACACACACACACACACACACACACACACACACACACACACACACACACACACACACACACACACACACACACACACACACACACACACACGACACACACTGAGTGAATTACTTCAGCCTCCATTAGACTAACGAGAACGTTCATCCTCTGGGGACACGGAGAGATGGATGGAAGAGAGAGAGAGATGGAGAGATAAGAGACAGTGAGTTGGAAAGAGTGGGGAGTGAGAAAGGGGAGAGAGATGTATAGGAATAGAGAGAAAGATGATGGGAGGAAGCAAGATAGGAATAGAAGAGAGAGGAGGGATAGATGGAGAGGGGGATGGAGGAGAGAAACACATCAACCGTTGGTACAGAGACAACATCAGCAGTAAACACACACACGCACACAAAATATAGTAATACGCACTAAAACACACCTACTGTGTACTGGCATACATGAGGGGTTAGTTTAGCTACATATAGACGATTGACAGAGATATGTGAATATATGCAGACAAGTGCATACACAGTTCATAAACACACTATGGATTGAAAACCAATACCAAAGCAGTGATCAACAAGATGGACATGTAACACACACACACACACACACACACACACACACACACACACACACACACACACACACACACACACACACACACACACACACACACACACACACACACACACACACACACACACACACACACACACACACACACATTCAGTGCAGTTCTTTTCTAACCCAGAACACAGGGATTTACATGGCTCCAGATTCCTAGACTAACATAACAGTTGATCAGTGGTTTTAGGTTTTACATTTGGGCCCACACAGACTCAATCCCAAATCACACACTATTCCCTATGTAGTACTCTTCCTAGTACACTACTTTGACCAGAGCCAAGTGGAAGGATATGGTCGGCATCTCTCTCTCTCTCCCCTCTCCTCAGAGGTCAGTGCAGCGCTCCTGCTTGCTGTAATGGTCGAACTGGCTCTTCCAATGCATCATGTAGGAGGACCAGCGATGGAACTCCACCTTCCACTGACGCTCTGCCTCGTCTATGTTATCTGGGGAGGAAGAGAAAGCGAGGGAGGAGAAAGGGAGCGAGAGAGATATTACTACAAGTGAAAGACAGAGTTACCACTCACCCACAGATGGAATCACACACTATCAGTCAGAGGGGAACCCAGGGTGGGAGACCCTGTTTTTCTAACCAGAGGTCATAGGTTAGGGTCAGAGGATTACAGACATGTTTCACACAGATCTCTAACATTAACACATACTGACGAAGGCGGAGGGAATACTGACAAAGGAGGAGGGAATACTGACAAAGGAGGAGGGAATACTGACTAAGGCGGAGGGAATACTGACTAAGGCGGAGGGAATACTGACTAAGGAGGAGGGAATACTGACTAAGGCGGAGGGAATAGGTGGAGGGGGAGGGAATACTGAGGAAGGCATACATACTGACGTACTGAAGGCGTACTGAAGAACGGGAATACTGACAAAGGAGGAATACTGACGAAGGAGGAGGGAATACTGACAAAGGAGGAGGGAATACTGACGAAGGAGGAGGGAATACTGACAAAGGAGGAGGGAATACTGACAAAGGAGGAGGGAATACTGACGGAGGAGGGAATACTGACTAAGGCGGAGGGAATACTGACTAAGGAGGAGGGAATACTGAGGAAGGCATACTGAGGAAGGCGTACTGAAGAAGGAGGAGGGAATACTGATGGAGGAGGGAATACTGACTAAGGCGGAGGGAATACTGACTAAGGCGGAGGGAATACTGACTAAGGCAGAGGGAATACTGACTAAGGCAGAGGGAATACTGACTAAGGCGGAGGGAATACTGACGAAGGCGGAGGGAATACTGACGAAGGCGGAGGGAATACGGGAATACTGAGGAGGGGAATACTGACTAAGGCAGGGGAATACTGACTAAGGCGGAGGGAATACTGACGAAGGCGGAGGGAATACTGACGAAGGCGGAGGGAATAGTGATGAAGGCGGAGGGAATAGTGACGAAGGAGGGAATACTGACTAAGGCGGAGGGAATACTGACTAAGAAGGAGGGAATACTGAGGAAGGCATACTGAGGAAGGCATACTGAAGAAGGCGGAGGGAATACTGACTAAGGAGGAGGGAATACTGACTAAGGAGGCGGGAATACTGACTAAGGAGGAGGGAATACTGACTAAGGAGGAGGGAGAGGGAATACTGACTAAGGCGGAGGGAAAACTGACGAAGGAGGAAGGAATACTGACTAAGATGGAGGGAGAGGGAATACTGACGAAGGTGGAGGGGGAGGGAATACTGACTACGGCGGAGGGAATACTGAGGAAGGCATACTGAGGAAGGCGTACTGAAGAACGCGGAGGGAATACTGACGAAGGAGGAGGGAATACTGACAAAGGAGGAGGGAATACTGACAAAGGAGGAGGGAATACTGACAAAGGAGGAGGGAATACTGACAAAGGCGGAGGGAATACTGACTAAGGCGGAGGGAATACTGACTAAGGCGGAGGGAATACTGACTAAGGCGGAGGGAATACTGAGGAGGGAATACTGACTAAGGCGGAGGGAATACTGACTAAGGCGGAGGGAATACTGACTAAGGCGGAGGGAATACTGACTAAGGCGGAGGGAATACTGACTAAGGCGGAGGGAATACTGACTAAGGCGGAGGGAATACTGACTAAGGCGGAGGGAATACTGACTAAGGCAGGGAATACTGAAGGCAACTGAGGAGGCATACTGAAGAAGGCGGAGGGAATACTGACTAAGGCGGAGGGAATACTGACTAAGGAGGCGGGAATACTGACTAAGGAGGAGGGAATACTGACTAAGGAGGAGGGAATACTGACTAAGGCGGAGGGAATACTGACTAAGGAGGAGGGAATACTGAGGAAGGCATACTGAGGAAGGCATACTGAAGAAGGCGGAGGGAATACTGACTAAGGCGGAGGGAATACTGACTAAGGAGGTGGGAATACTGACTAAGGAGGAGGGAATACTGACTAAGGAGGAGGGAATACTGACTAAGGCGGAGGGAATACTGACTAAGGCGGAGGGAATACTGACTAAGGCGGAGGGAATACTGACTAAGGCGGAGGGAATACTGACTAAGGCGGAGGGAATACTGACGACGGAGGAGGGAATACTGACAACGGGGGAGGGAATACTGACGAAGGCGGAGGGAATAGTGATGAAGGCGGAGGGAATAGTGACGAAGGCGGAGGGAATAGTGACGAAGGCGGAGGGAATAGTGACGAAGGAGGAGGGAATACTGACTAAGGAGGAGGGAATACTGACGAAGGAGGAGGGAATACTGACTAAAGAGGAGGGAATACTGAGGAAGGCATACTGAGGAAGGCATACTGAAGAAGGCGGAGGGAATACTGACTAAGGCAGAGGGAATAGTGACGAAGGAGGAGGGAATAGTGACGAAGGAGGAGGGAATAGTGACGAAGGAGGAGGGAATACTGACGAAGGAGGAGGGAATACTGACGAAGGAGGAGGGAATACTGACTAAGGAGGAGGGAATACTGAGGAAGGCATACTGAGGAAGGCATACTGAAGAAGGCGGAGGGAATACTGACTAAGGCGGAGGGAATACTGACTAAGGAGGAGGGAATACTGACTAAGGAGGAGGGAATACTGACGAAGGAGGAGGGAGAGGGAATACTGACTAAGGCGGAGGGAAAACTGACGAAGGAGGAAGGAATACTGACTAAGGTGGAGGGAGAGGGAATACTGACGAAGGTGGAGGGGGAGGGAATACTGACTACGGCGGAGGGAATACTGAGGAAGGCATACTGAGGAAGGCGTACTGAAGAACGCGGAGGGAATACTGACGAAGGAGGAGGGAATACTGACAAAGGAGGAGGGAATACTGACAAAGGCGGAGGGAATACTGACTAAGGCGGAGGGAATACTGACTAAGGCGGAGGGAATACTGACTAAGGCGGAGGGAATACTGACTAAGGCGGAGGGAATACTGACGACAGAGGAGGGAATACTGACTAAGGCGGAGGGAATACTGACTAAGGCGGAGGGAATACTGACTAAGGCGGAGGGAATACTGACTAAGGCGGAGGGAATACTGACTAAGGCGGAGGGAATACTGACTAAGGAGGAGGGAATACTGAGGAAGGCATACTGAGGAAGGCATACTGAAGAAGGCGGAGGGAATACTGACTAAGGCGGAGGGAATACTGACTAAGGCGGAGGGAATTACTGATGACGGAGGAGGGAATACTGACGAAGGCGGAGGGAATACTGACGAAGGCGGAGGGAATAGTGACGAAGGCGGAGGGAATAGTGACGAAGGCGGAGGGAATAGTGACGAAGGCGGAGGGAATAGTGACGAAGGAGGAGGGAATACTGACGAAGGAGGAGGGAATACTGACTAAGGCGGAGGTAATACTGACTAAGAAGGAAGGAATACTGAGGAAGGCATACTGAGGAAGGCATACTGAAGAAGGCGGAGGGAATACTGACTAAGGCGGAGGGAATACTGAGTAAGGAGGCGGGAATACTGACTAAGGAGGAGGGAATACTGACGAAGGAGGAGGGAGAGGGAATACTGACTAAGGCGGAGGGAAAACTGACGAAGGAGGAAGGAATACTGACGAAGGTGGAGGGAGAGGGAATACTGACTACGGCGGAGGGAATACTGAGGAAGGCATACTGAGGAAGGAGTACTTAAGAACGCGGAGGGAATACTGACGAAGGAGGAGGGAATACTGACAAAGGAGAAGGGAATACTGACAAAGGAGAAGGGAATACTGACAAAGGAGAAGGGAATACTGACAAAGGAGGAAGGAATACTGACGGAGGAGGGAATACTGACTAAGGCGGAGGGAATACTGACTAAGGCGGAGGGAATACTGACTAAGGCGGAGGGAATACTGACTAAGGCGGAGGGAATACTGACGACGGAGGAGGGAATACTGACTAAGGCGGAGGCAATACTGACTAAGGCGGAGGGAATACTGACTAAGAAGGAGGGAATACTGAGGAAGGCATACTGAGGAAGGAATACTGAAGAAGAGGAATACTGACTGGGGAGGAATACTGACTAAGGCGGAGGGAATACTGACTGAAAGGAGGAGGAGGGAATACTGACTAAGGAGGAGGGAATACTGACTAAGGAGGAGGGAATACTGACGAAGGAGGAGGGAGAGGGAATACTGACTAAGGCGGAGGGAATACTGACTAAGGCGGAGGGAATACTGACAAAGGCGGAGGGAATACTGACTAAGGTGGAGGGATACTGACGAAGGTGGAGGGAATACTGAGGAAGGAGGAGGGAATACTGACTACGGCGGAGGGAATACTGAGGAAGGCATACTGAGGAAGGCGGAAGAACTGAAGAACGCGGAGGGAATACTGACGAAGGAGGAGGGAATACTGACAAAGGAGGAGGGAATACTGACAAAGGCGGAGGGAATACTGACTAAGGCGGAGGGAATACTGACTAAGGCGGAGGGAATACTGACGACAGAGGAGGGAATACTGACGACAGAGGAGGGAATACTGACTAAGGCGGAGGGAATACTGACTAAGAAGGAGGGAATACTGAGGAAGGCATACTGAGGAAGGCATACTGAAGAAGGCGGAGGGAATACTGACTAAGGCGGAGGGAATACTGACTAAGGCGGAGGGAATACTGACGAAGGCGGAGGGAATACTGACGAAGGCGGAGGGAATAGTGACGAAGGCGGAGGGAATAGTGACGAAGGCGGAGGGAATACTGACTAAGGCGGAGGGAATACTGACTAAGGAGGAGGGAATACTGAGGAAGGCATACTGAGGAAGGCATACTGAAGAAGGCGGAGGGAATACTGACTAAGGCGGAGGGAATACTGACTAAGGCGGAGGGAATAGTGACGAAGGCGGAGGGAATAGTGACGAAGGCGGAGGGAATACTGACGAAGGCGGAGGGAATAGTGACGAAGGCGGAGGGAATAGTGACGAAGGAGGAGGGAATAGTGACGAAGGAGGAGGGAATACTGACGAAGGAGGGAATACTGACTAAGGCGGAGGTAATACTGACTAAGAAGGAGGGAATACTGAGGAAGGCATACTGAGGAAGGCATACTGAAGAAGGCGGAGGGAATACTGACTAAGGCGGAGGGAATACTGAGTAAGGAGGCGGGAATACTGACTAAGGAGGAGGGAATACTGACGAAGGAGGAGGGAGAGGGAATACTGACTAAGGCGGAGGGAATACTGAGGAAGGCATACTGAGGAAGGAGTACTGAAGAACGCGGAGGGAATACTGACGAAGGAGGAGGGAATACTGACAAAGGAGGAGGGAATACTGACAAAGGAGGAGGGAATACTGACGGAGGAGGGAATACTGACTAAGGCGGAGGGAATACTGACTAAGGCGGAGGGAATACTGACTAAGGCGGAGGGAATACTGACTAAGGCGGAGGGAATACTGACTAAGGCGGAGGGAATACTGACTAAGGCGGAGGGAATACTGACTAAGGCGGAGGCAATACTGACTAAGGCGGAGGGAATACTGACTAAGAAGGAGGGAATACTGAGGAAGGCATACTGAGGAAGGAATACTGAAGAAGGCGGAGGGAATACTGACTAAGGCGGAGGGAATACTGACTAAGGAGGTGGGAATACTGACTAAGGAGGAGGGAATACTGACGAAGGAGGAGGGAGAGGGAATACTGACTAAGGCGGAGGGAATACTGACTAAGGCGGAGGGAATACTGACTAAGGCGGAGGGAATACTGACGAAGGCGGAGGGAATACTGAGGAAGGAGGAGGGAATACTGACGGAGGCGGAGGGAATACTGACAAAGGAGGAGGGAATACTGACAAAGGCGGAGGGAATACTGACTAAGGCGGAGGGAATACTGACTAAGGCGGAGGGAATACTGAGGAAGGAGGAGGGAATACTGACGGAGGCGGAGGGAATACTGACAAAGGAGGAGGGAATACTGACAAAGGAGGAGGGAATACTGACGAAGGCGGAGGGAATACTGACGAAGGCGGAGGGAATACTGACGAAGGCGGAGGGAATACTGACGAAGGAGGAGGGAATACTGACGAAGGAGGAGGGAATACCGACTAAGGAGGAGGGAATACTGACTAAGGAGGAGGGAATACTGACAAAGGCGGAGGGAATACTGAGGAAGGAGGAGGGAATACTGACTAAGGTGGAGGTAATACTGATGAAGGAGGTGGGAATACTGATGAAGGAGGAGGGAATACTGGCGAAGGAGGAGGGAATACTGACAAAGGAGGAGGGAATACTGGCTAAGGAGGAGGGAATACTGGCTAAGGAGGAGGGAATACTGGCAAAGGAGGAGGGAATACTGACAAAGGAGGAGGGAATACTGACTAAGGAGGAGGGAATACTGACTAAGGAGTAGGGAATACTGACTAAGGAGTAGGGAATACTGACGGAGGCGGAGGGAATACTGACGAAGGAGGAGGGAATATTGACAAAGGAGGAGGGAATACTGACAAAGGAGGAGGGAATACTGACAAAGGAGGAGGGAATACTGACTAAGGAGGAGGGAATACTGACTAAGGAGGAGGGAATACTGACTAAGGAGGAGGGAATACTGACTAAGGAGGAGGGAATACTGACTAAGGAGGAGGGAATACTGACTAAGGAGGAGGGAATACTGACGAAGGAGGAGGGAATACTGACGAAGGAGGAGGGAATACTGACGAAGGAGGAGGGAATCCTGACTAAGGAAGAGGGAATCCTGACTAAGGAAGAGGGAATACTGACTAAGGCGGAGGGAATACTGATGAAGGAGTTGGGAATACTGATGAAGGAGGAGGGAATACTGATGAAGGAGGAGGGAATACTGGCAAAGGAGGAGGGAATACTGATGAAGGCGGAGGGAATACTGATGAAGGCGGAGGGAATACTGACTAAGGAGGTGGGAATACTGACAGGAGGCAATACTGAGGAAGGAGGAGGGAATACTGACAGAGGAGGGAATACTGACAGAGGAGGGAATACTGATGAAGGCGGAGGGAATACTGACTGATGTCATGCAAAAAAATGCAAATGAATTACTTAAAAATCATACAATGAGATTTTTGTTTTAGATCTCTCACAGTTGAAGTGTACCTATGATAAAAATTACAGACCTCTACATGCTTTGTAAGTCGGAAAATCAGCAAAATCGGCAGTGTATCAAATACTTGTTCTCCCCACTGTATAAGAGTTATGAATGAAAGATGATAGTTTGACTAGGGTTGGTGTTAAAACAATTCTAATTCATTTATTAAATGAAATCATACTCTACTTTAACCACAATGTATTTAAAAATGCATTGGTTTGTTATGAAAAATAATGCTATTAAACATTCGCATTTAAAGTACAACTTTTTAATGTATTTAAACAAAGTGCATATAAATGTAACAATTCAAAACAAATACAATCTGAACAGTATAACAGAATATTGCACCATATCAAAGAAAAATAAATAACAATGTGCAAAACTGCAGCATCCCACTTAAAACATTAAACTGGTCCCTCTTTTCTTTCTCTTCTTTGTTGCCATGTAATAAACTAGCAGCACACAGCAATGCTGACCACATTTTGCTTTTATGAGAGATTTGCATTCAGAAATGCAAGCTGCCTCACTTTCGAGGGGCTGATGAGCTTTCTTCTCTCAGTAATTATTTGTCCCGTTTTCGAGAAGACCCTCTCAGAGGGAACAGATGTGGCCACTATGCAGAGTCTCCCTGTCATGACTTTAGTAAGGAGTGGATAGACAGCGGCCTTGTTCTTCCACCAGCTCAGAGGATCTGCAGATCTTTGGAGGAGGGGCTCCTCTTTCCACATGAAGCCTGTGTTCTCTCGTACAGTTGTGGAATAAGTGATTTTAAAAGGGTTTTCCTGCTTGGAATTGTGTACATTGGATTTAGACTATTGCTATAATTTCTAAAACCGCTGTCCTCCACGATTGAAAATGACTGGAAATTGATGGCAATCATTTTAGCCAATGCAATATCAATTTAGCCTTGTTTTGCTACAGACATAGACTTTGGTATTAACTGGTCCATAGAAGACTGTTGCTGTAGGTGGCAGATAAGGCCTACTTGACTGAGTGGATACATCTCCACGTGTGGAGGTGCTGACTCCACCACTATCACTCGCAGGCCCGCTAGTTTCTGGAAGCTCCGCTACAGCTAGCTTCACAGTTGGGTGAACAGTTCCAATATGTCGGTGTAGGTTGTGCGTAGAACCGGCTTTATATGAGATTTTGTTTTGCAAATTCTATACTGTGTTCTAACATTGTGTACATTATTAAAATGAATCCAAATGCTACTGTGCTTCCGACTCATTTTCCAGCTGTTGTTTCCACAGCTGTCCTTCCTCTCTCTCCTCGGCTGCTAAGTGTGTGACTGTGAGTGAGTTGGCTCCGCCCTCCCTCACGCATCTTCGGTTCATTGGTTGACACTGCTTGTCTGATTGACAGGAACAACAGGTGAGGCTGTTAGTCTGAGCAGACAGTCAGAACGAATGTGTGCGCGCTTGAGCATTTAGGCCTATATTATTTTATTTCCTTTTTTCGTTATTTTAATTAGTTAATTCTATAATTTAAATATTTTGAATATTCATATATAATTTTTTTTATAAATAGATTTGGCTCTTCTGATATGCGAGCCGGCTCCCAACGTTCACCTACAAGAGCCGGCTCATCTCTATTCTCTTCCTCCTGCTAACCTGTCTCAACTGGCACCCTATTGAGTTTATAGTGAACAGGCTGCCCTATGGGCCCTGGTAAAAGTAGTGCACTTTATAGAGATTAGGGTGCGATTTGGAATGCGGTCAGTGTTTAATTTGAGCCGGATCCTGTTCTACGTTTTGAACTGTTATGTTCCTGAACCTATTTGGTCGGATCCTGTACCTCCCGTGGCATAAAAAAAAATCATTCACTTTTTTCAATGTAAAAATTATAATAAAAGCGAGTAAAGTTAATTTGAGTTGCCGCTTCGTTAATTCTCCTGCCCCCTCAAAAAAACGTTACGTGAAAAAGTAGATTTTCAGCCCGGGCCTAATGCGTTTAAAAAAGACCACATTTTTCACAACTTTTTGTTCAACTTCTGTAAATGCCTCTACTCTGCTGCTCTATGCCACTACGCAAATGCAATGATATGCATGCAATGCTTTATTATAAAGGTGATTTATCTTTCTCATGCATTCTGGTACCTCAGAACTCCTCAGGTCCCCCCCCTCGCGCACTCACTTTTTGTGCCCCACCTCCCGATTTACAAATTAACCACTGGATGTAACATCTGGTTCCCAAGAATGTGTGCATGGCATTTAGATGCCAGAGCTAACCTAAAATCTATGACATCATTGTCCTATACTTCTTCATCCAATCTGACTCTGGGTCAGTTTAGCAGGGAGGCGATTAGCTATAGTTCGCAATACTGACCATGAACAAAGTTCCACTGCAAAACTAAACAATCTACACCATCTCACCCCCTCCCCCCTCACTCGCCCCTGCTCTCTCTCCTCCCGCCCCCCCCCCTCTCTCCTGTCTCAGTTCTTTTTATAGTTCTATCAGTCAGTTGAGTATTTTTCTCTGCAAAAGACAGTAAGCTGCACAGAGCTCCCTCCGAATATTCATGAACCCTCTGTATAAATAAGTTGAATATGTACTTGCAGCCCAATAATTAATTCAATAATGAATATGCGTGTGTAACCCCTTACCGGTGATATTGAGGAGGCGTGGCAGAAAGCGGTTCCAGAATGCACACAGCTGGTTCCGCAGGCCCTTGTGGATCTTCAGAGATTCTGTGTTCAACCCCACGTGTTTTTGCTCACTGTTGGTGAACTGCGGCCACCTCTGCCTGCTATCCACACTGCCGTCAAAATTGATGTTGGGGTTACTGGAGAGAGAGGTGGAAGGAAGGAGTCAGACAGAGGAAGAGAGATATGCCCCCTCTCTCTCCCCCTCTCTCTCCCCCCTCTCGCCCCCCCTCTCTCTCTCCCCTCTCCCCCCTCTCTCTCCCTCTCCTCTCTCCCTCTCTCCCTCTCTCTCTCTCTCCCCTCTCCCTCTCTCTCTCTCCCTCTCTCTCTCTCCCTCTCTCTTTTCTCTCTCTCTCCCTCTCTCTCTCTCTCTCTCTCTCCTCTCTCCTCCCTCTCTCTCTCTCTCTCCTCTCTCTCTCTCCCTCTCTCTCCCTCTCTCTCCCTCTCTCTCCCCTCTCTCTCCCTCTCTCTCCCCTCTCTCTCTCTCCCTCCCCTCTCTCCCTCCCCTCTCTCTCTCTCTCCCTCTCTCTCTCTCTCTCTCTCTCTCTCTCTCTCTCTCCCTCTCTCTCTCTCTCTCTCTATCCATTACCCGGTGCGTGCGAAGTTAGCCCAGTATCTCATCATGCGTCGGCTCAGTTTCTCCTCCTCGGCTGTGTAGTTGAGTCTCTTCTCCAGTGGCATGCCGAACACAAACTCTATCTCGTAACCATGGATAACGCCCATCCACCCAGGCCACGCCAGGTTAGACGCACGGTGGTCAAACAGGTACAGGTACACTCCACCTATAGAGTTTGGGGTAGAGCATACAATAAAATAGGACACCAGAATGAATCCATGACCAAGATGGCTGCCTAGAGCTATGCAGGACTATGACATCAACCACTCTGTTGTATTATATTTCATATCTGTAACAGGCAAACAGGTACACTCCACCTGGGATCAATGGAGGGATAGGAGAGGCAATGGTAGAGCATGGTGCTTGTAACACCAGAGTAGTGGGTTTGATTCCTGGTACCACTCATACGTCAAATGTATGCACACATGGCTGGCTGTAAGTCGCTTTGGATAAAAACGCCTGCTAAATGGCATATATTATATTATAACACAGGACTTTGAGTTAGACTTTTTGTTTGAACAACATCAATTACATTATGAGTGAAATAGTTTTCCTTCCAAAAAATGGCAATTAAGCATGTTAAAAAAAACATCTCTCTGTGTTGGAATGGAGTCGGCGTATAGATACACACGGCGAGGCGTGGCTTACCGTGACCATGCCCCCGAGGAGGGTACAGACACAGGTTACTCCCTTCACTCCCATGTTACATTTCTTAGGTTACTCCCTTCACTCCCATGTTACATTCCTTAGGTTACTCCCTTCACTCCCATGTTACATTTCTTAGGTTACTCCCTTCACTCCCATGTTACATTCCTTAGGTTACTCCCTTCACTCCCATGTTACATTTCTTAGGTTACTCCCTTCACTCCCATGTTACATTTCTTAGGTTACTCCCTTCACTCCCATGTTACATTCCTTAGGTTACTCCCATGTTACATTTCTTAGGTTACTCCCATGTTACATTTCTTAGGTTACTCCCTTCACTCCCATGTTACATTCCTTAGGTTACTCCCTTCACTCCCATGTTACATTTCTTAGGTTACTCCCTTCACTCCCATGTTACATTCCTTAGGTTACTCCCTTCACTCCCATGTTACATTCC
Source organism: Oncorhynchus keta (assembly GCF_023373465.1). Taxonomy (NCBI): domain Eukaryota; kingdom Metazoa; phylum Chordata; class Actinopteri; order Salmoniformes; family Salmonidae; genus Oncorhynchus; species Oncorhynchus keta. The sequence continues at coordinate 71,512,514 of NC_068455.1, read as the reverse complement.
TTAGGTTACTCCCATGTTACATTTCTTAGGTTACTCCCATGTTACATTTCTTAGGTTACTTCCATGTTACATTTCTTAGGTTACTCCCATGTTACATTTCTTAGGTTACTCCCATGTTACATTTCTTAGGTTACTTCCATGTTACATTTCTTAGGTTACTCCCATGTTACATTTCTTAGGTTACTCCCATGTTACATTTCTTAGGTTACTCCCATGTTACATTTCTTAGGTTACTTCCATGTTACATTTCTTAGGTTACTCCCTTCACTCCCATGTTACATTTCTTAGGTTACTCCCATGTTACATTTCTTAGGTTACTCCCATGTTACATTTCTTAGGTTACTTCCATGTTACATTTCTTAGGTTACTTCCTTCACTCCCATGTTACATTTCTTAGGTTACTCCCATGTTACATTTCTTAGGTTACTTCCTTCACTCCCTTCACTCCCATGTTACATTTCTTAGGTTACTTCCATGTTACATTTCTTAGGTTACTTCCTTCACTTCCATGTTAATTTTCCTACTTTACTCATAACCCAACAATGTCTGAATGATTATTTTTTGATCATTCTATGAACATTTTGTACATGATTGGTTGGTCATTTTTAAGATACTTTCATGTCGTCTTTTAAATCAACCATCTACATCAAACCTAAAAAAAACACTGATTCTAACCGTAAAAATGTTAGCGTGAACAGATATATATTCCATGCGACAGTCTGTCACGATTATCAGCCAAAGAGCCATTTCCAATGGACTTTCTTCAGCTAGCTAAAGGATAGCTGACTAACCCTGCTTTCATAGATGCCGACAAGCTGCTGCGTACCGTTTTGTTTGAACAATAGTAGGAGAAATGACCTCCAAATTAAGTTTCATCAACTGCCCGAGGACCAGGTTAGACGAACCTCATGGTTTCAGGCTATACGACGCAATGATGATGGAAAGCTGTGGGCTCCGGTTACTCAATACATTTGTGTGTTTCGAAGCACTTCATTCACGGTAAGTCGCTAGCTAATACTTGTTTGTATCTAACTAGCTATGTGTATTGCCTGTGTAACCCTGGAGATTCCACCATGGAGGTGTAGATATCACCATAGTCTACTAAGGTTGTCTCCCCAGCTGGTCTCCAGCAAGTTGAAAGGACATATAGTCAAGCCAACAAGAATCAACTTTTCTAGATACCTAGACTGCAGGCAAAGACAGGAAGCAGTTACGCGGCATGTCTAAGACTAGCAAATTAGATCCAGATTAATTTCTCACTAGACTGCCAGCTAATGTCAGTTAACCGGCGAAAAAGATAGCGGTAAACAAACAGGGACGTAAGTATAATGTGACAATTTTACTGTCCGTATAATGTGACAGTTTTACTGGCAGTGTTAGCAGGTCAGTATAATGTGACAGTTTTACTGTCAGTGTTAGCAGGTCAGTATAATGTGACCGCTTTACTGTCAGTGTTAGCAGGTCAGTATAATGTGACAGTTTTACTGTCAGTGTTAGCAGGTCAGTATAATGTGACAGCTTTACTGTCAGTGTTAGCAGGTCAGTATAATGTGACAGTTTTACTGTCAGTGTTAGCAGGTCAGTATAATGTGACAGCTTTACTGTCAGTGTTAGCAGGTCAGTATAATGTGACAGTTTTACTGTCAGTGTTAGCAGGTCAGTATAATGTGACAGCTTTACTGTCAGTGTTAGCAGGTCAGTATAATGTGACAGTTTTACTGGCAGCAGTGTTTTACTGGCAGTGTTAGCAGGTCAGTATAATGTGACAGCTTTACTGTCAGTGTTAGCAGGTCAGTATAATGTGACAGCTTTACTGTCAGTGTTAGCAGGTCAGTATAATGTGACAGTTTTACTGTCAGTGTTAGCAGGTCAGTATAATGTGACAGCTTTACTGTCAGTGTTAGCAGGTCAGTATAATGTGACAGCTTTACTGTCAGTGTTAGCAGGTCAGTATAATGTGACAGTTTTACTGTCAGTGTTAGCAGGTCAGTATAATGTGACAGCTTTACTGTCAGTGTTAGCAGGTCAGTATAATGTGACAGTTTTACTGGCAGTGTTAGCAGGTCAGTATAATGTGACAGCTTTACTGTCAGTGTTAGCAGGTCAGTATAATGTGACAGTTTTACTGTCAGTGTTAGCAGGTCAGTATAATGTGACAGTTTTACTGGCAGTGTTAGCAGGTCAGTATAATGTGACAGTTTTACTGGCAGTGTTAGCAGGTCAGTATAATGTGACAGTTTTACTGTCAGTGTTAGCAGGTCAGTATAATGTGACAGCTTTACTGTCAGTGTTAGCAGGTCAGTATAATGTGACAGTTTTACTGGCAGTGTTAGCAGGTCAGTATAATGTGACAGTTTTACTGGCAGTGTTAGCAGGTCAGTATAATGTGACAGTTTTACTGTCAGTGTTAGCAGGTCAGTATAATGTGACAGTTTTACTGGCAGTGTTAGCAGGTCAGTATAATGTGACAGCTTTACTGTCAGTGTTAGCAGGTCAGTATAATGTGACAGTTTTACCTGCAGTGTTAGCAGGTCAGTATAATGTGACAGCTTTACTGTCAGTGTTAGCAGGTCAGTATAATGTGACAGTTTTACTGGCAGTGTTAGCAGGTCAGTATAATGTGACAGTTTTACTGGCAGTGTTAGCAGGTCAGTATAATGTGACAGTTTTACTGGCAGTGTTAGCAGGTCAGTATAATGTGACAGTTTTACTGGCAGTGTTAGCAGGTCAGTATAATGTGACAGTTTTACTGTCAGTGTTAGCAGGTCAGTATAATGTGACAGTTTTACTGGCAGTGTTAGCAGGTCAGGTCAGTATAATGTGACAGTTTTACTGGCAGTGTTAGCAGGTCAGTATAATGTGACAGTTTTACTGGCAGTGTTAGCAGGTCAGTATAATGTGACAGTTTTACTGGCAGTGTTAGCAGGTCAGTATAATGTGACAGTTTTACTGGCAGTGTTAGCAGGTCAGTATAATGTGACAGTTTTACTGGCAGTGTTAGCAGGTCGGTATAATGTGACAGTTTTACTGGCAGTGTTAGCAGGTCAGTATAATGTGACAGTTTTACTGGCAGTGTTAGCAGGTCAGTATAATGTGACAGCTTTACTGTCAGTGTTAGCAGGTCAGTATAATGTGACAGCTTTACTGTCAGTGTTAGCAGGTCAGTATAATGTGACAGTTTTACTGGCAGTGTTAGCAGGTCAGTATAATGTGACAGTTTTACTGTCAGTGTTAGCAGGTCAGTATAATGTGACAGCTTTACTGTCAGTGTTAGCAGGTCAGTATAATGTGACAGTTTTACTGGCAGTGTTAGCAGGTCAGTATAATGTGACAGCTTTACTGTCAGTGTTAGCAGGTCAGTATAATGTGACAGTTTTACTGGCAGTGTTAGCAGGTCAGTATAATGTGACAGCTTTACTGTCAGTGTTAGCAGGTCAGTATAATGTGACAGCTTTACTGTCAGTGTTAGCAGGTCAGTATAATGTGACAGTTTTACCTGCAGTGTTAGCAGGTCAGTATAATGTGACAGCTTTACTGTCAGTGTTAGCAGGTCAGTATAATGTGACAGTTTTACTGGCAGTGTTAGCAGGTCAGTATAATGTGACAGTTTTACTGTCAGTGTTAGCAGGTCAGTATAATGTGACAGTTTTACTGGCAGTGTTAGCAGGTCAGTATAATGTGACAGTTTTACTGGCAGTGTTAGCAGGTCAGTATAATGTGACAGTTTTTGTCAGTGTTAGCAGTGTTAGCAGGTCAGTATAATGTGACAGTTTTACTGGCAGTGTTAGCAGGTCAGTATAATGTGACAGTTTTACTGGCAGTGTTAGCAGGTCGGTATAATGTGACAGTTTTACTGGCAGTGTTAGCAGGTCAGTATAATGTGACAGTTTTACTGGCAGTGTTAGCAGGTCGGTATAATGTGACAGTTTTACTGGCAGTGTTAGCAGGTCAGTATAATGTGACAGTTTTACTGGCAGTGTTAGCAGGTCAGTATAATGTGACAGTTTTACTGGCAGTGTTAGCAGGTCGGTATAATGTGACAGTTTTACTGGCAGTGTTAGCAGGTCAGTATAATGTGACAGTTTTACTGGCAGTGTTAGCAGGTCAGTATAATGTGACAGTTTTACTGCCAGTGTTAGCAGGTCAGTATAATGTGACAGTTTTACTGGCAGTGTTAGCAGGTCAGTATAATGTGACAGTTTTACTGGCAGTGTTAGCAGGTCAGTATAATGTGACAGTTTTACTGGCAGTGTTAGCAGGTCAGTATAATGTGACAGTTTTACTGGCAGTGTTAGCAGGTCAGTATAATGTGACAGTTTTACTGGCAGTGTTAGCAGGTCAGTATAATGTGACAGTTTTACTGTCAGGTCAGTTAATGCAGGTCAGTATAATAATGTGACAGTTTTACTGTCAGTGTTAGCAGGTCAGTATAATGTGACAGTTTTACTGGCAGTGTTAGCAGGTCAGTATAATGTGACAGTTTTACTGGCAGTGTTAGCAGGTCAGTATAATGTGACAGTTTTACTGGCAGTGTTAGCAGGTCAGTATAATGTGACAGTTTTACTGGTGTTAGCAGTGTTAGCAGGTCAGTATAATGTGACAGTTTTACTGGCAGTGTTAGCAGGTCAGTATAATGTGACAGTTTTACTGTCAGTGTTAGCAGGTCAGTATAATGTGACAGTTTTACTGGCAGTGTTAGCAGGTCAGTATAATGTGACAGTTTTACTGGCAGTGTTAGCAGGTCAGTGACAGTACTGTCAGTGTTAGCAGGTCAGTATAATGTGACAGTTTTACTGGCAGTGTTAGCAGGTCAGTATAATGTGACAGTTTTACTGGCAGTGTTAGCAGGTCAGTATAATGTGACAGTTTTACTGGCAGTGTTAGCAGGTCAGTATAATGTGACAGTTTTACTGGCAGTGTTAGCAGGTCAGTATAATGTGACAGTTTTACTGGCAGTGTTAGCAGGTCAGTATAATGTGACAGTTTTACTGGCAGTGTTAGCAGGTCAGTATAATGTGACAGTTTTACTGGCAGTGTTAGCAGGTCAGTATAATGTGACAGTTTTACTGTCAGTGTTAGCAGGTCAGTATAATGTGACAGTTTTACTGTCAGTGTTAGCAGGTCAGTATAATGTGACAGTTTTACTGGCAGTGTTAGCAGGTCAGTATAATGTGACAGTTTTACTGGCAGTGTTAGCAGGTCAGTATAATGTGACAGTTTTACTGGCAGTGTTTAGCAGGTCAGTATAATGTGACAGTTTTACTGGCAGTGTTAGCAGGTCAGTATAATGTGACAGTTTTACTGTCAGTGTTAGCAGGTCAGTATAATGTGACAGTTTTACTGGCAGTGTTAGCAGGTCAGTATAATGTGACAGTTTTACTGGCAGTGTTAGCAGGTCAGTATAATGTGACAGTTTTACTGTCAGTGTTAGCAGGTCAGTATAATGTGACAGTTTTACTGTCAGTGTTAGCAGGTCAGTATAATGTGACAGTTTTACTGGCAGTGTTAGCAGGTCAGTATAATGTGACAGTTTTACTGGCAGTGTTAGCAGGTCAGTATAATGTGACAGTTTTACTGGCAGTGTTAGCAGGTCAGTATAATGTGACAGTTTTACTGGCAGTGTTAGCAGGTCAGTATAATGTGACAGTTTTACTGGCAGTGTTAGCAGGTCAGTATAATGTGACAGTTTTACTGGCAGTGTTAGCAGGTCAGTATAATGTGACAGTTTTACTGGCAGTGTTAGCAGGTCAGTATAATGTGACAGTTTTACTGTCAGTGTTAGCAGGTCAGTATAATGTGACAGTTTTACTGGCAGTGTTAGCAGGTCAGTATAATGTGACAGTTTTACTGGCAGTGTTAGCAGGTCAGTATAATGTGACAGTTTTACTGGCAGTGTTAGCAGGTCAGTATAATGTGACAGTTTTACTGGCAGTGTTAGCAGGTCAGTATAATGTGACAGTTTTACTGGCAGTGTTAGCAGGTCAGTATAATGTGACAGTTTTACTGGCAGTGTTAGCAGGTCAGTATAATGTGACAGTTTTTACTGGCAGTGTTAGCAGGTCAGTATAATGTGACAGTTTTACTGGCAGTGTTAGCAGGTCAGTATAATGTGACAGTTTTACTGGCAGTGTTAGCAGGTCAGTATAATGTGACAGTTTTACTGGCAGTGTTAGCAGGTCAGTATAATGTGACAGTTTTACTGGCAGTGTTAGCAGGTCAGTATAATGTGACAGTTTTACTGGCAGTGTTAGCAGGTCAGTATAATGTGACAGTTTTACTGGCAGTGTTAGCAGGTCAGTATAATGTGACAGTTTTACTGGCAGTGTTAGCAGGTCAGTATAATGTGACAGTTTTACTGGCAGTGTTAGCAGGTCAGTATAATGTGACAGTTTTACTGGCAGTGTTAGCAGGTCAGTATAATGTGACAGTTTTACTGGCAGTGTTAGCAGGTCAGTATAATGTGACAGTTTTACTGGCAGTGTTAGCAGGTCAGTATAATGTGACAGCTTTACTGGCAGTGTTAGCAGGTCAGTATAATGTGACAGTTTTACTGGCAGTGTTAGCAGGTCAGTATAATGTGACAGTTTTACTGGCAGTGTTAGCAGGTCAGTATAATGTGACAGTTTTACTGGCAGTGTTAGCAGGTCAGTATAATGTGACAGTTTTACTGGCAGTGTTAGCAGGTCAGTATAATGTGACAGTTTTACTGGCAGTGTTAGCAGGTCAGTATAATGTGACAGTTTTACTGGCAGTGTTAGCAGGTCAGTATAATGTGACAGTTTTACTGGCAGTGTTAGCAGGTCAGTATAATGTGACAGTTTTACTGGCAGTGTTAGCAGGTCAGTATAATGTGACAGTTTTACTGGCAGTGTTAGCAGGTCAGTATAATGTGACAGTTTTACTGGCAGTGTTAGCAGGTCAGTATAATGTGACAGTTTTACTGGCAGTGTTAGCAGGTCAGTATAATGTGACAGTTTTACTGGCAGTGTTAGCAGGTCAGTATAATGTGACAGTTTTACTGGCAGTGTTAGCAGGTCAGTATAATGTGACAGTTTTACTGGCAGTGTTAGCAGGTCAGTATAATGTGACAGTTTTACTGGCAGTGTTAGCAGGTCAGTATAATGTGACAGCTTTACTGGCAGTGTTAGCAGGTCAGTATAATGTGACAGTTTTACTGGCAGTGTTAGCAGGTCAGTATAATGTGACAGTTTTACTGGCAGTGTTAGCAGGTCAGTATAATGTGACAGTTTTACTGGCAGTGTTAGCAGGTCAGTATAATGTGACAGTTTTACTGGCAGTGTTAGCAGGTCAGTATAATGTGACAGTTTTACTGGCAGTGTTAGCAGGTCAGTATAATGTGACAGTTTTACTGGCAGTGTTAGCAGGTCAGTATAATGTGACAGTTTTACTGGCAGTGTTAGCAGGTCAGTATAATGTGACAGTTTTACTGGCAGTGTTAGCAGGTCAGTATAATGTGACAGTTTTACTGGCAGTGTTAGCAGGTCAGTATAATGTGACAGTTTTACTGGCAGTGTTAGCAGGTCAGTATAATGTGACAGTTTTACTGGCAGTGTTAGCAGGTCAGTATAATGTGACAGTTTTACTGGCAGTGTTAGCAGGTCAGTATAATGTGACAGCTTTACTGTCAGTGTTAGCAGGTCAGTATAATGTGACAGTTTTACTGTCAGTGTTAGCAGGTCAGTATAATGTGACAGTTTTACTGGCAGTGTTAGCAGGTCAGTATAATGTGACAGTTTTACTGGCAGTGTTAGCAGGTCAGTATAATGTGACAGTTTTACTGGCAGTGTTAGCATACGTATCATGCAAATAATTTGTTGTTGTGACAGCCAAGTATGTGAATAACAATGTGTGATGCTGCTGAAAACGTTTATTGAAATGATATAAGTGTCAATAGTTTGCTTAGGATGATGCCAAATCTAGTCTAATTACATGGGATTACTCTACTCGGGGGCGTGGTCACCTTAAATCAAGCCGGTATCAAAAATATTAATGTGAGTTGTTGAGGGTTAAAAAAATGCAAAAATTCTCACATTTTTTCTTTGCCACAAATAAGAGTATATGATGAGCCAACAACATTATTTGGGTATGTGTTAACAGAATTTGAACTTTTAAAAGTAAGATTTTCACTGAACAGTTACGTTAAAAATCAACCAGACATTAAACAACATATTTGAAAAAACATTTGTGAACAATTCTTACTTTGTGAGTTCCCGTCCTTGGTCATGGCCCCAGCGTTGCCCGCCTGTTGTCCATTGTTGGCACCCAGGTTAGAGTGGAGCTGGGAGTAGGTCCTGGCAAACTGCTGCAGGGGGCAGATGACATTATGGTCTCCGACCACATCATCCAGGGAGTCTCGGTTCTTCACTCCATTGTTCTCATCGAACCAGTCAGTGTACTGTAACACAAAACTTTATTAGACTGGTATTCAAACCGGGGACCTTGATACAAAGCAACTTTATTAGACTGGTATTCAAACTGGAGACCTCGATACAACACAACTTTATTAGACTGGTATTCAAACCGGAGACCTTCATACAACACAACTTTATTAGACTGGTATTCAAACCGGAGACCTCGATACAACACAACTTTATTAGACTGGTATTCAAACCGGAGACCTCGATACAACACAACTTTATTAGACTGGTATTCAAACCGGAGACCTCGATACAACACAACTTTATTAGACTGGTATTCAAACCGGAGACCTCGATACAACACAACTTTATTAGACTGGTATTCAAACCGGAGACCTCGATACAACACAACTTTATTAGACTGGTATTCAAACCGAGACCTCGATACAACACAACTTTATTAGACTGGTATTCAAACCGGAGACCTCGATACAACACAACTTTATTAGACTGGTATTCAAACCGGAGACCTCGATACAACACAACTTTATTAGACTGGTATTCAAACCGGAGACCTCGATACAACACAACTTTATTAGACTGGTATTCAAACCGGAGACCTCGATACAACACAACTTTATTAGACTGGTATTCAAACCGGAGACCTCGATACAACACAACTTTATTAGACTGGTATTCAAACCGGAGACCTCGATACAACACAACTTTATTAGACTGGTATTCAAACCGGAGACCTCGATACAACACAACTTTATTAGACTGGTATTCAAACCGGAGACCTCGATACAACACAACTTTATTAGACTGGTATTCAAACCGGAGACCTCGATACAACACAACTTTATTAGACTGGTATTCAAACCGGAGACCTCGATACAACGCAACTTTATTAGACTGGTATTCAAACCGGAGACCTCGATACAACGCAACTTTATTAGACTGGTATTCAAACCGGAGACCTCGATACAACACAACTTTATTAGACTGGTATTCAAACCGGAGACCTCGATACAACACAACTTTATTAGACTGGTATTGAAACCGGAGACCTCGATACAACACAACTTTATTAGACTGGTATTCAAACCGGAGACCTCGATACAACACAACTTTATTAGACTGGTATTCAAACCGGAGACCTCGATACAACACAACTTTATTAGACTGGTATTCAAACCGGAGACCTCGATACAACACAACTTTATTAGACTGGTATTCAAACCGGAGACCTCGATACAACACAACTTTATTAGACTAGTATTCAAACCGGAGACCTCGATACAACACAACTTTATTAGACTGGTATTCAAACCGGAGACCTCGATACAAAGCAACTTTATTAGACTGGTATTCAAACTGGAGACCTCGATACAACACAACTTTATTAGACTGGTATTCAAACCGGAGACCTCGATACAACACAACTTTATTAGACTGGTATTCAAACTGGAGACCTCGATACAACACAACTTTATTAGACTGGTATTCAAACCGGAGACCTCGATACAACACAACTTTATTAGACTGGTATTCAAACCGGAGACCTCGATACAACACAACTTTATTAGACTGGTATTCAAACCGGGGACCTTCATACAACACAACTTTATTAGACTACTTGATTCCCTTATCACATAAATCCAGCAACCCTCAAGGTGCCAGATCAATTTCCGCTTTTTTACAGAGCCCGGCTTAACCCGGGTTTCTAACCAGCAACCTTTTGGGTACAGGTCCACCTCCTAATCCTGCTGGTCCGCCTACCTGCAGCACCACAGCCTCCTGGCCGATTTCGTTGGCGTGCGGGACACTCAGCTTCACGCTCTCCAGGAAGTCCTCACGGGAGATCAATGACTCGTTGTCCTATGGAGGGCCAATGAAAGATTAGGGTGCAATTGTATTAGTGTCATTGGAACGCACACACACAGACAAAATATAATAATATGCACTAAAACAAACAGTAGGTGTACTGGCATACATGATTGGTCCTTTAAACCTTCTGTATATAACATATTGTATGTATGTATATTGTTCCCTATGTAACATATTGTATGTATATTGTTCTGTATGTAACATATTGTATGTATGTTGTTCTGTATGTAACATATTGTATGTATGTTGTTCTGTATGTAACATATTGTATGTATGTTGTTCTGTATGTAACATATTGTATGTATGTTGTTCTGTATGTAACATATTGTATGTATGTTGTTCCGTATGTAACATATTGTATGTATATTGTTCTGTATGTAACATATTGTATGTATGTATATTGTTCTGTATGTAACATATTGTATGTATGTATATTGTTCTGTATGTAACATATTGTATGTATATTGTTCCCTATGTAACATATTGTATGTATGTTGTTCTGTATGTAACATATTGTATGTATATTGTTCTGTATGTAACATATTGTATGTATGTAACATATTGTATGTATGTAACATATTGTATGTATGTTGTTCTGTATGTAACATATTGTATGTATGTTGTATGTAACATATTGTATGTATATTGTTCCCTATGTAACATATTGTATGTATATTGTTCTGTATGTAACATATTGTATGTATATTGTTCCGTATGTAACATATTGTATGTATATTGTTCCGTATGTAACATATTGTATGTATATTGTTCCCTATGTAACATATTGTATGTATATTGTTCTGTATGTAACATATTGTATGTATGTTGTTCTGTATGTAACATATTGTATGTATATTGTTCCCTATGTAACATATTGTATGTATGTTGTTCTGTATGTAACATATTGTATGTATATTGTTCCCTATGTAACATATTGTATGTATATTGTTCCCTATGTAACATATTGTATGTATATTGTTCTGTATGTAACATATTGTATGTATGTTGTTCTGTATGTAACATATTGTATGTATATTGTTCTGTATGTAACATATTGTATGTATGTATATTGTTCTGTATGTAACATATTGTATCTATGTATGTAAACATATTGTATGTATGTATATTGTTCTGTATGTAACATATTGTATGTATGTATATTGTTCTGTATGTAACATATTGTATGTATATTGTTCCTGTATGTAACATATTGTATGTATGTATATTGTTCTGTATGTAACATATTGTATGTATGTATATTGTTCTGTATGTAACATATTGTATGTATATATTGTTCCGTATGTAACATATTGTATGTATATTTGTTCCGTATGTAACATATTTGTATGTATATTGTATAACATATTGTTCCCTATGTAACATATTGTATGTATATTGTATATTGTTCCCTATGTATAACATATTGTATGTATATTATTGTTCCGTATGTAACATATTGTATGTATATATTGTTCCGTATGTAACATATTGTATGTATGTATATTGTTCTGTATGTAACATATTGTATGTATGTATTGTTCTGTATGTAACATATTGTATGTATGTATTGTTCTGTATGTAACATATTGTATGTATATATATTCCTGTATGTAACATATTGTATGTATATTGTTCCGTATGTAACATATTGTATGTATATATTGTTCCCTATGTAACATATTGTATGTATATTGTTCCCTATGTAACATATTGTATGTATGTAACATATTGTATGTATATTGTTCCCTATGTAACATATTGTATGTATATTGTTCTGTATGTAACATATTGTATGTATATTGTTCCCTATGTAACATATTGTATGTATATTGTTCCCTATGTAACATATTGTATGTATATTGTTCTGTATGTAACATATTGTATGTATATTGTTCTGTATGTAACATATTGTATGTATGTATATTGTTCTGTATGTAACATATTGTATGTATATTGTTCTGTATGTAACATATTGTATGTATATTGTTCTGTATGTAACATATTGTATGTATATTGTTCTGTATGTAACATATTGTATGTATATTGTTCTGTATGTAACATATTGTATGTATATTGTTCTGTATGTAACATATTGTATGTATATTGTTCTGTATGTAACATATTGTATGTATATTGTTCTGTATGTAACATATTGTATGTATGTATATTGTTCTGTATGTAACATATTGTATGTATATTGTTCCGTATGTAACATATTGTATGTATATTGTTCCCTATGTAACATATTGTATGTATATTGTTCTGTATGTAACATATTGTATGTATGTATATTGTTCTGTATGTAACATATTGTATGTATATTGTTCCGTATGTATATTGTTCCATGTAACATATTGTATGTATATTGTTCCGTATGTAACATATTGTATGTATATTGTTCTGTATGTAACATATTGTATGTATATTGTTCTGTATGTAACATATTGTATGTATATGTTCTGTATGTAACATATTGTATGTATATTGTTCTGTATGTAACATATTGTATGTATATTGTTCTGTATGTAACATATTGTATGTATATTGTTCTGTATGTAACATATTGTATGTATGTATTGTTCTGTATGTAACATATTGTATGTATGTATATTGTTCTGTATGTAACATATTGTATGTATGTATATGTTCTGTATATGTGTATGTAACATATTGTATGTATGTATATTGTTCTGTATGTAACATATTGTATGTATGTATTTGTTCTGTATGTAACATATTGTATGTATGTATATTGTTCTGTATGTAACATATTGTATGTATGTATATTGTTCTGTATGTAACATATTGTATGTATGTATATTGTTCTGTATGTAACATATTGTATGTATGTATATTGTTCTGTATGTAACATATTGTATGTATGTATATTGTTCTGTATGTAACATATTGTATGTATGTATATTGTTCTGTATGTAACATATTGTATGTATATTATTGTTCTATGTATGTAACATATTGTATGTATGTATATTGTTCTGTATGTAACATATTGTATGTATGTATATTGTTCTGTATGTAACATATTGTATGTATGTATATTGTTCTGTATGTAACATATTGTATGTATGTTGTTCTGTTCTGTATGTAACATATTGTATGTATGTATATTGTTCCATATTGTATGTATATTGTTCCGTATGTAACATATTGTATGTATATTTGTTCCCTATGTAACATATTGTATGTATGTATATTGTTCCATATTGTATGTAACATATTGTATGTATGTATATTGTTCTGTATGTAACATATTGTATGTATGTATATTGTTCTGTATGTAACATATTGTATGTATATTTGTTCTGTATGTAACATATTGTATGTTGTTCTGTATGTATATTGTATGTATATTGTTCTGTATGTAACATATTGTATGTATGTATATTGTTCTGTATGTAACATATTGTATGTATATTGTTCTGTATGTAACATATTGTATGTATATTGTTCTGTATGTAACATATTGTATGTATATTGTTCTGTATGTAACATATTGTATGTATATTGTTCTGTATGTAACATATTGTATGTATATTGTTCTGTATGTAACATATTGTATGTATATTTATTGTTCCGTATGTAACATATTGTATGTATGTTTATTGTTCCCTATGTAACATATTGTATGTATATTGTTCCCTATGTAACATATTGTATGTATATTGTTCCCTATGTAACATATTGTATGTATATTGTTCCCTATGTAACATATTGTATGTATATTGTTCTGTATGTAACATATTGTATGTATGTTGTTCTGTATGTAACATATTGTATGTATATTGTTCTGTATGTAACATATTGTATGTATATTGTTCTGTATGTAACATATTGTATGTATATTGTTCTGTATGTAACATATTGTATGTATATTGTTCCCTATGTAACATATTGTATGTATATTGTTCCCTATGTAACATATTGTATGTATATTGTTCTGTATGTAACATATTGTATGTATATTGTTCTGTATGTAATGTAACATATTGTATGTATATTGTATGTATATGTATGTAACATATTGTATGTATGTATATTGTTCCCTATGTAACATATTGTATGTATATTGTTCCCTATGTAACATATTGTATGTATATTGTTCCCTATGTAACATATTGTATGTATATTGTTCCGTATGTAACATATTGTATGTATATTGTTCCCTATGTAACATATTGTATGTATATTGTTCTGTATGTAACATATTGTATGTATATTGTTCTGTATGTAACATATTGTATGTATATTGTTCCCTATGTAACATATTGTATGTATATTGTTCCCTATGTAACATATTGTATGTATATTGTTCTGTATGTAACATATTGTATGTATATTGTTCTGTATGTAACATATTGTATGTATATTGTTCTGTATGTAACATATTGTATGTATATTGTTCTGTATGTAACATATTGTATGTATGTATATTGTTCTGTATGTAACATATTGTATGTATGTATATTGTTCATATTGTATGTATGTATTGTTCCGTATGTAACATATTGTATGTATGTATATTGTTCTGTATGTAACATATTGTATGTATATTGTTCTGTATGTATATTGTATGTATATTGTATGTAACATATTGTATGTATATTGTGTTCTGTATGTAACATATTGTATGTAACATATATTGTATGTATGTATTGTTCCGTATGTAACATATTGTATGTATATTGTTCCGTATGTAACATATTGTATGTATGTATATTGTTCCCTATGTAACATATTGTATGTATGTATATTGTTCCCTATGTAACATATTGTATGTATGTTCCGTATATTGTTCCCTATGTAACATATTGTATGTATATATTGTTCCCTATGTAACATATTGTGTATATTGTATATTGTATGTAACATATTGTATGTATATTGTTCCGTATGTAACATATTGTATGTATATTGTTCTGTATGTAACATATTGTATGTATGTAATGTAACATATTGTTCTGTATGTAACATATTGTATGTATGTATATTGTTCTGTATGTATATTGTTCTGTATGTAACATATTGTATGTATATTGTTCCCTATGTAACACATTGTATGTATATTGTTCCCTATGTAACATATTGTATGTATATTGTTCCTGTATGTAACATATTGTATGTATATTGTTCTGTATGTAACATATTGTATGTATATTGTTCTGTATGTAACATATTGTATGTATATTGTTCTGTATGTAACATATTGTATGTATATTGTTCTGTATGTAACATATTGTATGTATATTGTTCCCTATGTAACATATTGTATGTATATTGTTCCCTATGTAACATATTGTATGTATATTGTTCTGTATGTAACATATTGTATGTATGTTGTTCTGTATGTAACATATTGTATGTATATTGTTCTGTATGTAACATATTGTATGTATATTGTTCTGTATGTAACATATTGTATGTATATTGTTCTGTATGTAACATATTGTATGTATATTGTTCTGTATGTAACATATTGTATGTATATTGTTCCGTATGTAACATATTGTATGTATATTGTTCCGTATGTAACATATTGTATGTATATTGTTCCCTATGTAACATATTGTATGTATGTTTATTGTTCCCTATGTAACATATTGTATGTATATTGTTCCCTATGTAACATATTGTATGTATATTGTTCCCTATGTAACATATTGTATGTATATTGTTCCGTATGTAACATATTGTATGTATGTTGTTCTGTATGTAACATATTGTATGTATATTGTTCTGTATGTAACATATTGTATGTATATTGTTCTATGTATTGTATATTGTATGTATATTGTTCTGTATGTAACATATTGTATGTATATATGTTCTGTATGTAACATATTGTATGTATATTGTTCTGTATGTAACATATTGTATGTATATTGTTCTGTATGTAACATATTGTATGTATATTGTTCTGTATGTAACATATTGTATGTATGTATGTTGTAACATATATGTATATTGTTCTGTATTGTATGTATGTATATTGTTCTGTATGTAACATATTGTATGTATGTAACATATTGTTCTGTATGTAACATATTGTATGTATGTATATTGTTCTGTATGTAACATATTGTATGTATGTATTGTTCTGTATGTAACATATTGTATGTATGTATATTGTTCTGTATGTAACTGTATGTAACTGTATGTAACATATTGTATGTATGTATATTGTTCTGTATGTAACATATTGTATGTATGTATATTGTTCTGTATGTAACATATTGTATGTATGTTTGTTCCGTATGTAACATATTGTATTATGTATATTGTTCTGTATGTAACATATTGTATGTATGTATATTGTTCCGTATGTAACATATTGTATGTATGTATGTTCTGTATGTAACATATTGTATGTATGTAACATATTGTTCCTATGTAACATATTGTATGTATGTATGTTGTTCTGTATGTAACATATTGTATGTATGTAACATATTGTTCTGTATGTAACATATTGTATGTATGTATATTGTTCTGTATGTAACATATTGTATGTATGTTGTTCCGTATGTAACATATTGTATGTATATTGTTCTGTATGTAACATATTGTATGTATGTATATTGTTCTGTATGTAACATATTGTATGTATGTATATTGTTCTGTATGTAACATATTGTATGTATATTGTTCCCTATGTAACATATTGTATGTATGTTGTTCTGTATGTAACATATTGTATGTATATTGTTCTGTATGTAACATATTGTATGTATGTAACATATTGTATGTATGTAACATATTGTATGTATATTGTTCTGTATGTAACATATTGTATGTATATTGTTCTGTATGTATATTGTTCTGTATGTAACATATTGTATGTATATTGTTCTGTATGTAACATATTGTATGTATGTAACATATTGTATGTATATTGTTCTGTATGTAACATATTGTATGTATATATTGTTCTGTATGTAACACATTGTATGTATGTATATTGTTCTGTATGTAACATATTGTATGTATATTGTTCCTATGTATGTATGTATATTGTTCTGTATAACATATTGTATGTATATTGTTCTGTATGTAACATATTGTATGTATATTGTTCCGTATGTAACATATTGTATGTAACATGTATTGTATGTATATTGTTCTGTATGTAACATATTGTATGTATATTGTTCCGTATGTAACATATTGTATGTATATTGTTCCCTATGTAACATATTGTATGTATATTGTTCTGTATGTAACATATTGTATGTATGTATATTGTTCTGTATGTAACATATTGTATGTATATTGTTCTGTATGTAACATATTGTATGTATATTGTTCTGTATGTAACATATTGTATGTATATTGTTCTGTATGTAACATATTGTATGTATATTGTTCTGTATGTAACATATTGTATGTATATTGTTCTGTATGTAACATATTGTATGTATATTGTTCTGTATGTAACATATTGTATGTATATTGTTCTGTATGTAACATATTGTATGTATATTGTTCTGTATGTATATTGTTCTGTATGTAACATATTGTATGTATATTGTTCTGTATGTAACATATTGTATGTATATTGTTCTGTATGTAACATATTGTATGTATATAATATATTGTATGTATATTGTAACATATTGTATGTATATTGTTCATATTGTATATTGTATGTATATTGTATGTATATTGTTCCGTATGTAACATATTGTATGTATATTGTTCCGTATGTAACATATTGTATGTATATTGTTCTGTATGTAACATATTGTATGTATGTATATTGTTCCGTATGTAACATATTATGTATGTATATTGTTCTGTATGTAATTGTTCTGTATATTTGTATGTATATTGTTCCGTATGTAACATATTGTATGTATATTGTTCCGTATGTAACATATTGTATGTATATTGTTCTGTATGTAACATATTGTATGTATATTGTTCTGTATGTAACATATTGTATGTATATTGTTCTGTATGTAACATATTGTATGTATATTGTTCCGTATGTAACATATGGTATGTATATTGTTCTGTATGTAACATATTGTATGTATGTTGTTCTGTATGTAACATATTGTATGTATGTTGTTCTGTATGTAACATATTGTATCGTTATGGCCCAAACACACACACACACACACACACACACACACACACACACACCTTGCTGAAGCCGGGGGCTCCGTAGAGGAGGAAGAAGGAGCCCTCGTCCTGGTTGACTCCCAGCAGGATTTGGGTGTCTTTGATGTTGCCTGATGACAGCATGGCCTCTGGGTTATCAGGAAGGACCACGCCATCGATGACCGGCACGAAGGAGAAACGGAAGATGGCCGACCATGGCATGACCTGGGAAAAAAAGCTAAATAATATCAAATAAACCATAGTGACCCTATTCACTAGAACTGTACTACTTATTCATGATCAAATATAAATGTCAACACAAAACCTTGACTCTTTATTTCTCTATTTAGCCTAATTTAGAACACATTCCTCCAATATGTAAAATATAAATGTCAAATTAAGTGTAAATGCACACATAAACAAACATTTTAAAGTAAAATAAACATATATACACACAAAGGTAAACATAAATGCAAAGCTTTATACAAAATGTTAAGCTTTGTGTAAAACGGAAATATTAAAAGGTAAAACATGAATTTCAAACTTTCCGTAAGATGCAAAAATGTACGTAACACATCAATGTAAACGACCTGCCACTCCTGGTCGATGAGGTCCTGGGGGGGCTTGTTACGGAGACAGTCCACCAGCTCTGTGTCGTTACCCCCAGAGGGACAGCCCACCAGTTTCCCCAACATGGCAGCTCTCCGCTGGGCTTCAGCGGGCGTAACAGTGGCCCAGGGACAGTTGGGGACTCCACTCTGGAGGATGGCTCGGGTGAAGGTGGGGCGGCTGTCTGGAGACAGGAGGTGTATTCCCACAGAGACTGCTCCTGCACTCTCCCCAAAGATGGTCACCTACGAGTAGTAGTAGTTCATAATATTAATATTGAATTTGTAGAGAGCATCTCCCAAGCACGCAGGCATGAACGCACACACACACAAACTCTTTGTTATCATTACCTGCTTGGGGTTGCCCCCGAAGATATGTATGTTATTCTGGATCCACTGGAGGGCCATACGTTGGTCTAGTAGCCCCACATTCCCAGGGGCCTCCGAAGAGCCAGGAAGAGCCAGGAAACCAAAGGCCCCGACACGGTAGTTCATGGACACCACCACCACCTTCTCAGAGTGGGCCAGGTAACGTCCATCATACACATCCAGGGACGAGGAGCCACTGTAGAACAATACAAAACAATATAACATTATTGTCCATATGTTACATGGAACAATGGAACTTTGTCTCTGGATAGAGAGCACGTTGTCTTTCGTTCATTTATCAATCAGATATCACACACACCAAGAACCCCTGGATGGAGAGCATGTTGTGCCTTGCACAAGGGCACAATTGTAGTTAAGGGATTGTTGTTAGGATGTGAACCCAGAAGCCCTCTAGTTGCAAGATCAAACCCTCCAGTTACAGGGCCATCTGCTTAGCACACTGGGCTACCTACCTGTAGAAGCCTCCACCGTAGATCCACACCATCACGGTGAGGTTGTGAGGTCTGGGGGAGGTTGGTACCCAGATGTTGAGGTATAGGCAGTCCTCACTCATCTCCCTGTTGGAATCAGATCAAACTGGATTTAGTGAACATTGTGGCTTTGCAAGCTACCATCACAACTGGTATAATTTAAAATCCATTTAAAATCACAAAACACACTTTACCGTAAAATAATGAAAGGAAGTAAAAGATAATAAATAACATGAAAACCAAACGTCCCAAATGGCCCCGTTTCCTACATAGTGCACTACACGGACAAGTTCTGGCCTGGTTTAGATCTTATCTGTCGGAAAGATATCAGTTTGTCTCTGTGAATGGCTTGTCCTCTGACAAATCAACTGTAAATTTCGATCATCCTATTTTTCCAACTTAATTGAGGAAAATCAGAACAACCCGAAATGTCTTTTTGATACTGTCGCAAAGCTAACTAAAAAGCAGCATTCCCCAAGTGAGGATGGCTTTCACTTCAGCAGTAATAAATTAATAAAAAAAATCATGATTATTAGAAAGCAAATTATGGACTCCTCTTTAAATCTGTGCATTCCTTCAAAGCTCAGTTGTCCTGAGTCTGCACAACTCTGCCAGGACCTAGGATCAAGAGAGACAAGTATTTTAGTACTATATCTCTTGACACAATGATGAAAATAATCATGGCCTCTAAACCTTCAAGCTGCATACTGGACCCTATTCCAACTAAAATACTGAAAGAGCTGCTTCCTGTGCTTGGCCCTCCTATGTTGAACATAATAAACGGCTCTCTATCCACCGGATGTGTACAAAACACTAAAAGTGGCAGTAATAAAGCCTCTCTTGAAAAAGCCAAACCTTGACCCAGAAAATATTTTAAAAACTAAATCGGCCTATATCGAATCTTCCATTCCTCTCAAATTTTTTAGAAAGGCTGTTGCGCAGCAACTCACTGCCTCCCTGAAGACAAACAATGTATACGAAATGCTTCAGTCTGGTTTTAGACCCCATCATAGCACTGAGACTGCACTTGTGAAGGTGGTAAATTACCTTTTAATGGCATCAGACCGAGGCTCTGCATCTGTCCTCGTGCTCCTAGACGTTAGTGCTGCTTTTGATACCATCGATCACCACATTCTTTTGGAGAGATTGTAAACCCGAATTGGTCTACAGGGACAAGTTCTGGCCTGGTTTAGATCCTATCTGTCGGAAAGATATCAGTTTGTCTCTGTGAATGGCTTGTCCTCTGACAAATCAACTGTACATTTCGGTGTTCCTCAAGGTTCCGTTTTAGGACCACTATTGTTTTCACTATATATTTTACCTCTTGGGGATGTCATTCGAAAACATAATGTTAACTTTCACTGCTATGCGGATGACACACAGCTGTACATTTCAATGAAACATGGTGAAACCCCAAAATTGCCAGGGGCTGAGTCACTGGCTTACTGGTGCTCTTTCATGCCGTCCCTAGGAGGGGTGCGTCACTTGAGTGGGTTGAGTCACTGATGTGATCTTCCTGTCTGGGTTGGCACCCCCCTTGGGTTGTGCCGTGGCGGAGATCTTTGTGGGCTATACTCGGCCTTGTCTCAGGATGGTAAGTTGGTGGTTGAAGATATCCCTCTAGTGGTGTGGGGGCTGTGCTTTGGCAAAGTGGGTGGGGTTATATCATTCCTGTTTGGCCCTGTCCGGGGGTATCATCGGATGGGGCCACAGTGTCTTCTGACCCCTCCTGTCTCAGCCTCCAGTATTTATGCTGCAGTAGTTTATGTGTCAGGGGGCTAGGGTCAGTTTGTTATATCTGGAGTACTTCTCCGGTCTTATCCGGTGTCCTGTGTGAATTTAAGTATGCTCTCTCTAATTCTCTTTCTTTCTCTCTCTCGGAGGACCTGAGCCCTAGGACTATGCCTCAGGACTACCTGGCATGATGACTTCTTGCTGTCCCCAGTCCACCTGGCCATGCTGCTGCTCCAGTTTCAACTGTTCTGCCTGCGGCTATGGAATCCTGACCTGTTCACCGGACGTGCTACCTGTCCCAGACCTATTATTTGACCATGCTGGTCATTTATGAACATTTGAACATCTTGGCCATGTTCTGTTATAATCTCCACCCGGCACAGCCAGAAGAGGACTGGCCACCCCTCATAGCCTGGTTCCTCTCTAGGTTTCTTCCTAGGTTTTGGCCTTTCTAGGGAGTTTTTCCTAGCCAACATGCTTCAACACCTGCATTGCTTGCTGTTTGGGGTTTTAGGCTGGGTTCCTGTACAGCACTTTGAGATATCAGCTGATGTACGAAGGGCTATATAAACACATTTGATTTTGATTTGATTTTGAACAGAGTCCTAAGAGCCCTAGTCAAAAGTAGTGCACTAAATAGGGAATATAGTGCATTTAGGGATGCACGCAACAAGAGGATGTCTTAAACAATCAACCAGTTAGGGTTCCACATCTCAGAACCCTGGAAAATTTCAAAGTAAATGTAAACCTGTTCGGGTTCCACATCTCAGATCCTTGGAACCCGGGGAAAGAGGTGTCAATGAACTGATAGCAGGCGTTGGGGTAGGAGCTAGCGTCAAACACTCCCGACCACGGCTTCTTTGGCTCCGCCTTACGGAAGCGCTTCTTGCCCAGCGGGGGCTCGGCGAATGGGATGCCGAGGAAAGCAGTCACGTGACTCCTGTCGGGCGTCGGTAGGCGGATGCCGCGTAAGCTTCCTGCCCGCGTTGTCACGATGAGTTCCGGAGAGTCGCTCTGGGAACAAGAGAGTGAGGCGAGGAGCGAGAGGAAGACAGTGGAGGTCTTCATGATGTTGTTGTTTTCTGTGTTGTTTACTTCCTGGTTCTGGTTTCAGGTAGTCAGAAGTTTGTGGTCTCTGTTCTGTCTGGAGTCCCTCAGATCTAGATAAAGAGAAATAGAAAAAGAGGAAGAAAGAATGAAAGATAAATATAGATATATGGAAAAAGGGAGAGAGTGATGCTTGGAAAAATAGGGGCATGATAGGGATTTACTAAGCGACTGCGTGAGGTTGGCTTTAAAAAGACAAGGGAAAGGAAATAACTTGAAGCAATATTCCATATTGAAGGAAAACATGACACTATTGGAGTCAAATTAATCAGACTAACTCAGCTGATATGGAGGCAAAGATCTCTAAAACACACACACATGAAGTTGTAAGTTGTTGTTTAGGTTTTGCGATGTGTGGTTGCCATAGCGACAGGATTAGTTTGGGAAGCATTTACATTTATAACTGTCACTTTAGTGTTAGTTTCCTTACATTTATAACTGTCACTTTAGTGTTAGTTTCCATACATTTATAACTGTCACTTTAGTGTTAGTTTCCATACATTTATAACTGTCACTTTAGTGTTAGTTTCCTTACATTTATAACTCACTTTAGTGTTAGTTTCCATACATTTAGTGTTAGTTTCCTTACATTTATAACTGTCACTTTAGTGTTAGTTTCCATACATTTATAACTGTCACTTTAGTGTTAGTTTCCTTACATTTTGCATTACTAGATTATTAATTTGACTTTAATTTCTCTCATGTTCCTGTGGTTGTTCCTGAGGTGGATCAATAGTGGATTATATTAGGCTAATGTGTTACAAGTTGTGCAATAATTGGGGACATGTAGCATATTTGAATCATTATGGAACGCAGGCCATAGGTAGCAGTTGAAATCTGGAGCACGACTGGACCGTTGTCATCACAGTTACATGAAGATGCTTAGGGTAGATTTATAGGACTACTCTTCCAATTCTTCATGGATTGAACAATCGCACAATAGAACAATAGCACCTTTCAGGATGAATCAAACCACTATTTTTGATTCGCCAATATATTTTGTGCATAAAGGCTCTCCAACCCTGTTGTTTTTATGATTCAAAGATACTTTCCTAACCCTAAAATAATATGCAAGATCAGAGTATTTTTAAATCTACCAATTATCACTTAAAAGGAGACAAATATGCGTGTATTTACATGGCTTTTTTTCCATTGTCCCTAATATTCTTGATCGTTCTCTCCATATGTTCTTGTGTCTGTCGAGAACATTCGAATTAAAAAGGTACACCAAATTTAAAGGGATGGCTTTAGATAAATGTGTTGCATGTATTGATTGAAAACTCTGTTGGACAGCAAAGGTTTTTCAGCGGACGAATAAAATGTATGCGGCACGTGCAAGAGAACCACGCCTGCAAAGCCTGTTATGCACCCGCATAAGATAATAATACCAACTACTGAGAAGTGCGTAGGAAAGGCGTGGCGTCCAGGTGGTAGTCGAGGTAAACAAGACTTTGTTTTAGTTAAAATACTTTACGTGTGCCTCTCTCTCTCTCGCTCTCTGTGTGCCCACGCGCCACTCACAAGACGCCACCCTCCTGATTTTAATCAAATTATAGAGCACATATCTATCCATCAATCTAGGCCTATCCATCAATCTATCTATCTATATGGAGTAGCCTATATCTTGTAACGTGTAGATTAGACATATTGCCAATAGTTGGTAGATGATATGGTGTTATAGCAGCAAACCAAGCCATCTTGTTTTGACAGTAGCACCATAGACAGACATTATGCAACATCAAGGAGCATCACACACACACACACACACACACACACACACACACACACACACACACACACACACACACACACACACACACACACACACACACACACACACACACACACACACACACACACACACACACACACACACACACACACACACACACACACTCCAGGTAGAGTCCTGGTTACCCAGCTACAATACCCTGCTGCTGCTGTGTGTGTGTGTGTGTGTGTGTGTGTGTGTGTGTGTGTGTGTGTGTGTGTGTGTGTGTGTGTGTGTGTGTGTGTGTGTGTGTGTGTGTGTGTGTGTGACTGCCAGCTGAGGTAAACATACATCAGACATTCCTGACATGGCCAGGAATGCACTCACTTCAGTCATCATGAAGTGCTTTGAGAGACTAATCAAGGACCATATCACCTCCACCCTACCTGACACCCTAGACCCACTCCAATTTGCTTACCGCCCCAATAGATCCACAGACGATGCAATCTCAACCACACTACACACTGCCCTAACCCACCTGGACAAGAGGAATACATAACTATGTGAGAATGCTGTTCATCGACTACAGCTCGGCATTCAACACCATAGTACCCTCCAAGCTCGTCATCAAGCTCGAGACCCTGGGTCTCGACCCCGCCCTGTGCAACTGGGTACTGGACTTCCTGATGGGCCGCCCCCAGGTGGTGAGGGTAGGCAACAACATCTCCACCCCGCTGATCCTCAACACTGGGGCCCCACAAGGGTGCGTTCTGAGCCCTCTCCTGTACTCCCTGTTCACCCACGACTGCGTGGCCACGCACGCCTCCAACTCAATCATCAAGTTTGCGGACGACACAACAGTGGTAGGCTTGATTACCAACAACGACGAGACGGCCTACAGGGAGGAGGCGAGGGCCCTCAAAGAACCTCACACTCAACGTCAATAAAACTAAGGAGATGATTGTGGACGTCAGGAAACAGCAGAGGGAACACCCCCCTATCCACATTGATGGAACAGTAGTGGAGAGGGTAGTACGTTTTAAGTTCCTCGGTATACACATCACAGACAAACTGAATTGGTCCACTCACACAGACAGCATCGCGAAGAAGGCGCAGCAGCGCCTCAACCTCAGGAGGCTGAAGAAATTCGGCTTGTCACCAAAAGCACTCACAAACTTCTAAAGATGCACAATCAGAGAGCATCCTGGCGGGCTGTATCGCAGCCTGGTACGGCAAATAGTAATAACAGGCCTACAATAAACACTGAATTTGCCTACATATTCCGTGTTGCTCAACGCACAGATTTGACACAATTGCATTTGCAACATAATAATAAGCCAAGCTATTAATCCTGTCTGTTGCGTTTCACATCAAGTGTTCATGTAACAAACACGACGCCCACTGTCTATAAAAACTATTACAAGCACAACAGACGAGACATTGGCAATGTATGTGTGTGCGAGGAGAGGAACGCCAACAAACACACGTGTCTCGCTCAGTGGTCTCACCATGGATGGCGCGTCACACACACACAACATCGACAGCACAGTAGCTATACCCCACCACACTCACGCACAGTCACCCCCCCTCTCACTCTCTTTCCCACAATATCCAATTGCATGATCATGTTGCCGGGGTGAATGAATATCCCACATTCGAATGTTCCAATTCCATTCCACTCACCGACGAGAATGACAGAGGAGCGAGGCGAGATCGTGTCATTTCCAACAGAATGTCTATAAAAGGACAGACAGCAGCTGCTGCTGCACGCACGGAGCTCGAGCCGAACCGAGCGCACCACTGGGCTCAGGCTGTGCGTTTGACCTTACCTGGCTAGTTAGTAGCCTAGTGGGTCCAACCCGGCTAAAGACGCTGCTTCGCAGAATCCCCTGGGAGACAAGCGACCCTCGCCCTGTCATCCTATTTAGACGAAGTTAAACCCAGTGTCCTCGGGACAGTTAGTGGGTGAGTGAGGGTTTCTGGTCGGGGAGCAAAGACGCGCGGTTTAATTACGGTCTTCGCTGCTTTGCTGTCAGCCCTAGGTGTTTGTTTAATGTGCCCGTGTCTCTCTCTCTGTATTGAGTGGGGGTAGTGACCCCTTACTGTGCTGTTAGGACGGCGGGGGAGACTGCCGCTGATAAAGCGCTCCACAAATGAAAAAAAAAGAAAAGTAGTAGGCTACTTCTCGCGAGAAGTCCCACTGCCCCTCTCAATTCAAGGGGCGTTATTGGCATGGGAAACGTGTTTACATTGCCAAAGCAAGTGAAATAGATCTTAAACAAAAGTGAAGTAAACCTTTTTTTTTTTTACAATAAACATTCGTTCCAAACGAATAGAGACATTTCAAATGTCATATTATGGCTATAAACAGTGCTGTAACGATGTGCAAATAATGAAAGTACAAAAGGGAAAATAAATAAACATAAATATGGGTTATATTTACAATGGTGTTTGTTCTTCACTGTTTGCCCTTTTCTTGTGGCAACAGGTCACACATCTTGATGCCACCTACCTCCAGTTCATATTTTTTGTGTGGTGCACCAGGAATCAGCGCACGCACACACACACACGCACGCACACGCACGCGCGCACACTACCCCAATAGAACTTACATGATGAAGATCAATGTACTTGGCTATACATGGAGAAGTGTTAAAAGCCTTTTAAATGTAGTATAAAAACTAAGAACATTTTTATAAATGAGTTCCCAGGTCTAAACCAAACATGTCTTCAGTTTAAATGTCAGAGAGACAGATAGTAATTATAAAAGTAAGTATAAACCTATTATACTGTCTTGAATGATCTGAATGAAGCCTTGACATACAGGTGTGATAAATGTTAGATAACAGCAATAAAGTGAAGTGAAGCGTGATGTGCTTTCTGGTTCAAAATGGCTGCCGCTCATTGCATCACCAAAGTGAAGGGAAAATCTAGAGACACAACTGGTCAGCAAACCCATGTTGGATTTAGAGTGTTAAGGGGTGGGGTTTAGGGAGTTAAGATTATGAAGATGCCATTCATGTCCATTTAATCAATGCACCCCGTGCTTTGATAGTGGAGGAGTTGGATCTATCAGGCGCATTTTAAATCACCTGAGTTCCCAGCTCCTCCGCCTCTCCACTGGCTTCAGTTTAAATGTCCGCTACAAGACCATGGTAATTATAAAAGCCATAAACCTAGCTGTGAGGAGGGAACGGCACCTCAGTACCTCCAGGCTCTGATCAGGCCCTACACCCAAACAAGGGCACTGCGTTCATCCACCTCTGGCCTGCTGCCTCCCTACCACTGAGGAAGTACAGTTCCCGCTCAGCCCAGTCAAAACTGTTCGCTGCTCTGGCCCAAAAATGGTGGAACAAACTCCCTCACACGCAAGGACAGCGGAGTCAATCACCACCTTCCGGAGACACCTGAAACCCCACCTCTTCAAGGAATACCTAGGATAGGGTAAGTAAGGGTAAGTAATCCTTCTCATTCTCACCCCCCCAACAAGATTTAGATGCAAGTGGCTGTTCCACTGGTGGTCATAAGGTGTATGCACCAATGGAAGTCGCTCTGGATAAGAGCTCTGCTAAATGACTTAAATGTAAATGTAAATGAGTAACTTGGTGGAATACACACTGTACTGCATATCCCATCCATTATTAAAATCAAATCATATTTTATTAGTCACTTACACATATTCAGAGAGCAGGCTAGCTTGATACACAACAGCATCTCAAAACATTATTAAGTTCAACGTTCAAACCAATTTTAATAGATTTTTGTTGAGTCATACAATCTCACTAAAGACTATGTCCAAAATGGCACCCTTTTTCCAGTGCACTTACATGCCTTATGACAATGGCTACATGAACCCAGGTAGGTCAGACACACGCACACACGCACACACGCACACACACACGCACACACACACACACACACACACACACACACACACACACACACACACACACACACACACTAATGGGTCCAAGGGTTAGACATACTGAACATGACACCCCAAGGCTAAACCCTGGCAGTCTATATCTGGGGGAGCCAGAGGTGTGTGTAGAGGACAGGTGTGTTTAGAGTACAGGTGTGTGTAGCGTTCAGTACACCATTCTGACAGAGAGGTACATCCACCCGTGAGTGGATCAGGACCAAGGATCGTAGAGAGAGAGAGATACCTGGACCTAGACGATCATCATCATGACCATAACCAGCATTAGCCGCTCCTGGATCTCTGGGCTAATCATCTGCCTGTTTATCACTGCTGGTGAGAATGCTTCCTCTGCTGATCGGCACTTTACAACAGGAAACCAATTATTGCAGTTTAGAAGTGTTTACAATGGTTTCAACATATATCATCTGTTCGATATAACAATTTATCACAGTTTATAACATGTTCAATATTAACCTTTATAATGTGTTAAATATTACACTCTTTAACCGGTTTGATAATACAATTTAAGAAGGTCTAATGCTGTTTCTAAAATACAGTTTATAACCTGATCAATATGACAGTTTATACAAGTCTATAACCTGATCAATATGACAGTTTATACAAGTCTATAACCTGATCAATATGACAGTTTATAACCTGATCAATATGACAGTTTATACAAGTCTATAACCTGATCAATACGACAGTTTATACAAGTCTATAACCTGATCAATACGACAGTTTATACAAGTCTATAACCTGATCAATATGACAGTTTATACAAGTCTATAACCTGATCAATATGACAGTTTATACAAGTCTATAACCTGATCAATATGACAGTTTATAACCTGATCAATATGACAGTTTATACAAGTCTATAACCTGATCAATATGACAGTTTATAACCTGATCAATATGACAGTTTATACAAGTCTATAACCTGATCAATACGACAGTTTATACAAGTCTATAACCTGATCAATATGACAGTTTATACAAGTCTATAACCTGATCAATATGACAGTTTATACAAGTCTATAACCTGATCAATATGACAGTTTATACAAGTCTATAACCTGATCAATACGACAGTTTATACAAGTCTATAACCTGATCAATATGACAGTTTATACAAGTCTATAACCTGATCAATATGACAGTTTATACAAGTCTATAACCTGATCAATATGACAGTTTATAACCTGATCAATATGACAGTTTATACAAGTCTATAACCTGATCAATATGACAGTTTATAACCTGATCAATATGACAGTTTATACAAGTCTATAACCTGATCAATACGACAGTTTATACAAGTCTATAACCTGATCAATATGACAGTTTATACAAGTCTATAACCTGATCAATATGACAGTTTATACAAGTCTATAACCTGATCAATACGACAGTTTATACAAGTCTATAACCTGATCAATATGACAGTTTATACAAGTCTATAACCTGATCAATATGACAGTTTATACAAGTCTATAACCTGATCAATATGACAGTTTATAACCTGATCAATATGACAGTTTATACAAGTCTATAACCTGATCAATATGACAGTTTATACAAGTCTATAACCTGATCAATATGACAGTTTATATAAGTCTATAACCTGATCAATATGACAGTTTATACAAGTCTATAACCTGATCAATATGACAGTTTATACAAGTCTATAACCTGATCAATATGACAGTTTATAACCTGATCAATATGACAGTTTATAACCTGTTCAATATTAGTTTATAACCTGTTCAATATTAGTTTATGAAAGTCTATAACAGAGGTACTAAACTACCTATCACACAACTTTACCAGGTAGCAAAGGTCCGGAAGGATATTGTCATTATCGGCGTAGTCAAAAACCCCAAACTTGCAACCCATGTGACCTCAAACTGTTCAAATCAAATGTAATTTATCACATGTGCCGAATACAACGGGTGTAGACTTTACCGTGAAATGCTTATGAACCCTTCAACTATGCAGAGGAAAAAATGATTAACATAAAGACAAATAGTAACTGACACAAGAGGAGTAAAAGACCCCTCTTATTGTCAGAAAGAACGTTTTGCAGATCATTTCCTGCAATTCAACACATTTTGCCATGTCTTATGATACCTAAGTGAGTCAACAAAATCAATATGGGCCCCCTGGGAGTTGAGGCCCCAATGGGCATCGTAATAACTACAAGACCTAGACAGCTGGTATCTAGCATGGGCTAGTTGATCAGCTGGAAATTATAAATAGTTCTCTAAGATCTGTCAGTGAATGACATAACAAGAGGAGAACTGTACTACCACATTTTCTCAATTGAAACTACAGCCTGTCCACAAACACCTGATGCTGTAACTACATCAAATCCAGTTACACCTGATGTTGTATCTTCAGTCAATTCAGCCACAACTGATGTTGTAACTACAGTCAACTCAGAAACACTCGATGTTGTAAGTACAGCCAATCAAGGCACTTGTGATTTTGTTACTACAGCCAATTCAGAAACACCTGATGTTGTAACTACAGCCAATAAAGGCACTTGTGATTTTGTAACTACAGCCTATCTAGGCATTTACATTTACATTTAAGTCATTTAGCAGACGCTCTTATCCAGAGCGACTTACAAATTGGTGCATACACCTTATGACATCCAGTGGAACAGCCACTTACAATAGTGCATCTAAATCTTTTTAGGGGGTGAGAAGGATTACTTACCCTATCCTAGGTATTCCTTGAAGAGGTGGGGTTTCAGGTGTCTCCGGAAGGTGGTGATTGACTCCGCTGTCCTGGCGTCGTGAGGGAGTTTGTTCCACCATTGGGGGGCCAGAGCAGCGAACAGTTTTGACTGGGCTGAGCGGGAACTGTACTTCCTCAGTGGTAGGGAGGCGAGCAGGCCAGAGGTGGATGAACGCAGTGCCCTTGTTTGGGTGTAGGGCCTGATCAGAGCCTGGAGGTACTGAGGTGCCGTTCCCCTCACAGCTCCGTAGGCAAGCACCATGGTCTTGTAGCGGATGCGAGCGTCAACTGGAAGCCAGTGGAGAGAGCGGAGGAGCGGGGTGACGTGAGAGAACTTGGGAAGGTTGAACACCAGACGGGCTGCGGCGTTCTGGATGAGTTGTAGGGGTTTGATGGCACAGGCAGGGAGCCCAGCCAACAGCGAGTTGCAGTAATCAAGACGGGAGATGACAAGTGCCTGGATTAGGACCTGCGCCGCTTCCTGTGTGAGGCAGGGTCGTACTCTGGGATGTTGTAGAGCATGAACCTACAGGAACGGGACACCGCCTTGATGTTAGTTGAGAACGACAGGGTGTTGTCCAGGATCACGCCAAGGTTCTTAGCGCTCTGGGAGGAGGACACAATGGAGTTGTCAACCGTGATGGCGAGATCATGGAACGGGCAGTCCTTCCCGGGAGGAAGAGGAGCTCCGTCTTGCTGAGGTTCAGCTTGAGGTGGTGATCCGTCATCCACACTGATATGTCTGCCAGACATGCAGAGATGCGATTCGCCACCTGGTCATCAGAAGGGGGAAAGGAGAAGATTAATTGTGTGTCGTCTGCATAGCAATGATAGGAGAGACCATGTGAGGTTATGACAGAGCCAAGTGACTTGGTGTATAGCGAGAATAAGAGAGGGCCTAGAACAGAGCCCTGGGGGACACCAGTGGTGAGAGCGCGTGGTGAGGAGACAGATTCTCGCCACGCCACCTGGTAGGAGCGACCTGTCAGGTAGGACGCAATCCAAGCGTGGGCCGCGCCGGAGATGCCCAACTCGGAGAGGGTGGAGAGGAGGATCTGATGGTTCACAGTATCGAAGGCAGCCGATAGGTCTAGAAGGATGAGAGCAGAGGAGAGAGAGTTAGCTTTAGCAGTGCGGAGCGCCTCCGTGATACAGAGAAGAGCAGTCTCAGTTGAATGACTAGTCTTGAAACCTGACTGATTTGGATCAAGAAGGTCATTCTGAGAGAGATAGCGGTAGAGCTGGCCAAGGACGGCACGCTCAAGAGTTTTGGAGAGAAAAGAGAGAAGGGATACTGGTCTGTAGTTGTTGACATCGGAGGGATCGAGTGTAGGTTTTTCAGAAGGGGTGCAACTCTCGCTCTCTTGAAGACGGGAGGGACGTAGCCAGCGGTCAGGGATGAGTTGATGAGCGAGGTGAGGTAAGGGAGAAGGTCTCCGGAAATGGTCTGGAGAAGAGAGGAGGGGATAGGGTCAAGCGGGCAGGTTGTTGGGCGGCCGGCCGTCACAAGACGCGAGATTTCATCTGGAGAGAGAGGGAGAAAGAGGTCAGAGCATAGGGTAGGGCAGTGTGAGCAGAACCAGCGGTGTCGTTTGACTTAGCAATCGAGGATCGGATGTCGTCGACCTTCTTTTCAAAATGGTTGACGAAGTCATCTGCAGAGAGGAGGAGGGGGGGAGGATTCAGGAGGGAGGAGAAGGTGGCAAAGAGCTTCCTAGGGTTAGAGGCAGATGCTTGGAATTTAGAATGGTAGAAAGTGGCTTTAGCAGCAGAGACAGAGGAGGAAAATGTAGAGAGGAGGGAGTGAAAGGATGCCAGGTCCGCAGGGAGGCGAGTTTTCCTCCATTTCCGCTCGGCTGCCCGGAGCCCTGTTCTGTGAGCTCGCAATGAGTCGTCGAGCCACGGAGCGGGAGGGGAGGACCGAGCCGGCCTGGAGGATAGGGGACATAGAGAGTCAAAGGATGCAGAAAGGGAGGAGAGGAGGGTTGAGGAGGCAGAATCAGGAGATAGGTTGGAGAAAGTTTGAGCAGAGGGAAGAGATGATAGGATGGAAGAGGAGAGAGTAGCGGGGAGAGAGAGCGAAGGTTGGGACGGCGCGATACCATCCGAGTAGGGGCAGTGTGGGAAGTGTTGGATGAGAGCGAGAGGAAAAGGATACAAGGTAGTGGTCGGAGACTTGGAGGGGAGTTGCAATGAGGTTAGTGGAAGAACAGCATCTAGTAAAGATGAGGTCAAGCGTATTGCCTGCCTTGTGAGTAGGGGGAAGGTGAGAGGGTGAGGTCAAAAGAGGAGAGGAGTGGAAAGAAGGAGGCAGAGAGGAATGAGTCAAAGGTAGACGTGGGGAGGTTAAAGTCGCCCAGAACTGTGAGAGGTGAGCCGTCCTCAGGAAAGGAGCTTATCAAGGCATCAAGCTCATTGATGAACTCTCCGAGGGAACCTGGAGGGCGATAAATGATAAGGATGTTAAGCTTGAAAGGGCTGGTAACTGTGACAGCATGGAATTCAAAGGAGGCGATAGACAGATGGGTAAGGGGAGAAAGAGAGAAAGACCACTTGGGAGAGATGAGGATCCCGGTGCCACCACCCCGCTGACCAGAAGCTCTCGGGGTGTGCGAGAACACGTGGGCGGACGAGGAGAGAGCAGTAGGAGTAGCAGTATTATCTGTGGTGATCCATGTTTCCGTCAGTGCCAAGAAGTCAAGGGACTGGAGGGAGGCATAGGCTGAGATGAACTCTGCCTTGTTGGCCGCAGATCGGCAGTTCCAGAGGCTACCGGAGACCTGGAACTCCACGTGGGTCGTGCGCGCTGGGACCACCAGATTAGGGTGGCCGCGGCCACGCGGTGTGGAGCGTTTGTATGGTCACCCGATATTGTATCTACAGCCGATCCAGGCACTCGTCATGTTGTAACTACAGTCGATTCAGGCACACTCGATGTTGTAACTACAGCCGATCCAGGACCTACTCATGCTGGAACTACAGCCGATCTAGTAACTACTGATGATGGAACTACAGCCGGACCAGGTACTGCTAATGCTGGAACTACAGCCGGACCAAGTACTGCTGATCCTGGAACTACAGCCGGACCAGGTAGTGCTGATGCTGGAACTACAGCCGGACCAGGTAGGGCTGATGCTGGAACTACAGCCGGACTAGGTACTGCTGATGCTGGAACTACAGCCGGACCAGGTACTTCTGATACTGGAACTACAGCCGGACCAGGTAGTGCTGATGCTGGAACTACAGCCAGACCAGGTACTGCTGATGCTGGAACTACAGCCGTACCAGGTACTGCTGATCCTGGAACTACAGCTGGACCAGGTAGTGCTGATGCTGGAACTACAGCCAGACCAGGTACTGCTGATCTTGGAACTACAGTCGGACCAGGTACTGCTGATCTTGGAACTACAGCCGGAACAGGTACTGCTGATGCTGGAACTACAGCCGGACCAGGTACTGCTGATGCTGGAACTACAGCCGGACCAGGTACTGCTGATGCTGGAACTTTTGCATCTCTCTCTCTCTCTCTCTCTCTCTCTCTCTCTCTCTCTCTGAGAAATGTGAGAAATGTGTGTGTGTCTGTGCCTGTGGTAGTGGTAGTGAGTAAGCGTGTGTGTGTCTGTGCCTGCGGTAGAGTGAGTAAGTGTGCGTGGTGTGTGTGCCTGTTCCTGTGCAAAGTTGACCGATACTGCTGAGTTAGAGGGAGGGAGATATATTTTCTAATTAAGGAGAGTGCCTAGACTTACCCTGCCAGCACGCCTGCCCTCTCCTTTCTGCTGACGGCACGCTGCGAAACACATCGCTAAAACACTAACATTCTTGTCCTTCAGAAACACACATCCATGCTCACATACACACACACAACCTTTCCTCTCTTATTTAATTTGCATTTCCTTTTAGCTACAATCACGCATACTACTTCTCAAACCCGTACTAGCAATTTTGGGATCTGTGTTGAAACGTATCTATAGCAGAACAGCAATAATCAAATGCTCAGATGTATTTACAGAACTTCTGACCATTTTCTTGCCTTAGTACTTGACTTACAGTGCATTCGGAAAGTATTCAGACCCCTTCACTTTTTCCACATTTTTTATGTTACAGCCTTATACTAAAATACATTAAATAGTTTTTTCCCCTCATCAATCTACACGCAGTACCCCATAATTACAAAGCAAAAACAGTTTTTGTATTTGGGGAGTTTCTCCCATTCTTCTCTACAGATCCTTTCAAGTTCTGTCAGGTTTGATGGGGAGCGTCGCCGCACAGCTATTTTCAGGTCTCTCCAGAGATGTTCGATCGGGATCAAGACCGGCTCTGGCTGGGCCACTCAAGGACATTTAGAGACTTGTCCTGAAGCCATTCCTCTGTTGTCTTGGCTGTATGCTTAGGGTCATTGTCCTGTTGGAAGGTGAACCTTCGCCCCAGTCGGAGGTCCTGAGCGCTCTGGAGCAGGTTTTCATCAAGAAACTCTCTGTACTTTGCTCCATTCATCTTTCCCTCGATCCTGACTAGTCTCCCAGTCCCTGCAGCTGAAAAACATCCCCACAGCATGATGCTGCCACCACCATGCTTCACCGAAGGGATGGTGCCACGTTTTCTCCGGACGTGGCTCTTGGCATTCAGGCCAAAGAGTTCAATTTTGGTTTCATCAGACCAGATAATCTCTTTTCTCATAGTGCGAGAGTCTTTTACTAAGGAGTGGCTTCTGTCTGGCCACTCTACCATAATGCCCTGGTTGGTGGAGTGCTGCAGAGATTGTTGTCCTTCTGGAAAGTTCTCCCATCTCCACAGAAGAACTCTGGAGCTCTGTCAGAGTGACCATCGGGTTTTTGGTCACTTCCCTGACCAAGGCACTTCTCCTCCGATTGCTTAGTTTGGCTGGACGGCCAGCTCTAGGAAGAGTCTTGGTGGATCCAAACTTCTTCCATTTAAGAATTATGGAAGCCACTGTGTTCTTGGGGAGCTCCAATGCTACAAAAATGTTTTGGTACCCTTCCCCAGAACTGTGCCTTGACACAATTCTGTCTTGGAGCTCTACGGACAATTCCTTCGATCTCGGCTTGGTTTTTGCTCTGACATGCACTGTCAACTGTAGGACCTTAAATAGGCAGGTGTGTGCCTTTCCAAGTTATGTCCAATCAATTGAATTTACCACAGGTGGACTCCAATCAAGTTGTAGAAACATATTCAGGGTGATGAATGGAAACAGGATGCACCTGAGCTCAATTTCAAGTCTCATCGAAAAGGGTCTGAATACTTATGTAAATAAGGTATTTCTGTTTTTTATTTTTAATGAATTTGCTCAATGTCTAAAACCATGTTTTTGCTTTGTCATTATGGGGTATTGTGTGTAGATTGATGAGAAAAAACATTTATTTAATCCATTTTAAAATAAGGCTGTACATTAAAAAGTTTGGAAAAAGTGAAGGGGTCTAAATACTTTCCAAATGCACATATCTTAGATGATTTATTCAGAGTCTGATCAATTCCACAATAAAACATTACTGACTGTCTGGATTTGTAGACAGTCAGGTGTTGTCGTACCCTCTTCGTGACTGTCTTGGTGTGTTTGGACCATGATAGTTTGTTGCTGATGTGGACACCAAGGAATTTTAAACTCTCGACCCGCTCCACTATAGCCCCGTCGATGTTAATGGGGTCCTGTTCGGCCCTCCTTTCCTGTAGTCCACGATCAGCTCCTTTGTCTTGTTTACATTGAGGGAGAGGTTGTTATCCTGGCACCACACTGCCAGGTCTCTGACCTCCTCCATATATGCTGTCTCATCGTTGTCGGTGATCAGGCCTACCTGTTGTGTCTTCAGCAAACTTAATGATGGTGTTGGAGTCGTGCTTGGCCACGCAGTCGTGAACAGGGAGTACAGGAAGGGACTACGCATGGTGGGTGAACCGGGAGTACAGGAGGGGACTAAGCACGCACCCCTGAGGGGCTCCAGTGTTGAGGATCAGCGTGGCAGACGTGTTGTTGTCTACCCTAACCACCTGGGGGAGGCCCGTCAGGAAGTCCATGATCCAGTTGCAGAGGGAGGTGTTTAGTCCCAGGGTCCTTAGCTTAGTAATGAGATTTTTGAGCAATATGGTGTTGAACGCTGAGCTGTAGTCGATGAACAGCATTCTCATATATGTGTTCCTTTTGTCCAGGTGGGAAAGTGAGAGAAAGCAAGAGAGAGGGAGGGAGGTAGGGAGGTTATGGAGGCCATATTTCTACCCTGGCTGTGCCTTTAGTGGTTCTGTTTTAATCAGCAGCGGCACCATGGGATCCATATATCTACAGCCCTTGCTCTAAGAGTGGTGGTCTGGGGAGAGGGAGGGAGGGATGGGGTAGAAAAAGGGAGGCGGGGAGGGAGAGAAAGAGCCCTGTCAGAGACAGTGAGAAAGAGAGGGAGGGAGAGGAGGGACGGAAGGAGAAAAATAGCTTCCTTAGGGTAAGAGGGAGGTAGGGAGAGAAGGAGGGATGCAGAGGTAGAGAGAGAAATAACTTTCTCAGGGTAAGAGGGAGGTAGTGAGGGAAGCAGAGGTAGAGAGATAAATAACTTTCTCAGGGTAAGAGGGAGGTGGGGAGGGAAGCAGAGGTAGAGAGAGAAATAACTTTCTCAGGGTAAGAGGGAGGTGGGGAGGGAAGCAGAGGTAGAGGGAGGTGGGGAGGGATGAGAGGAAATAACTTTCTCAGGGTAAGAGGGGGGTGGGGAGGGAAGCAGAGGTAGAGAGAGAAAGAGGGAGGTGGGGAGGGATGCAGAGGTAACTTTCTCAGGGTAAGAGGGGGTGGGGAGGGATGCAGAGGTAGAGAGAGGGTAAGAGGGAGGTAACTTTTCTCAGGGTAAGAGGGGGGTGGGGAGGGATGCAGAGGTAGAGAGAGAAATAACTTTCTCAGGGTAAGAGAGAGAAATAACTTGCAGAGAGGGAGGTAGGGATGAGAGAGAAGAGAAATAACTCAGGGTAAGAGGGAGGTGGGGAGGTAGAAGCAGAGGGGAGGTGGGGAGGGATGCAGAGGTAGAGAGAGAAATAACTTTCTCAGGGTAAGAGGGAGGTGGGGAGGGATGCAGAGGTAGAGAGAGAAATAACTTCCTCAGGGTAAGAGGGAGGTGGGGAGGGATGCAGAGGGAGAGAGAGAAATAACTTTCTCAGGGTAAGAGGGAGGCAGGGATGGTTACAGTTTTTCTCAGTCGCTTTGGTGCATTTTTCACATCATCCCTAACATGTGCAAAATAATAAGTGCATTTCTCAGAACAATTTGTACAAACTGCAATATACAATGGATATGTTTATAAAGCTAGTCAGTCACTAAAAATCCTTAGTACATCTCTCAAAAGTAAATATTCATGCCAATTATCATGTCAGTGTCATCAGAATGATAAGTCATTGAGTCATTGTTCACGAACAAGGTCGTCAAAATGTTTAGGCATGTTGTCAATGTAACTGTGTACTTTGACAGTATTACCAGATGTAAACTTAGGCTACAGTTTGGATGACAGTTACTGTATTGAAAATGCACAAGGCTGCACTTCTATGGCATATATCAATTTCAACAGTACTATTTACATATTACTGTATGTGGGTTATTGATTGAAAGAGACTGGACAACCCAAGATGCACAAAGGAAAAAAAACTAAATTAGAAAGAAACACAGGAAACCACCCCTAAGGCACAACTTTGCCCGCAGCACTGTTGTGCTGTCTCCACACATCCAGACGTTCCTGTCTGTCGGCCCACATATTCTCATCCACATCACACCAGATATTTTCCCTTCCAATGCAACGTGGAATGAATCTTTTGGAATGCCTTATCCATCCTCTGCAGGCGTCTACTGTGATGTCCTCACATGCTGCATCTATTGCAGCCAGCAGGGTCATCTGTGTATGTGGCTGACGATCGTACACCTTCCACCTCCATGCTGAAAATAACTACTCAATTGGATTCACGAATGGTGAATAAGGTGGGAGGAATTCTATGAGCATCCTCGGGTGGGTCACAAACCATTGCCTTATGATGTTTGATCGATGGAAACTCACATTATCACAAATGACCACATACTTTGGCAAATCCCCTCTAAACAGACCCCTCTCATCATCAGGGATGAGAGCCCTGTAGAGAGTCTCTAAAAAGTTGAGTAGATGCTGGGTGTTGTATCGCCCTATAAGGGGGATATGGATTAGGACACCATGCTCCGAAATAGCAGCACACATGGTGATATTTCCTCCCCGTTGGCCTGACAAATCCACAGTAGCTCTGTGACCGATGATATTCCGACCCCGCCTTCTGCATTTGGTCAGGTTGAAGCCAGCCTCATCCACGTATACCAAGTTGTGAGAGGGTTCACTTGATTCCAACTCCATTATACGCTATATCCCAGAACACACAGTTGAATT
Source organism: Oncorhynchus keta (assembly GCF_023373465.1). Lineage (NCBI taxonomy): Eukaryota > Metazoa > Chordata > Actinopteri > Salmoniformes > Salmonidae > Oncorhynchus > Oncorhynchus keta. The sequence continues at coordinate 71,473,051 of NC_068455.1, read as the reverse complement.
TGTTTTGGTAAGGAAGAGTGACATAAAATGTACATATATTGCATGTTCCTTCCACAGCAATGGAAATGTGTGCAGTTTATGCTTACTGTACTATGTATCACTATAAAATGTTGCTGTAAAGTAGTTACATAGATATATGTTTTACCTGTACATACTGGTACCGTAGCTCCTTAACTCTGTCCTCATTCCTTTGGAATGGTACACGGTACAGCTGTTTCATACTCATCTGGTTTCTATGCAGCACCCTGTCGATGGTTGAGATGCTAACCGTATGGATGTTTTCAAAGACATCGTTGTCTTCTATAATGGTCCTTTGTATTTCCCTGTGTCTCATGGCATTGTTTACTCGGACCATGGTGCAAATAGCCTCCTCCTGTTGAGGTGTGAAAAGTTGTCCTCTGCCACCAGTTTGAGGTAATCTTGCAGTCAGTCCTATGTGGGGAAATGCAGTGATGCATCGCATACTTTCACATAGACAAAAACTATGCGATCACACATTTTACTGTAAACATACAGGTGGGTGCATGTAAGGTGCAGTATGTATCTGTATAGAGTATATTTCTGTATGCTGTGAAATACAAGTGGACTACTGTAATATGAAGCATTGTAGGAAGTATACAGTATACTGCTTATATACAGTAACAGTGCACTGTACATTGGTGGACATACCTGTTCTCTCTTCGAAACGTTTGAACTATTGAGGACACGGTTGATCTCCCAATATTCGGCTGCACCCTTCGACCCGTCTCAGCCATTGTAAGGCCATTTTTGACAACATGGTCTACAATAGTGGCCCCTATGTCCTCTTCTGCCTCTTCCTCTGTTTTGCCTTCCACCACGCATCCTTGCTCCTCTTCTTCCTCCTCTTGGCTGTTGACCCTGTTCGTTTCCTGGTCCATCCATTATTGGAAAATTACAACTCTGTGTTGTGGTCTGTCTATATATGCTTGACAATTGATTCTTCATGAGATGCAACTTTGAGCAATTTAGTCAACTGGTTGATTGTTGGTTGAACTAACACTTTACATTCCTTCATGAGTGAGGGTCAATTTCACCTGTTTTTGTACAAAAAGGTCTAATAGAAATTTGTAAAACTATGCTTGACAGTTTATGACAAATAGTTCAACAATTGTGCATGTAATGGCTTATGCAAGGAACTAATGCCTAGATGTTTTGAGGGGTAAGACTATTCAACAGAGAACCATCTACTATATTTTGATCAACATGACATGAGCAATTGATAATGTGGAAAAAAGCTGACACTTGTACATTATCAATTGAAATTTGTTCAAAAGGAATAAGAAAATGCTTTAATGATGTGAAGTGACTAGATGATTTGGAATTTGTACAAGTCGTATCAAGAATTGCACTTTTGATCAGAGAAATGCACCAAAGAGACTGAGAAAAAGTGTAAAGGCATGTGTGCTGATCCAGAGCTATTATCTAATTGCTGTTTCTATAATGATTGGCTAAATACATCGATCACAGTAATATCTAACAAGTAATCTAACCTAACAATTTCACAACAACTAGCTTATAACATCAAAATACATAAAGATATATGAATGAGTGATGGCTGAATAGACAGACAGACAGACAGACAGACAGACAGACAGACAGACAGACAGACAGACAGACAGACAGACAGACAGACAGACAGAGACAAATATGAGAAATAGACAGATAATTTGGTACAGCCTTGTTCTAAAATGGATAAGATATATATATATTTTTTTTGTATGAGATTAGAAATTGAGCTCAGGTGAATCTTGTTTCCATTGATCATCCTTGAGATATTTCTACAACTTCAATGGAGTCCACCTGTGGTAAATTCAATTGATTGGACATGATTTGGAAAAGCACATGCCTGTCTATATAAGGTCCCACAGTTGACAGTGATTGTCAGAGCAAAAACCAAGCCATGAGGTCGAAAAAATTGTCTGAAGAGATCCGAGACAGGATTGTGTCAAGGCACAGATCTGGGAAAGGGTACCAAAACATTTCTGCAGCATTGAAAGTCCCCAAGAACACATTGACCTCCATCATTCTTAAATGGCAGAAGTTTGGAACCACCAACGCTCTTCCTACAGCTGGTCGACCGGACAAACTGAGAAATCGGGGGAGAAGGGCCTTGGTCAGGGAGGTGACCGAGAACCCAATGGTCAATCTGACAGAGCTCCAGAGTTCCTCTGTGGTGGGAGAAACTTCAAGAAGGACAACCATCCCTGCAGCACTCCACCAATCAGCCTTTTATGGTAGTGGCCAGAGGGAAGTCACTCCTCAGCAAAAGGCACATGACAGCCCACTTGGAGTTTGCCAAAATGGACCAAGATTCTCTGGTATGATTAAATCACGATTGAACTCTTTAGTCTGAATGTCAAACTTCAAGTGATGTTTTTTCAGCAGCAGGGACTTGGAGACTAGTCAGGATTGAAGGAAAGATTAATGGAGTAAAGTACAGTCAGATCCTTGACGAACCTGCTCTGAACGCTCAGGACCTCAGACTGGGGTGAAGGTTCACCTTCCATCAGGAAGGACACAGATAAGACAACACAGAAGTGGCTTCGGGACAAGTCTCTGGATGTCCTTGAGTGGCCCAGCCAGAGCCAGGACTTGAACTCGATCGAACGTCTCTGGAGACCTGAAAAAAGCTGTGCAGCGACGCTCCCCATCCAACCTGACAGAGCTTGAGAGGATCTGCAAAGAAGAATGGGAGAAACTTTCCAAATACAGGTGTGCCAAGCTTGTAGCGTCAAACCCAAGAAGACTGTAATCGCTGCCAAAGGTGCTTCAACAAAGTACTGACTAAAAAGGTCTGAATACTTATGTAAAATTCTCTTTTGGTTTTGTCACTATGGGGTATTGTGTGTAAAAAACAACAATTTAATCAATTTTAGAATAAGGCTATGACGTGGAAAAAGTCAAGGGGTCTGAATACTTTACGAATGCTTTGTAGGTATATATATATATATATATATATACTGTAGTATCAGTGAAAAGTTTGGACACACCTACTCAAGTGTTTGACTTTATTTTTACTATTTTCTACATTGTAGAATAACAGTAAAGACATCAAAACTATGAAATAACACATACGGAATAATGTAGTAACCAAAAAAGTGTTAAACAAATCAAAATATATTTTATATTTGAGATTCTTCAAAGTAGCCACCCTTTGCCTTGATGACAGCCTTGCACACTCTTGGCATTCTCTCAATCAGCTTCATGAGGTAGTCATCTGGAATGCATTTCAATTAACAGGTGTGCTTTGTTAAAAGTTAATTTGTGGAATTTCTTCCCTTTTTAATGCGTTTGAGCTAATCAGTTGTGTTGTGACAAGGAAGAGATGTTTTACAGAAAATAGCCCTATTTGGTAAAATACCAAGTCCATATTATGGCAAGAACAGCTTAAATAAGCAAAGAGAAACAACAGTCATTCATTACTTTAAGACATGAAGATCAGTCAATGCAGAACATTTCAAGAACTTTGAAAGTTTCTTCAAGTGCAGTCGCAAAAACCATCAAGCGTTATAATGAAACCAGCTCCCATGAGGACCGCCACAGGAAAGGAAGACCCAGAGTTACCTCTGCTGCAGATGATAAGTTCATTGGAGTTAACTGTACCCAGATTGCAGTCCAAATAAATGCTTCACAGAGTTAAAGTAACAGACACATCTCAACATCAACTGCTCAGAGGAGACTGCGTGAATCAGGCCTTCCTGGTGGAATTGCTGCAAAGAAACCACTACTAAAGGACACCAATAAGAATAAGACTTGCTTGGGCCAAGAAACACGAGCAATGGACATTAGACAGGTGGAAATCTGTCCTTTGGTCTGATGAGTCCAAATTTGACATTTTTGGTTCTGACCGCTGTGTCTTTGTGAGATGCAGAGTAGGTGAATGGATGATCTCCACACGTGTGGTTGCCACTGTCAAGCATGGAGGTGTAATGGTGTGGGGGTGCTTTGCTGATGACACTATCAGTGATTTATTTAGAATTCAAGGCACACTTAACAAGCATGGCTACCACAGCATTCTGCAATGATACGCCATCCCATCTGGTTTGCGCTTAGTGGGACTATGATTTATTTTTCCACAGGACAATGACCAACACACCTCCAGGCTATTTAAGGGCTATTTGACCAAGAAGGACAGTGATAGAGTGCTGCATCAGATGACCTGGCCTCCACAATCACCCAACCTCAATCCAATTGAGATGGTTTGGGATGAGTTGGACCGCAGAGCGAAGGAAAACCAGCTCAGCATATGTGGGAAGTCCTTCAAGACTTTTGGAAAAGCATTCCTCATGAAGCTGGTAGAGTGAATGTGTAGAGTGAGCAAAGCTGTCATCAAGGCAATGGGTGGCTTCTTTGAAGAATCTCAATTGTAAATAGTATTTTACATTTAATTTGTTTAACACTTTTTTGGTTACTACATCATTCCATATGTGTTATTTCATAATGATGTCTTCGCTGTTATTCTACAATGTGTAAAATAGTAAAAATAAAGAAAAACCCTTAAATGAGTAGATGTGTCCAAACCTTTGACTGGTACTTTATATGATAGGATCACATAAATAGATACTGTACATACATAGATTTCAATCACATTACTGTCTTTCAATTGACTCTAGCAGATATTTTTTTAGCATCTATTCAGTGCCTGTTTCCCCCTGTTGTCTATCACTCCAAGCTCTAGCCATGTGTGCAGGGAACATCTGTGGCTGAATATAGGGCATGGAGTGACAGGTGATACAGAAGCTGCATGGTGGAAAGCTAAAATATTAACGAGAGGTAGGTGGCGTCAGAGATGATCAGATTGGAGTGACCATGTTAATAAAAAACTTGTTTCGGAAACATTAGGCATTGAGGTCGCTATGGAGGAATCACAAATACACAAGTCGAGTGTCACAATGTGACTTATCAAAGATTGGGAGAGAGAGAGAAACCATAAAACAGAGATCATGTTGATAAGAGAAGTACACACGCACTCACACATCCAATAACAAACTACTCCATAGGGGGCAGCATTGCTCCCTTGTTCATTTGTTTCCATCCCATAATTAGAGAGCCTCGGCCAGCTGGTTCTGGGGCTCTGTTCACAAACACAAACAGAACCCACAGAGCCCCAGGACAGCAACACAGTTAGACTCAACCAAATTATGAGAAAGCAAAAAGATAACTATTTGACACACTGGAAAGAATCAACAAGAAAAGTAAGAGTTTTGGAATGCTATTTGGCCCTAAACAGAGAGTTCACAGTGACAGAATACCTGACCACAGTGACTGACCCAAAATTAAGAAATTCCTTGAGTATGTACAGACTAAGTGAGCATTGCCTTGCTATTGAGAGAGGCCGCCGCAGGCCTATCTGGCTCTTGAGAGAAGACAGGCTATATGCACACTGCCCACAAAATGCGATGGAAACTGAGCTGCACTTCCTAACTTCCTGCCAAATGTCAAATCAAATCAAATGGTATTTGTCACATGCGTGAAATACAACAGTGTTGTATTACTTACAAGCCCTTAACCAACAATGCAGTTATGTATGACCATATTAGAGACACATATTTCCCAAAGACCCACAAAGAATTCAATAACCATTCAAACAGTGAGAAACACCCATATCTGTCATTCAAAATACCACAAAATGTGCAATCACAGCAGCAAAATATGTGTCCCGTTGACCTGAGAAAGGGGCAACCAGAGGAACACAAACAACATTGTAAATACCACCAATATTTATCTGTTTATTTATCTTTCCCCATTACTCATACACTCTTAGAAAAAACGGGTTCCAAAGGTGACTTTGGCTGTCCCCATAGGGGAACCCTTTTTGGTTCCAGGTAGAACCTTTTTGGTTCCAGGTAGAACCATCTGTGGAAAAGGTTCTATGTGGAACCCAAAAGGGTTCTTACCTGGAACAAAAAAGGGTTCTTCAAAGGGTTCTCCTATGGGGACAGCTCAATAAAGCTTTAAGCTTCTCGATAGTGTACTACAGCTGTTTGCACATTGTTAAAAACATTGCACATAGCTGATAAAGATATTTCAAGTGTTATATTTTTTGTTTGAAACCTTTGTGAGTACAATGTTAACTGTTCATTTCCAATAGTTTTTGTTGATGTTGTTTTGTTACTTCTCACTTTTGTTTCTTGTTTATTTCACTTGTTTTGGCAATGTAAACATCTGTTTTCCATGCCAATAAAGCCACTTCCAATTGAATAGAGAGATGGACGGGTGGGTATGTAAAAAGCGGGTGAGAGGTAGAGAGGGGGTAGAGAGAGAGATAGAGCGGGAGGGAGGGAGGGTGTCCAACAAGTGACAGAAGAGAATTACAGAAGAGAATAGCTGTAATAAAACACAGCAAAATGAAATTCTGAACAGTTTGTCTGATGTCTATCCTAACACACAATGTGACCCACTTTTGCACAAATGTGGAAGGAATCAGTCGGAACATGGACTAACAGCTTTCAAAGAAAATGTAGTTATTTTGGGTTTAGAGTCTGTTTTTCAAAGCAATCTTTAAAACAATCTCTCTCTCCTCTCTCTCTGCCCCCTCTCTCCTCCTTCTTCTGAACTGTCGTTTTGCTAAGCCAGGAAAATCAGATTCAGTCTTCATCAGTGAGAATATAGGATGACAAATCAACAGATATGACAAGATAAAATATGAACACATAAACATGAATGTTAAGCCGACTGAGACTTTCAATCACTATCATTTAAATTTTGTAGTTTAACTTTAATATTCTCTGAAAAGCATTATATAGGTACAAAAAAAATCACTAGTGGTGTGGTGACAATCATAAACAATGCTATGTGGTCACATAGCCCATCTGTGTGTCCCAAATGGCACCCTATTCCCTAAATAGTGTCCTACTTTTGACTATGGGCCCCAGGGTCAAAAGTAGGACACTCTAGGGAATAGGGTGCCATTGGGGATGGGCACTGTACACTGTCATAAACAATGTTATGGTCCACTCACACAGACAGCATCGTGAAGAAGGCACAGCAGCGCCTCTTCAACCTCAGGAGGCTGAAGAAATTCGGCTTGTCACCAAAAGCACTTACAAACTTCTACAGATGCACAATGTTGGCGGGCTGTATCATGGTACGGCAACTTTTCTCCAGAGGGTTGAGGTCTCCACAACGCTCACCGGGGCAAACTACCTGCCCTCCAGGACACCTACACCACCCGATGTTACAGGAAGGCCATAAAGATCATCAAGGACAACAACCACCCGAGCCACTGCCTGTTCACCCCGTTATCATCCAGAAGGCGAGGTCATGTTAAAAAACAGCTTCTATCACCATGACTGTTAAACAGCCACCACTAACATTGAGTGGCTGCTGCCAACACACTGACACTGACTCAACTCCAGCCACTTTAATAATGGGAATTGATGGGAATTGATGTAAAATATATCACTAGCCACTTTAAACAATGCTACCTTATATAATGTTACATACCCTACATTATTCATCTCATATGCATACGTATATACTGTACTCTATATCATCTACTGCATCCTTATGTAATACATGTATCACTAGCCACTTTAACTATGCCACTTTGTTTACATACTCATCTCATATGTATATACTGTACTCGATACCATCTACTGTATCTTGCCTATGCTGCTCTGTACCATCACTCATTCATATATCTTTATGTACATATTCTTTATCCCCTTACACTGTGTATAAGACAGTAGTTTTGGAATTGTTAGTTAGATTACTTGTTGGTTATTACTGCATTGTCGGAACTAGAAGCACAAGCATTTCGCTACACTCGCATTAACATCTGCTAACCATGTGTATGTGACAAATATAATTTGATTTGATTTGGCTACTTACAGAGAGATACATCTATGTCCTTTGGAATATGTCTTTCTTCAGCACTCATATAATTCCATGGTTATGGATGATTGCTTTTACTGCAGTCATAAAGTCATAGGTTGGGATTTGGCAAGATACATGTTTAAATGTGGTCATGTCCTTTGTAACTATTTGTTGGGATGACAGATTGGCCAAACATTAGATAAGTATAAGGCCCAACACCATCGCCCTTTCTAGTAAAGACAGAGAGCACAGAGACCCTCCCTGCCTCCGTCCCTCTCAGCTACAACTGAGACTCACCCTCTCTGACTCACCCTGCCTTTCCCATTCGTTAACTCGTCGACTCATTCCTTCCTGTACGTCACAGAGGTAAAAATAGAAACACAGTGGAAACTTTTAAATGTATATTTTTACATGGGCGCATAGACACTTGAGAAACGCACACACACAAACATACCTCAATGGGACCAAGGGTCAGACAAACTTTTAAATTGTACATTTTTACATGAACATAGACACCTGAGAAACACACACACTGCCCCAATAGAACTTACGTGATTAAGATCAATGTACTTGGCTATGATGGAGAAGTGTTAAAAGCCTACGTGGAGCCCTGGTTGAGATGGTACACCATACTACACTCTTCAAGAACACTGCTCACCAGGGCCACACCAAAAATGTCTGAGAAAATGAGAGTAGAACCACGGTATGTTTATTTGTGTCCAACACAACTTTATTAATGAGTGTAGACAATATATAAACCACATGTTCTCATATTGTGTTTGAAATGTAGTATAAAAACTAAAAACATTTTATAAATGAGTTCCCAGGTCTAAACCAGTTTAAGTGTCAGAGAGACAGATAGTAAAAGTATAAACCTATTAAACTGCCTTGAACGATCTGAATGAAGCCTTGACATACCGGTTTGATAAATGTTAGATAACGGCAATAAAGTGAAGTGAAGCGTGATGTGCTTTCTGGTTCAAAATGGCTGCCGCTCATTACATCACCAAAGTGAAGGGAAAATCTAGAGACACAACTGGTCAGCAAACCCATGTTGGATTTAGAGTGTTAAGGGGTGGGGTTTAGGGAGTTAGGATTATGGAGATGCCATTCATGTCCATTTAATCAATCGCACCCCGGTGCTTTGATAGTGGAGGAGTTGGATCTATCAGGCGCACCTCTTAAATCACCTTGAGTAACTTGGTGGAATACACACTGTACTGCATATCCCATCCATTATTATATCTAATATCTAAAGAAATATTTGTATTTATTAGGGATCCCCATTAGCTGCTAAGTATTAAGGTTAGGCTTAGGTCAAGGCAGCAGCTACTATTCCTCAGGTCCAAACACATTAAGGCGCTTACATCACACATACAACAAATGATATAACAGTGCATCATATAACATTAATACACCACTACATATATATGATTTGTCCCAAATACGATGCTTTAAGTTTTTGAAATATTTAGGACTAACTTATTCCTTGCCTACAATGCTGAAATGAACTGCAGCTCTTTGTTAAGTGTTGCAGTCATTTCAGTCGCTGTAGTAGCTGACGTGTACAGTGTTGAGTCATGAGCATACATAGACACACTGGCCTTACTCAATGCCAGTGGCATGTTGTTAGCAAAGATTGAAAAGAGGAAAGGGCAAAGGCAGCTGCCCTGGAGGATTCCTGATTCTACCTGGATTATGTTGGAGAGGCTTCCATTAAAGAACACTCTCTGTGTTCTGTTAGACAGGAAACTCTTTATCCACAATATAGCAGTGACTATAAAGACATAACACATGTTTTTCCAGCAGCACTAAAGTCTGACAAAACAGCCCCCACAATATTTTTTTAATCTATTTCTCTCATCCAATCATCAGTCATTTGTGTAAGTGCTGTGCTTGTTGAATGTCCTTCCTTATAAGTGTGCTGAAAGTCTGTTGTCAATTTGTTTACTGTAAAATAGCATTGTACCTGGTCAAACACCATTTTTTCCAAAAGTTTACAGAATGACTTTTGCTTCCCTCCAGGCCTGAGGCCACACACTTAAATTGAAGATACGGCAAATAGGAGTCCGCTATTATCCTCAGTAATTTTCCATCCAAGTTGTCAAACCCCGGTGGCTTGTCATTGTTGATAGACAACAATATTTTTTTCACCTCTTCCACACACTTTATGGAATTCAAATTTACAAAGCTTGTCTTTCATAATTTGGTCAGCATTTGTTGCTGAATTTGCTAATCTTGCCAATGAAAATATCAAATCAAATCAAATCAAATCAAATTTATTTATTACCCTTTAAGCTGATATCTCATTGTACAGAAACCCAGCCTAAAACCCCAAACAGCAAACAATGCTTATGGCTAGGAAAAACTCCCTAGAAAGGCCAAAACCTAGAAGAAACTTACAAGGAACCGGGCTTGTGGGGTGCATTCTTCTGGCTGTGCCGGGTAGAGATTATAACAGAACATGACATGTCATTAAAATGCATCTGGCAATATCACTGAAACTGGTTTTGGTGGACTGGAATGAGCCTTCATGTCAGGTAGTCTGATTCAATGAAACTGATTGAGCTGACTTTGCAGCAAGGCCTATGTCAAAGTCCTGGGACATGGTCTATTCAAATTGTCTTTAGTTCACATACACCGATGGTTTGTCATTTTACATTTACATTACATTTAAGTTTTAGTTATCACATTACAAATGGTTTGACATCATATCATTAAAGCATCTGGCAATATCACTGGGTTTTGTGACGAATGAGTAATCTGATTCAATGAATGATTGAGCTGACTTTGCCTTTTTGCCTAAAATGTAATTTAAGATGCTTTTTAGTTTCATTTTGTATATAATTTATCTTTGTTTCATAGTATATTTTCTTATTTCTTTCAGTTAAGTCAGATGATTTCTAAATTTGCAGTATGTTTGCCAATCGGTGGTGCTGACAGACTTATTTGGCAAACCTTTCGCCTCATCCCTAAATGTTTTCTTCCTCGTCAATCCAAGAGGATTGAACAGTTTTTACAGTAATGTTCTTAATGAGTGCATGCTTATTAGCAACTAGAATAATGCATTTCAGAAATGTGTCAAGTGCAGTGTATGGTTGCTCCTCATTACAAATCATTTACATCAACAACATAGGAATCACTACAAAACGTATTGTATGGCCTATTCAAATCAAATCTATTCAAATTGTCTTTGTCACATACACATGGTTTGTCACATACACATGGTTTGTCACATACACATGGTTTGTCACATACACATGGTTTGTCACATACACATGGTTTGTCACATACACATGGTTTGTCACATACACATGGTTTGTCACATACACATGGTTTGCAGCTGTTAATGCGAGTGTAGCGGAATTCTTGTGCTTCTAGTTCCGACAATGCAGTAATAACCAACGAGTAATCTAACCTAACAATTCCACAACTACTACCTTATACACACAAGTGTAAAGGGATAAAGAATATGTACATAAAGATATATGAATGAGTGATGGTACAGAACGACATAGGCAAGATGCAGTAGATGGTATCGAGTACAGTATATACATATGAGATGAGTAATGTAGGGTATGTAAACAAAGTGGCATAGTTTAAAGTGGCTAGTGATACATGTATTACATAAAGATGCAGTAGATGATATAGAGTACAGTATATACATATACATATGAGCTGAGTAATGTAGGGTATGTAAACATTATATTAAGTGGCATTGTTTAAAGTGGCTAGTGATACATTTTTTACATCAATTTCCATCAATTTCCATTAAATTCTATTCTTCCATTCTATTAAAGTGGCTGGAGTTGAGTCAGTATGTTGGCAGCAGCCACTCAATGTTAGTGGTGGCTGTTTAACAGTCTGATGGCCTGATGGCCTCGACAGGATGCTCTTGATTGTGCATCTGTAGAAGTTTGTGAGTGCTTTTGGTGACAAGCTGAATTTCTTCAGCCTCCTGAGGTTGAAGAGGCGCTGCTGTGCCTTCTTCACAACGCTGTCTGTGTGGGTGGACCAATTCAGTTTGTCCGTGATGTGAAAGTCAAGGAACGTACTACCCTCTCCACTACTGTCCCGTCGATGTGGATTGTGGCTGCTCCCTCTGCTGTTGCCTGAAGTCCACAATCATCTCCTTTGTTTTGTTGACGTTGAGTGTGAGGTTATTTTCCTGACACCACACTCCGAGGGCCCTCACCTCCTCCCCGTAGGCCGTCTTGTCGTTGTTGGCAATCAAGCTTACCACTGTAGTGTCGTCCGCAAACTTGATGATTGAGTTGGAGGCATGCATGGCCATGCAGTCGTGGGTGAACAGGGAGTACAGGAGAGAGCTCAGAACGCACCCTTGTGGGGCCCCAGTGTTGAGGATCAGCGGGGTGGAGAAGTTGTTACCTACCCTCACCACCTGGTCCAGTACCCAGTTGCACAGGGCGGGGTCGAGACCCAGGGTCTCGAGCTTGATGACGAGTTTGGAGGGTACTATGGTGTTAAATGCTGAGCTGTAGTCGATGAACAGCATTCTCACATAGGTCTTCCTCTTGTCCAGATGGGTTAGGGCAGTGTGCAGTGTGGTTGCGATTATGTCGTCTGTGGACCAATTGGGGTGGTAAGCAAATTGGAGTGGGTCTCGGTTGTCAGGTAGGGTGGAGGTGATATGGTCCTTGACTAGTCTCTCAAAGCACTTCATGATGACGGAAGTGAGTGCTACGGGGCCGTTAGTCGTTAGTAGTCGTTTAGCTCAGTTACCTTCGCTTTCTTGGGAACAGGAACAATGGTGGCCCTCTTGAAGGATGTGGGAACAGCAGACTGGGATAAAGATTGATTGAATATGTCCGTAAACACACCAGCCAGCTGGTCTGCGCATGCTCTGAGGACGCAGCTGGGGATGCCATCTGGGCCTGCAGCCTTGCGAGGGCTAACACGTTTAAATGTTTTACTCACGTCAGCTGCAATGAAGGAGAGTCCGCAGGTTTTGGTAGCGGGCTGTGTCAGTGGCACAGTATTGTCCTCAACGCGAGCAAAAAAGTTATTTAGTCTGTCTGGGAGCAAGATATCCTGGTCCGCGACGGGGCTGGTTTTCTTTTTGTAATCCGTGATTGACTGTTGACCCTGCCACATACCTCTTGTGTCTGAGCCGTTGAATTGCGACTCTACTCTGTCTCTGTACTGACGCTTAGCTTGTTTGATTACCTTGCGGAGGGTATAGCTACACTGTATGTATTCGGTCATGTTTCCGGTCACCTTGCCCTGGTTAAAAGCAGTGGTTCACGCTTTCAGTTTCGTGCGAATGCTGCCATCAATCCACTCTTTCTGGTTTGGGAATGTTTTAATCATTGCTGTGGGTATAACATCGCCGATGCACTTTCTAATGAACTCGCTCACCGAATCAGCGTATTTGTCAATGTTGTTAGGCCCAGCCTTTGGAATGTTGGTTTTCCTAGATGTGGCTACTATATTTTGATCACTACATCCGATGGATTTGGATACTGTTTTAAAGCAAATTTCTAAAGCATTAGTAAATTTGTGTCACGGTCGTCAAAATGAGGAGACCAAGGTGCAGCGTCGTAAGCGTACATAACTCTTTAATGAAAGATAGAACAAAACTATACAAAACAACAAAACGAACCGTGAAGCTATATGGCTAGTGCAGAACAGGCAACTAAACATAGAATAACAACCCACAAATACCCAAGGAATATGGCTACCTAAATATGGTCCCCAATCAGAGACAACGATAAACAGCTGCCTCTGATTGAGAACCAATCTAGGCAACCATAGACATATAAACCCCAAGACATACCAAAACTCAGAGACATACAAAACCCCCTAGACATACAAAAAACCCTAGACAATTCAAAAACTAAACAAACCACCCGTGTCACACCCTGACCTAACCAAAATAATAAAGAAAACAAAGTTAACTAAGGTCAGGGCATGACAATATGTGATCAATAAATGTTGATGATTTAATTCCTGTACTGTTTGTAATTACCCTGGTAGGTTGACTGATAACCTGAACCGGGTTGCAGGCACTGGTTACAGTTTGAAGCCTTTCCTTGAGTGGGCAACTTAATGAAAGCCAGTTAATATTTAAAATCACCCAGAAAATATATGTCTCTATTGATATCACATACATTATCAAGCATTTCACACATATTATCCAGATACGGACTGTTAGCACTTTGTGATCTACAGCAGCTTCCCACAAGAATAGGCTTTCGGTGAGGTAAATGAACCTGTAGAACCATATTACTTCAACAGTATTTAACATGAGATCCTCTCTAAGCTTTACAGGAATGTATTTCTGAATATACACGGCAACACCTCCACCATTGGCATTTCTGTATTTTCGGTAGATGTATTAGCCATGTATTGCTACCACTGTATTGTCATACAGTATATTATCTAAGTGAGTTTCAGAGAAGATGAATGTCATCTGTTACTAGCAAGTTATTGACTTCATGAACCTTGTTTCTTAAGCTATGTATGTTAACGTGGGCTGTTTTTAGCGCTTTTCTGGTATGCTTGATTGTTTTCATTGCTTTAGTGAAAAGTAAAATACATTGCAAAAATTAAACACTTGAGCAATGTTTAGTACAATGTACGTAACCTAATGTATGTCCCTCTAACTGCCCTTAATGCCGCTGCTGATCTTACAGCTATTGTATGCAGTAGTCATGTCCCTATTAACTATACTGTTAGCACTGAGGCGATGTGCCCTAGTAGGAAGTCCACATGTGTAGCTCACCCTGCACTAACATAAATAACATGAGGATGTCTACTTCTGCTAAGCTTCCCAAGGTAATCAATAGACAGAAAAAACACGGCTAACATATTTAGTCTATTCCTAATTCCCTTTCTAGGGTCACCCTAGCCTACCCGCTTACCTTTATGATGTTTATAATGCTGTTGTGTATCAAGATGGCCGACTCTCTGAACCCAAATGAGCCAGTCTCACAATGGATAAACGTCAAAGTTCAACGTTCCAACAAATAACACAGTTAGATGTTTGTTGGGTCATACATTCTCATTAAGACTACGTCCCAAATGGCACCCTTTTCCCACTGCACTACCCATAGGGCTATATAGGGAATAGGGTGCAATACCATATTACATCGATACAGCTGAATTATAAGGGTTATAAGGGTTTGATCACATATTGTAAATGCCTTTCACGCTGCTAGTTTTTCTGATACCCCTTATCAATCTTATCAGAACTCTGAAAGGCAAGGGTTATGACCTTTTTAGGGCATGTGGGGAACTTACTGTCTCTCTCCTGTTATCTGTGTGACAGTTGCACAATACCTTTACACAGGTACACTGTAAAGGAAACCTAACTCAAAGGAATCTGTTTGGAACATAGTGGGACATGTGAAACCTGTAGCGAAAAACTACACTCAGTCCTATTACACCATTAACAAAGAAACTTATGATGCTATGAAATCACTGTTATAGGCTACCAATGAGGTCCTTTTATAGGCTACCAATGAGGTCCTTTTATAGGCTACCAATGAGGTCCTTTTATAGGCTACCAATGAGGTCCTTTTCGCCACGCCTTTGTCTCATATGATAAGCATTATTTCACAATTCACTGGTAGAGACATGACTTGCCTTTATTTCCTGTTGTCTGTGTTAGGTAATACAGTAACTCTACACCCAGTTTAATTGTCAATTATTACTGGACTAGTTTAATGATGACTGGAAACACAAACCTACCAGGGTCTATAAAGAGACACAATAGGTGTGTGTGTGTGTGCGCGCGTGCGTGCGTGGCGGTTGCCACAGAATCCAAAGGTGATGTCACCAAAATAGACCACTTTCCCACCCTTCCTGATTCAATCATTCATATTTGTATATTCATAAGTACCATATTAGAAGATACAATAGCCCAGATAACCTGCGTCAATGCTTTCATTGACATGACACAACCAAGTTACATTGCCTGACTGTCACTGACTCCTCCATTGTCAGAGCATAAAACCCAATAATCACATAAAAAAAAACATTTTAATAAAGGCACTGACGGAAACATGGATCACCACAGATAACACTGTACTCCTACTTTCTCCTCGTCCGCCCACGTGTTCTCGCACACCCCGAGCTTCTGGTCAGCGGGGTGGTGGCACCGGGATCCTCATCTCTCCCAAGTGGTCCTTTTATAGGCTACCCATTTGAGGTCCTTTTCCATGCTGTCACAGTTACCAGCCCTTTCAAGCTTAACATCCTTATCATGAGGTCCTTTTATAGGCTTGATGCCTTGATAAGCTCCTTTCCTGAGGACGGCTCACCTCTCACAGTTCTGGGCGGTCTTTTTCCCCAGGCTACCTCTGACTCATTCCTCTCTGTCCCACTCCTTTTTTGACCTCACCCTCTCACCTTCCCCCTACTCACAAGGCAGGCAATACGCTTGACCTCATCTTTACTAGATGCTGTTCTTCCAAACCTCATTGCAACTCCCCTCCAAGTCTCCGGTCCTGCCCCTTGGATGGTATCGCCAATGCCAACCTTCGCTCTCTCTCCCCCGTCTTTCTCCTCTTCCATCCTATCATCTCTTCCCTCTGCTCAAACTTTCTCCAACCTATCTCCTGATTCTGCCTCCTCAACCCTTCTCCTCCCTTATAGGCTACCTCCAATGAGGTCCTTTTGCGATACAGGCTACCAAATGAGGTCCTTTCCTTTCACTCCCTCCTCTCTACATTTTCCCTCTGTCTCTGCTGCTAAAGCCACTTTCTACCATTCTAAATTCCAAGCATCTGCCTCTAACCCTAGGAAGCTCTTTGCCACCTTTTCCTCCCTCTCTGCAGATGACTTCGGCAACCATTTTGAAAAGAAGGTCGACGACATCCGATCCTCGTTTTAAGTCAAACGCACCGCTGGTTCTGCTCACACTGCCCTACCCTATGCTCTGACCTCTTTCTCCCCTCTCTCTCCAGATGAAATCCTTTTGACGGCCCAACCTGCCCGCTTGACCCTATCCCCTCCTCTCTTCTCCAGACCATTTCCGGAGACCTTCTCCCTTAACCTCGCATTATCCCTGACCGCTGGCACGTCCTCCCGTCTTCAAGAGAGCGAGAGTTGCACCCCTTCTGAAAAACCTACACTCGATCTCTCCGATGTCAACAACTACAGACCAGTATCCCTTCTCTTTTTCTTCCAAAACTCTTGAGCGTGCCGTCTGGCCAGCTGTATCTCTCTCAGAACGACCTTCTTGATCCAAATCAGTCAGGTTTCAAGACTAGTCATTCAACTGAGACTGCTCTTCTCTGTATCACGGAGGCGCTCCGCACTGCTAAAGCTAACTCTCTCTCCTCTGCTCTCATCCTTCTAGACCTATCGGCTGCCTTTACTTGAACCATCAGATCCTCCTCTCCACCCTCTCCGAGTTGGGCATCTCCCGCGCGGCCCACGCTGATTGCGTCCTAGTGACAGGTCGCTAAATCTGTCTCCTCACCACGACCACTGGTGTCCCCACTCTGTTCTAGGCCCTCTCTTAACACCAAGTCACTTGGCTCTGTCATAACCTCACATGGTCTCATTGCTATGCAGACGACACAAATTAATCTTCTCCTTTCCCCTTCTGATGACCAGGTGGCGACCGCATCTCTGCATGTCTGGCAGACATATCAGCGTGGATGACGGATCACCACCTCAAGCTGAACCTCAGCAAGACGGGAGCTCCTCTTCCTCCCGGGAAGGACTGCCCGTTCCATGATCTCGCCATCACGGTTGACAACTCCATTGTGTCCTCCCAGAGCGCAAGAACCTTGGCGTGATCCTGGACAACACCCTGACGTTTCAACTAACATCAAGGCGGTGTCCCGTTCCTGTAGGTTCATGCTCAACATCCGCATTCACCCTGCCTCACACAGGAAGCAGCGCAGGTCCTAATCCAGGCACTTTGTCATCTCCCGTTCATTTGGCTGGGCTCCCCTGCCTGTGCCATTAAACCCTACAACTCATCCAGAACGCCGCAGCCCGTACAACCTTCCCAGTTCTCTCACGTCACCCCGCCCTCCGCTCTACTGGCTTCCAGTTGAAGCTCGCATCCGCTACAAGACCATGGTGCTTGCCTCGGAGCTGTGAGGGGAACGACCTCAGTACCTCCAGGCTCTGATCAGGCCCTTTCATCCACCTCTTGCTCGCCTCCCTACCACTGAGGAAGTACAGTTCCCGCTCAGCCCAGTCAAAACTGTTCGCTGCTCTGGCCCACCAATGGTGTCCCTCACGACGCCAGGACAGCGGAGTCAATCACCACCTTCCGGAGCATGAAAACCTCTTCATGGAATAATAATCAATCCTTCTCACCCCCCCTTCTCCCCCAAAAAAAAAAGATTTAGATGCAAGTGGCTGTTCCACTGGATGTCATAAGGTGTATGCACTGTTTTCTGGATAAGAGCGTCTGCCTTAAATGTAAATGGTAAAATGTAAAAAGAGCGTTGGACCAGTAACCAAAAGGGCGCTGGTTCGAATCCCTGAGCTGACTAGGTGAAAAATCTGTCGATGTGACCTTGAGCAAGGCACTTAACCCTAGTTGTTCTGGATAAGAGTGTCTGCTAAATGAGGAAAATGTAAAAAAATCCTTAACTAACCTGTCTGACTATCATAACCTAGTCAAAAGAGCACCTGCTGGTCCCCTGACAGGGGCAGGAGTGTTAGTGCATTTATGGTTCAAGATAACGCTGAGTAAGTATTAGGCAACATTATGACACTGACACCCCTTCCAACAATAGCTACGTGGACCCAGGTAGGTCCAAACACACACACACACACACACACACACACACACACACACACACACACACACACACACACACACACACACACACACACACACACACACACACACACACACACACACACACACACACACTTTAATGGGTCCAAGGGTTAGACATACTGAACATGACACCCCAAGGCTAAACCCTGCCATTCAGACCTGGGGGAGCCAGAGGTGTGTGTAGAGGACAGGTGTGTTTAGAGTACAGGTGTGTGTAGCGTTCAGTACACCATTCTGACAGAGAGGTACATCCACCCGTGAGTGGATCAGGACTAAGGATCGTAGAGAGAGAGAGATACCTGGACCTAGACGATCATCATCATGACCATAACCAGCATTAGCCGCTCCTGGATCTCTGGGCTAATCATCTGCCTGTTTATCACTGCTGGTGAGAATGCTTCCTCTGCTGATCGGCACTTTACAACAGGAAACCAATTATTGCAGTTTAGAAGTGTTTACAATGGTTTCAACATATATCATCTGTTCGATATAACAATTTATCACAGTTTATAACATGTTCAATATTAACCTTTATAATGTGTTAAATATTACACTCTTTAACCGGTTTGATAATACAATTTAAGAAGGTCTAATGCTGTTTCTAAAATACAGTTTATAACCTGATCAATATGACAGTTTATACAAGTCTATAACCTGATCAATATGACAGTTTATACAAGTCTATAACCTGATCAATATGACAGTTTATACAAGTCTATAACCTGATCAATATGACAGTTTATACAAGTCTATAACCTGATCAATACGACAGTTTATACAAGTCTATAACCTGATCAATATGACAGTTTATACAAGTCTATAACCTGATCAATATGACAGTTTATAACCTGATCAATATGACAGTTTATACAAGTCTATAACCTGTTCAATATGACAGTTTATACAAGTCTATAACCTGATCAATATGACAGTTTATAACCTGATCAATATGACAGTTTATACAAGTCTATAACCTGATCAATATGACAGTTTATACAAGTCTATAACCTGATCAATACGACAGTTTATACAAGTCTATAACCTGATCAATATGACAGTTTATACAAGTCTATAACCTGATCAATATGACAGTTTATACAAGTCTATAACCTGATCAATACGACAGTTTATACAAGTCTATAACCTGATCAATACGACAGTTTATACAAGTCTATAACCTGATCAATATGACAGTTTATACAAGTCTATAACCTGATCAATATGACAGTTTATACAAGTCTATAACCTGATCAATATGACAGTTTATACAAGTCTATAACCTGATCAATATGACAGTTTATAACCTGATCAATATGACAGTTTATACAAGTCTATAACCTGATCAATATGACAGTTTATACAAGTCTATAACCTGATCAATACGACAGTTTATACAAGTCTATAACCTGATCAATACGACAGTTTATACAAGTCTATAACCTGATCAATATGACAGTTTATACAAGTCTATAACCTGATCAATATGACAGTTTATACAAGTCTATAACCTGATCAATATGACAGTTTATACAAGTCTATAACCTGATCAATATGACAGTTTATAAACTGATCAATATGACAGTTTATACAAGTCTATAACCTGATCAATACGACAGTTTATACAAGTCTATAACCTGATCAATATGACAGTTTATACAAGTCTATAACCTGATCAATATGACAGTTTATACAAGTCTATAACCTGATTAATACGACAGTTTATACAAGTCTATAACCTGATCAATATGACAGTTTATACAAGTCTATAACCTGATCAATATGACAATTTATACAAATCTATAACCTGATCAATATGACAGTTTATAACCTGATCAATATGACAGTTTATACAAGTCTATAACCTGATCAATATGACAGTTTATACAAGTCTATAACCTGATCAATATGACAGTTTATACAAGTCTATAACCTGATCAATATGACAGTTTATACAAGTCTATAACCTGATCAATATGACAGTTTATACAAGTCTATAACCTGATCAATATGACAGTTTATACAAGTCTATAACCTGATCAATATGACAGTTTATACAAGTCTATAACCTGATCAATACGACAGTTTATACAAGTCTATAACCTGATCAATACGACAGTTTATACAAGTCTATAACCTGATCAATATGACAGTTTATACAAGTCTATAACCTGATCAATATGACAGTTTATACAAGTCTATAACCTGATCAATATGACAGTTTATAACCTGATCAATATGACAGTTTATACAAGTCTATAACCTGATCAATACGACAGTTTATACAAGTCTATAACCTGATCAATATGACAGTTTATACAAGTCTATAACCTGATCAATATGACAGTTTATACAAGTCTATAACCTGATCAATATGACAGTTTATACAAGTCTATAACCTGATCAATACGACAGTTTATACAAGTCTATAACCTGATCAATATGACAGTTTATACAAGTCTATAACCTGATCAATATGACAGTTTATACAAGTCTATAACCTGATCAATATGACAGTTTATACAAGTCTATAACCTGATCAATATGACAGTTTATAACCTGATCAATATGACAGTTTATACAAGTCTATAACCTGATCAATACGACAGTTTATACAAGTCTATAACCTGATCAATATGACAGTTTATACAAGTCTATAACCTGATCAATATGACAGTTTATACAAGTCTATAACCTGATCAACAATAACAACAGGAAACACTTTCAAAATGTTGAAAACTGAAAATTGAAAACTGATAACAATCTTTCTGGATCTCTTTGCCAGCTATCTGCCTGTGGATTCACTCTGCTGATCAATAACACAGGGGTTTATGGGATTTTATCGCATGTTCAATATTCACATTTATATATTATACTTTTTGTATAAGAGTTAGATATTAGTGTATAACCTGTTCAGTATTACAGTTTATATTATGCATTTAACCTGAACAATCTTAGTTTATGAAAGTTTATAACCTGTTCAATATTAGTTTATAACCTGTTCAATATTAGTTTCTGAAAGTTTATAACCTGTTCAATATTAGTTTATAACCTGTTCAATATTAGTTTCTGAAAGTTTATAACCTGTTCAATATTAGTTTATTACCTGTTCAATATTAGTTTATTACCTGTTCAATATTAGTTTATAACCTGTTCAATATTAGTTTCTGAAAGTTTATAACCTGTTCAATATTAGTTTATAACCTGTTCAATATTAGTTTCTGAAAGTTTATAACCTGTTCAATATTAGTTTATAACCTGTTCAATATTAGTTTATTACCTGTTCAATATTAGTTTATAACCTGTTCAATATTAGTTTATAACCTGTTCAATATTAGTTTATTACCTGTTCAATATTAGTTTATAACCTGTTCAATATTAGTTTATAACCTGTTCAATATTAGTTTATAACCTGTTCAATATTAGTTTATAACCTGTTCAATATTAGTTTATAACCTGTTCAATATTAGTTTATAACCTGTTCAATATTAGTTTATAACCTGTTCAATATTAGTTTATTACCTGTTCAATATTAGTTTATAACCTGTTCAATATTAGTTTATTACCTGTTCAATATTAGTTGATAACCTGTTCAATATTAGTTTATAACCTGTTCAATATTAGTTTATAACCTGTTCAATATTAGTTTATAACCTGTTCAATATTAGTTTCTGAAAGTTTATAACCTGTTCAATATTAGTTTCTGAAAGTTTATAACCTGTTCAATATTAGTTTATTACCTGTTCAATATTAGTTTCTGAAAGTCTATAACAGAGGTAATAAACTACCCGTCACACAACCTTACGAGGTAGTAAAGGTCCGGATGGATATTGTCATTATTGGCGTAGTTAAAAACCCCAAACTGTTCAAATCAAATGTAATTTATCACATGCGCCGAATACAACGGGTGTAGACTTTACCGTGAAATGCTTATGAACCCTTCAACTATGCAGAGGAAAAACTGATTAACATAAAGACAAATAGTAACTGACACAAGAGGAGTAAAAGACCCCTCTTATTGTCAGAAATACAATTTTGCATTTAATTTCCTGCAATTCAACACATTTTGCCATTGGGCAGAGAGAACATTTCACAGTTTTAAAGCTAATTTCCTGTGATTCTACACATTTTGCCATGTATTATGATACCTGAGTGACTCAACAAAATCAATGTGGGCCTCCTGGGGGTTGAGGCCCCAATGGGCATCGTAATAACTACAAGACCTAGACAGCTGGTATCTACCATGGGCTAGTTGATCAGCTGGAAATTATAAATAGATATCTAAGATCTGTCAGTGAATGACATAACAAGAGGAGAACTGTACTACCACATTTTCTCAATTGAAACATGTGCATTCTACTATTACAACTCTCAACTGCAATAAATTGAAAGACTGACAGTTCTTAAATAAATAAAACTATATACAGTACCAGTCAAAAGTTTGGACATACCTAATTATTCAAGGGTTTTCCTTTATTTTTTTCACTATCTTCTAAGTTATAGAATAATATTGAAGACATCAAAATATGAAATTATACATATGGAATCAAATAGTAAACAACAAACTGTTAAACAAATCAAAATATATTTTAGATTCTTCAAAGTACCCAAATCAAATCAAATTGTCTTTGTCACATACACATGGTTAGCAGATGTTAATGCGAGTGTAGCGAAATGCTTGTGCTTCTAGTTCCGACAATGCAGTAATAACCAACGAGTAATCTAATCTAACAATTCCACAACAACTACCTTATACACACAAGTGTAAAGGGATAAAGAATATGTACATATATGAATGAGTGATGGTACAGAACAGCATAGGCAAGATGCAGTAGATGGTATAGAGTACAGTATATACATATGAGATGAGTAATGTAGGGTAAGTAAACATAAAAGTGGTATTGTTTAAAGTGGCTAGTGATACATGTATTACATAAAGATGGCAAGATGCAGTAGATGGTATAGAGTACAGTATATACATATGAGATGAGTAATGTAGGGTATGTAAACATTATATTAAGGGGCATTGTTTAAAGTGGCTAGTGATACATTTTTTATATACATTTTTCATTATTAAAGTGGCTGGAGTTGAGTCAGTATGTTGGCAGCAGCCACTCAATGTTAGTGGTGGCTGTTTAATTAACTGTCACGATCGTCGTATGGAGTAGACCAAAGCGCAGCGTGGTTAGAATACATTCTTCTTTATTGCATGAAGAACACGAAGAACACTTAAACAAAACAAGAAAACGATAAGACGACCGTGACTGCGAATGAAACAATGTGCTAACGTGCAACATAACAAAGACAATAACCCACGAAATACCCAAAGAGGATGGCTGCCTAAATATGGTTCCCAATCAGAGACAACGATAAACACCTGCCTATAATTGAGAACCAATCTAGGCAACCATAGACCTACATAAACACCTAGATGGAAACAACCCAATAAATCTACAAAACCCCTAGACAGTACAAACACCCTAGATGAGACAAAAACACACATACCACCCTCGTCACACCCTGACCAAACCAAAATATAGAAAGAAAACAAAGAATACTCAGGTAAGGGCGTGACATTAACAGTCGGATGGCCTTGAGATAGAATCTGTTTTTCAGTCTCTCGGTCCCTGCTTTGATGCACCTGTACTGACCTCACCTTCTGGATGATAGTGGGGTGAACAGGCAGTGGCTCGGGTGATGGTTGTCCTTGATGATCTTTATGGCCTTCCTGTGACATCGGGTGGTGTAGGTGTCCTGGAGGGCAGGTAGTTTGCCCCCGGTGATGCGTTGTGCAGACCTCACTACCCTTGGGATGCCGCGCATTCTTCAACACGCTGTCTGTGCGAGTGGACCAATTCAGTTTGTCTGTGATGTGTACGCCGAGGAACTTTCTACCCTCTCCACTACTGTCCCGTCAATGTGGATAGGGGGGGTGCTCCCTCTGCTGTTTCCTGAAGTCCACGATCATCTCCTTTGTTTTGTTGACGTTGAGTGTGAGGTTATTTTCCTGATACCACACTCCGAGGGCCCTCACCTCCTCCCTGTAGGCCATCTCGTCGTTGTTGGTAATCAAGCCTACCACTGTAGTGTCGTCCGCAAACTTGATGATTGAGTTGGAGGCGTGCATGGCCACGCAGTCGTGAGTGAACAGAGAGTACAGGAGAGAGCTCAGAACGCACCCTTGTGGGGCCCCAGTTTTGAGGATCAGCGATGTGAAGATGTTGTATACCTACCCTCACCACTTGGGGGCGGCCCGTCAGGAAGTCCAGTACCCAGTTGCACAGGGCGGGGTCGAGACCCAGGGTCTCGTGCTTGATGACGAGTTTGGAGGGTACTATGGTGTTATACTATGGAGCTGTAGTCGATGAACAGCATTCTCACATAGGTCTTCCTCTTGTCCAGATGGGTTAGGGCAGTGTGCAGTTTGGTTGCGATTGCGTCGTCTGTGGACTTTTTGGGGAGGTAAGCAAATTGGAGTGGGTCTAGGGTTGTCAGGTAGGCTGGAGGTGATATGGTCCTTGACTAGTCTCTCAAAGCACTTCATGATGACGGAAGTGAGTGCTACGGGGCCGTTAGTCGTTAATAGTCGTTTAGCTCAGTTACCTTAGCTTTCTTGGGAACAGGAACCATGGTGGCCCTCTTGAAGCATGTGGGGACAGCAGACTGGGATAAGGATTGATTGAATATGTCCGTAAACACACCAGCCAGCTGCTCTGCGCATGCTCTGAGGACGCGGCTGGGGATGCCGTCTGGGCATGTAGCCTTGCGAGGGTTAACACATTTAAATGTTTTACTCATGTCAGCTGCAGTGAAGGAGAGTCTGCCCGTTTTGGTAGCGGGCAGTGTCAGTGGCACTGTATTGTCCTCAAAGCGAGCAAAGAAGTTATTTAGTCTGTCTGGGAGCAAGACATCCTGGTCTGCGACGGGGCTGGTTTCCTTTTTGTAATCCGTGATTGACTGTAGACCCTGCCACATTCCTCTTGTGTCTGAGCCGTTGAATTGCGACTCTACTTTGCCTCTGTACTGACGCTTAGCTTGTTTGATTGGCTTGCGGAGGGAATAGCTACACAGTTTGTATTCGGTCATGATGACAGCTTGCACACTCTTGGCATTCTCTCAACCAATCTCATGAGGTAGTCACCTGGAATGCATTTCAATTAACAGGTGTGCCTTGTTAAAAGTTCATTTGTAGAATGTCTTTCCTTCTTAAAGCATTAGAGCCAATCAAGTAAAACTGAGAAAGTTTGTGTCCATGCTTAGAGAGAGAACATGATTAAGATATTATTACTTAAAAAGTATATGTAACTTGATGACACTAAATAAATACAGAATATAACACTACGTAGCAATAGCCTTCATTGTAAATAAAGCTAACTGTGGCTTCTGTTGTTCCTGCAGTTTCTGCTAGCAGTACCCCAATGGCATCAACAGAAACCTCTGAAACTACAGAACAACTATCAACTACAGAAATCCCTAGAACTGCTACAGAAGATCCAAGTACTACTGATGCTGGACTTACAGCAAAAACAGGTACCACTGATGCTGGACTTACAGCCGAAACAGGTACGACTGATGCTGGTAATACAGCCGAACCAGGTACCACTGATTCCGGACCTACAGCCAATCCAGGTACAACTGATTCCGGACCTACAGCCGAACCAGGTACCACTGATTCCGGAACTACAGCCAATCCAGGTACAACTGATTCTGGACCTACAGCCAATCCAGGTACAACTGATTCCGGACCTACAGCCGAACCAGGTACCACTGATTCCGGACCTACAGCCAATCCAGGTACAACTGATTCCGGACCTACAGCCGAAACAGGTAACACTGATTCCGGACCTACAGCCAATCCAGGTACAACTGATGCTGGTAATACAGCCGAAACAGGTACCACTGATGCTGGTAATACAGCCGAACCAGTTACCACTGATGCTGGACCTACAGCCAATCCAGGTACAACTGAGGCTGGTAATACAGCCGAACCAGGTACCACTGATTCCGGACCTACAGCCAAAACAGGTACCACTGATTCCAGACCTACAGCCAAAACAGATACTACTGATGCTGGTAATACTGCCGAACCAGGTACAACTGATGCTGGTAATACAGCCGAACCAGGTACCACTGATGCCGGACCTACAGCCAATCCAGGTACAACTGAGGCTGGTAATACAGCCGAACCAGGTACCACTGATTCCGGACCTACAGCCAATCCAGGTACAACTGATTCCGGACCTACAGCCAAAACAGGTACCACTGATTCCAGACCTACAGCCAAAACAGATACTACTGATGCTGGTAATACTGCCGAACCAGGTACAACTGATGCTGGTAATACAGCCGAACCAGGTACCACTGATTCCGGACCTACAGCCAATCCAGGTACAACTGATTCCGGACCTACAGCCGAACCAGGTACCACTGATTCCGGACCTACAGCCAATCCAGGTACAACTGATTCTGGACCTACAGCCAATCCAGGTACAACTGATTCCGGACCTACAGCCGAACCAGGTACCACTGATTCCGGACCTACAGCCAATCCAGGTACAACTGATTCCGGACCTACAGCCGAAACAGGTAACACTGATTCCGGACCTACAGCCAATCCAGGTACAACTGATGCTGGTAATACAGCCGAACCAGGTACCACTGATGCTGGAGCTACTGCCAATCCAGTTACCACTGATTCCGGACCTACAGCCGACGAAACAGGTACCACTGATGCCGGACCTACAGCCGAAACAGGTACCACTGATGCCGGACCTACAGCCAATCCAGATACAACTGAGGCTGGTAATACAGCCGAACCAGGTACCACTGATTCCGGACCTACAGCCAATCCAGGTACAACTGATTCCGGACCTACAGCCAAAACAGGTACCACTGATTCCGGACCTACAGCCAAAACAGATACTACTGATGCTGGTAATACTGCCGAACCAGGTACAACTGATGCTGGTAATACAGCCGAACCAGGTACCACTGATGCCGGACCTACAGCCAATCCAGGTACAACAGAGGCTGGTAATACAGCCGAACCAGGTACCACTGATTCCGGACCTACAGCCAATCCAGGTACAACTGATTCTGGACCTACAGCCAATCCAGGTACAACTGATTCCGGACCTACAGCCGAACCAGGTACCACTGATTCCGGACCTACAGCCAATCCAGGTACAACTGATTCCGGACCTACAGCCGAAACAGGTAACACTGATTCCGGACCTACAGCCAATCCAGGTACAACTGATGCTGGTAATACAGCCGAACCAGGTACCACTGATGCTGGAGCTACTGCCAATCCAGTTACCACTGATTCTGGACCTACAGCCGACGAAACAGGTACCACTGATGCCGGACCTACAGCCGAAACAGGTACCACTGATGCCGGACCTACAGCCAATCCAGATACAACTGAGGCTGGTAATACAGCCGAACCAGGTACCACTGATTCCGGACCTACAGCCAATCCAGGTACAACTGATTCCGGACCTACAGCCAAAACAGGTACCACTGATTCCGGACCTACAGCCAAAACAGATACTACTGATGCTGGTAATACTGCCGAACCAGGTACAACTGATGCTGGTAATACAGCCGAACCAGGTACCACTGATGCCGGACCTACAGCCAATCCAGGTACAACTGATTCCGGACCTACAGCCGAACCAGGTACCACTGATTCCGGACCTACAGCCAATCCAGGTACAACTGATTCCGGACCTACAGCCGAAACAGGTAACACTGATTCCGGACCTACAGCCAATCCAGGTACAACTGATGCTGGTAATACAGCCGAACCAGGTACCACTGATGCTGGAGCTACTGCCAATCCAGTTACCACTGATTCCGGACCTACAGCCGACGAAACAGGTACCACTGATGCCGGACCTACAGCCGAAACAGGTACCACTGATGCCGGACCTACAGCCAAAACAGGTACCACTGATTCCGGACCTACAGCCAAAACAGATACTACTGATGCTGGTAATACTGCCGAACCAGGTACAACTGATGCTGGTAATACAGCCGAACCAGGTACCACTGATGCCGGACCTACAGCCAATCCAGGTACAACTGAGGCTGGTAATACAGCCGAACCAGGTACCACTGATTCCGGACCTACAGCCAAAACAGGTACCACTGATTCCGGACCTACAGCCAAAACAGATACTACTGATGCTGGTAATACTGCCGAACCAGGTACAACTGATGCTGGTAATACAGCCGAACCAGGTACCACTGATGCCGGACCTACAGCCAATCCAGGTACAACTGAGGCTGGTAATACAGCCGAACCAGGTACCACTGATTCCGGACCTACAGCCAATCCAGGTACAACTGATTCCGGACCTACAGCCAAAACAGGTACCACTGATTCCGGACCTACAGCCAAAACAGATACTACTGATGCTGGTAATACTGCCGAACCAGGTACAACTGATGCTGGTAATACAGCCGAACCAGGTACCACTGATGCTGGAACTACAGCCAATCCAGGTACCACTGATGCTGGACCTACAGCCGAAACAGGTACTACTGATGCTGGTAATACAGCCGAACCAGGTACCACTGATGCTGGAGCTACTGCCAATCCAGTTACCACTGATTCCGGACCTACAGCCGACGAAACAGGTACCACTGATGCCGGACCTACAGCCGAAACATATACCACTGATGCCGGACCTACAGTCGAAATAGGTACCACTGATGCCGGACCTACAGCCAAAACAGGTACTACTGATGCTGGTAATACTGCCGAACCAGGTACAACTGATGCTGGTAATACAGCCGAACCAGGTACCACTGATGCTGGAGCTACAGCCAATCCAGGTACCACTGATGCCGGACCTACAGCCGAAACAGGTACTACTGATGCTGATAATACAGCCGAACCAGGTACCACTGATGATGGAGCTACAGCCAATCCAGTTACCACTGATTCCGGACCTACAGCCGATGAAACAGGTACCACTGATGCCGGACCTACAGCCGAAACAGGTACCACTGATTCCGGACCTACAGCCGAAGCAGGTACGACTGATTCCGGACCTACAGCCGAAACAGGTACCACTGATGCCGGACCTACAGCCGAAGCAGGTACCACTGATGCCGGACCTACAGCCGAAACTGGTACGACTGATTCCGGACCTACAGCCGAAACAGGTACCACTGATGCCGGACGTACAGCTGAAACAGGTACCACTGATGCCGGATCTACAGCCGGACCAGGTACTACGGATGCTGGTAATACAGCCAAACCAGGTACCACTGATTCCGGACCTACAGCCAATCCAGGTACCACTGATGCCGGACCTACAGCCGAAACAGGTACCACTGATGCCGGACCTACAGCCGAAACAGGTACTACTGGTGCTGGAACTACAGCCAAACCAGGAATTACCGATGCTGGAACTACAGCCAAATCAGGAACTACTGATGCTGGAACTACAGCCAAACCAGGTACTACTGATGCTGGAACTACAGCCAAACCAGGTACTACTGATGCTGGAACTACAGCCAAACCAGGTACTACTGATGCTGGAACTACAGCCAAACGAGGTACTACTGATGCTGGAACTACAGCCGAACCATCTTTGCCAAGTACAACTTCTTCTACTATTGCAACCACCGCTACGCCACCAATTCAGTGTGAGAACGGAGGTACACCTGAAGGACAGTCTTGCAACTGTCCTCCTGACTTCCACGGGGAGACCTGCAGAGATTTTAAAACTGACATAGTGCCAGGTATGTGAGACATTTTGTAAAACAAATACAATTTGCGAAACCGAAACAGCCCTGAGTGACACTCATACTTTCCCTTAATAATCACAGCAAATGAAATAGATACGTGTTGAATACAAGACTTAGATTCTTTTCACTTTGATAACGTAGAAAGCATAATATATTAGAAATAGTACTTCACCTATTTGATTTGTCAATAGGTTATGATACATTCACAAATGTTGTCACTTGGTCTTCTTGTAGGTACGCTCAATAGGACAGCGGTGGTTAATAATATGGAAACTAATTCCCCGTACATAGAAAAATATAACGACAAAACTTCAACTGAATACACAGACAAGATCAAGAATTTCACAACAGAGGTAAGACAAAACACTAATGTCAAGTTAAGTGTTAAATACATTTAAGTAAAATAAAACATTTGTAAAGTAATTTGGATAAATAAAAAAAATAACAACTGCTGTTCAAGACAGCAGGTGATTTTCTATTTAATTGCCACAGAGGCCATGGGGTTCATTCATTTTATCTCAAGTCTTCGTGAATATGCAGTGACCACTGTTTACATTTCAGATGGAGGAATACTACAGGAGTAAAGGGATACAGAATTTCACAGTGGAAAACGTAACTCTGAGGTACTAGACTAGCATACCAAAAACACCATGGTACATATTTACAAAACAACAATTTCACTCTGTATCCTGTCCTTATCTTATATAAAGGTGATCTACTGACAGTACAAAAACCTGTCCACATTGTCATGAGGTTATATGAAAATGTAAACAAAGATTATGCAGAGATTATTCTCATTGGTCTTCATTATTTTTGTTCTCTCAGTAAGGGGTCAGCTATAACCATACGCTTGGGACGTGGTATAGAGGAGAAAAGGGTAAATGCAAAGGACAAAGAGAACCTCTTACATTCTTATTCATACTTTATAATCATGTTTCACAGAGAAGCTGAATGTTGCAGATGGTGTAGTGATGATATTTTGCTCTGTGATGCTTTCAGATGGAAAACTCCTTGTACAACCCCAAGGCAGTATCATATCGGTAATTTAAATAAGTGATTCATTAACTATGATACATAAACCTTTTGGTTTTGGTGATGGTTGATTAACACCAGGGTTGGGGTTAATTCCATTTAATTTTCAGTCTATTCAGATATATGTACACTGAAATGCTTCAATGCTTTTCAATGAGTAAAATGTGGAATTGTGTTTACTTTCTGACTTGACTGTAACTGAAATGGAATTGACCCCAACCCTGGTTACCACAGAATTCAAATATGTTAGTGGTAGTTGGGTTTGCCAAGACCACACCCTCAGTTTACAAAAACAAATGTTAGGCCTCACTGTGGGAAGAAATTCAGGGCAAAATAACCTCAGACGTTTACTCAACCTCCTTTCTTAATAAGTGTGAAGGTCAAACACAATATCATTCTGACGGTTCTGAATGAACCAGGAGCTGAGCAACAGTACAAGAACTTCGTAGACGACGTTAATTTAGCTTTGGCGAATATGACATCGTGTTCAGGTAATACATGAAGTCACATCTAAAAACACACCTTCAAAATACACACAACAATTCAAATCAAACTAGCATTGTTAAGACATGGACAAAAACATTTGGTAATATCATTATCATATTTGTTCAGCTCTTCGCTCAGGATGTCCTACGTTTACTGTTGAGTCAGTGGATGAACTACAAGAAACGCCACTTGATGAGAAAGGTGAGAACATTCAGACGGAAGACTAGAGGAAGCAGGAATAAGTGGTGCAGCAGATAGGGAAAATATTCCCTCATTAACAAAATAAGAGTTTAGACCAGATCAAGAAGGAAATGAAATATGTAAAAAACATTTTCTCTCTCTTTCTCTCTCTCTCAGCTGTATGTCAGAAAACAATCAACCTTGATTTTGTTAAATACTTTGAGCCTTACAATAAAGACGGGAAGTTGCTCTGTTTGACGGCATGTGACCCCAGACATAATAACACTAAAAACTGCAACAGCGGTATCTGTGAAGTAACCAAAGCCGGACTGTCATGCAAGTAAGTTCTAAACGTTATATTCAGTATACTAGATAATTATATACAGTACACTACCAGTTTTAGAACACCTACTCTTTCAAGGGGTTTTCTTGATTTTTTTGACTATTTTCTACATTGTAGAATAATAGTGAAGACATCAAAACTATGAAACAACACATATGGAATAATGTAGTAACTAAAGAAGTATTAAATCTAAATATATCTTCAAATGACCCCCCCCCCCTTTGCCTTGATGACAGCTTTGAACAGTCTTGGCATGTGTAGGTGTTCTAAAACTTTTGACCGGTAGTGTATGCATGTTAAACATAATGTAATATTAAAGGAGAGGAGATACTGTTGAAGTTGTAAGTTTACATCCACCTTAGCCAACTACATTTAAACTCAGTTTTTATTTCAGCTTTGATTTCTGGGGCAGAAGTTTACATACACTCAATTACTATTTGGTAGCATTGCCTTTAAATTGTTTAACTTGGCTTGAACGTGTTGGGTAGCCTTCCACAAGCTTCCCACAATAAGTGTGGTGAATTTTGTCCCATTCCTCCTGACAAGGCTGGTGTAACACAGTCCAGTTTGTAGGCCTCCTTGCTCACACAAACCTTTTCAGTTCTGCCAACAAATCTTCTATAGGATTGAGGTCAGGGCTTTGTGATGGCCACTCCAATACCTTGACTTTGTTGTCCTTAAGCCATTTTGCCACAACTTTGGAAGTCCATTTGGAAGACCCATTTGCAACCAAGCTTTAACTTCCTGACTGATGTCTTGAGATGTTGCTTCAATATGTCCATATCATTTTCCTGCCTCATGATGCCATCTATTTTGTGAAGTGCACCAGTCCCTCCTGCAGCAAAGCACCCCATACCATGATGCTGCCACCCCCGTGCATCATGGTTGGGGTGGTGTTCTTCGGCTTGCAAGCCTCCCCCTTTTCCCTCCAAACTTAACGATGGTCATTATGGCCAAACAGTTCTTATTTTAATTCATCAGACCAGAGGACATTTCTCAAAAAAGTACAATCCTTGTCCCCATGTGCAGTTGCAAACCGTAGCCTGGCTTTTTTTGTGGCGGTTTTGGAGCAGTGGCTTTTTCCTTGCTAAATGGCCTTTCAGGTTATGTCGATATATGACTCGTTTTGCTGTGGATATAGATACTTTTGTACCTGTTTCCTCTAGCATCTTCACAAGGTAATTTGCTGTTGTTCTGGGATTGATTTGCACTTTTCACACCAAAGTATGTTCATCTCTAGGAGACAGAATGCGTCTCCTTCCTGAGCGGTATGACGGCTACGTGGTCCCATGGTGTTTATACTTGCGTACTATTGTTTGTACAGATGTAGGTGGTACCTTAAGGCATTTGGAAATTGCTCCCAAGGATATACCAGACTTGTGGAGGTCTACCATTTTTTTTCTGAGGTCTTGGCTAATTTCTTTTGATTTTCCCATGATGTCAAGCAAAGAGGCACAGAGTTTGAAGGTAGGCCTTGAAATATATCCACAGGTAAAACTCCAATTGACTCAAATTATGTCAATTAGCCTATCAGAAGCTTCTAAAGCCATGACATCATTTTCTGGAATGTTCCAAGCTGTTTAAAGGCACAGTCAACTTGGTGTATGTTAACTTCTGACCCACTCGAATTGTGATACAGTGAATGATAAGGGAAATAATCTGTCTGTAAACAATTCTTTGAAAAATGACTTGTGTCATGCACAAAGTAGATGTCCTAACCGACATTCCAAAACTATAGTTTAACAAGAAATTTGTGGAGTGGTTGAAAAACGAGTTTCATGACTCTAACCTAAGTGCATGTAAACTTCCGACTTCAACTGTACATATTCTCTCCTATAATATTATTTATATGTAATACTGTAT
The DNA here is from genome assembly GCF_023373465.1 of Oncorhynchus keta. Taxonomy (NCBI): domain Eukaryota; kingdom Metazoa; phylum Chordata; class Actinopteri; order Salmoniformes; family Salmonidae; genus Oncorhynchus; species Oncorhynchus keta. The sequence continues at coordinate 71,438,774 of NC_068455.1, read as the reverse complement.
ATATTCTTTACTGTTGGGGAGAGTTCCATTCTTCGCTACAGTTTGATTGGGTCACCACTTCCTCACAGTAGAATAATGCTACATGTTCTGTCTATTTCAGCTGTAAAAACACAAACTCAATCTGGTACCTGGCTGACTGTAACCACCCGATCCACAAGGCTGGGTTATATGCCGGAATCAGTATAACTGCCGGGGTTGTCCTGGTGATATTTGGTGTCCTGATAGTGTTCCTGGTGGTGAACAAGAAAAAGGAAAATAGGTAAGTGGGGATGAGTTGAAGGAGGAGTAGAATGATAGAGACTAGAGAAAGATTGATTATTTTATTTTCAATTAGGAAATTTTGCTGTGTAGTAAAAACACTATATTTTGCATCTCCTGTCCTCTACTCTCCGTCTCCTCTACCCTGCCCTCTGTCTCCTCTACCCTGCCCTCTGTCTCCTCTACCCTGCCCTCCGTCTCCTCTACCCTGCCCTCCGTCTCCTCTACCCTGCCCTCCGTCTCCTCTACCCTGCCCTCCGTCTCCTCTACCCTGCCCTCCGTCTCCTCTACCCTGCCCTCTGTCTCCTATACCCTGCCCTCCGTCTCCTCTACCCTGCACTCTGTCTCCTCTACCCTGCCCTCTGTCTCCTCTACCCTGCCCTCTGTCTCCTCTACCCTGCCCTCTGTCTCCTCTACCCTGCCCTCTGTCTCCTCTACCGTGCCCTCTGTCTCCTCTACCCTGCCCTCCGTCTCCTCCACCCTGCCCTCTGTCTCCTCTACCCTCCTCTCCTCTACCCTCCTCTCCTCCACCCTGCCCTCTGTCTCCTCTACCCTGCCCTCTGTCTCCTCTACCCTGCCCTCCGTCTCCTCTACCCTGCCCTCCGTCTCCTCTACCCTGCCCTCCGTCTCCTCTACCCTCCTCTCCTCTACCCTGCCCCCTGTCTCCTCCACCCTGCCCTCCGTCTCCTCCACCCTGCCCTCTGTCTCCTCTACCCTGCCCTCCTCTCCTCTACCCTGCCCTCTGTCTCCTCTACCCTCCTCTCCTCTACCCTCCTCTCCTCTCCTCCACCCTGCCCTCTGTCTCCTCTACCCTCCTCTCCTCTCCCCTCCTCTCCTCTCCACCCTGCCCTTTGTCTCCTCTACCCTCCTCTCCTCTACCCTCCTCTCCTCTCCTCTACCATCCTCGCCTCTCCTCTACCCTCCCCTCTGTCTCCTCTACCCTCCGCCCTCTCCCCTACTCTACCTTCCTCTCCTCTACCCTCCTCTCCTCTACCCTCCTCTCCACTACCCTCCTCTCCTCTCCCCTACCCTCCTCTCCTCTCCTCTACCCTCCTCTCCCCTCCTCTCCTCTACCCTCCTCTCCTCTCCTCTCCTCCCCTCCTCTCCTCTCCTCTCCTCTCCCCTCCTCTCCTCTCCTCTCCTCTCCTCTACCCTCCTCTCCTCTCCTCTACCCTGCCCTCCTCTCCTCTCCTCTACCCTCCTCTCCTCTCCTCTACCCTCCTCTCCTCTACCCTCCTCTACCCTCCTCTCCTCTACCCTCCTCTCCTCTACCCTCCTCTCCTCTCCCCTCCTCCCCTCTCCTCTACCCTCCTCTCCTCTCCTCTCCCCCTCTCCTCTCCTCTACCCTCCTCTCCTCTACCCTCCTCTCCCTCCTCTCCTCTATCCTGCCCTCCTCTCCTCTCCTCTATCCTGCCCTCCTCTCCTCTCCTCTACCCTCCTCTCCTCTCCTCTACCCTCCTCTCCTCTACCCTCCTCTACCCTCCTCTCCTCTACCCTCCTCTCCTCTACCCTCCTCTCCTCTACCCTCCTCCCCTCTCCTCTACCCTCCTCTCCTCTCCTCTACCCCCTCTCCTCTCCTCTACCCTCCTCTCCTCTACCCTCCTCTACCCTCCTCTCCTCTATCCTGCCCTCCTCTCCTCTCCTCTATCCTGCCCTCCTCCCTCTACCCTCCTCTCCTCTCCTCTACCCTCCTCTCCCTCCTCTCCTCTACCCTCCTCTACCCTCCTCTCCTCTACCCTCCTCTCCTCTACCCTCCTCTACCCTGCCCTCCTCTCCTCTCCTCTACCCTCCTCTCCTCTCCTCTACCCTGCCCTCCTCTCCTCTCCTCTACCCTCCTCTCCTCTAACAGGAATAAAGACACTAAGCAGGAGATGGTGAACCAGTGGCTTGAGGATGACTTTGAATGGCCCACACCCAACACCAGGTCCACCACAACACCTCACCCAGGTACCTCATCTTAGTTTTTCTGTTATTTTTTACATACATTTTTTTGTGTGTGTGGGGGTGGTTCCTGAAGAAAATGTGTGTGCTTGCTCCTGCTGTCTAAAGTATTTCTATGGTAGTTAGTGGAAGTAGTAGAGGTACTTGTTACTGCAGTATTAGTGGCTGTGGTGACTGTACTAATGGTAGTATTGACAACTGACAATAAATTAATCTCATAATAAGATCTTTATATTATATGTAAGGATATCTACATTTTATTTTTACATTTGGTCTGTATTTCTTTTTCTAGGGACGTACGATAACCCAGCATACACCAACGGGGTGTCAAATATCTACCAACACTCAAGCGGTCCTCTTCCAACCTACAACCCCAACCCACAGTCGAGCGAAAGATACCCTCCACCATACTACCCCTCAGAGCCCCACAACCAAATGCACAACTTCCCAAGCAACCAGCCTGTGAGTACACTATAGTACTGTTGTATACCGGCAACCAGCCTGTGAGTACACTATAGTACTATTGTATACCGGCAACCAGCCTGTGAGTACACTATAGTACTGTTGTATACCGGCAACCAGCCTGTGAGTACACTATAGTACTGTTGTATACCGGCAACCAGCCTGTGAGTACACTATAGTACTATTGTATACCGGCAACCAGCCTGTGAGTACACTATAGTACTATTGTATACCGGCAACCAGCCTGTGAGTACAGGTTGTCATCAATAAAGCGTCACATTAAGGTGCAGATTGTTCTATTTAGCTGTTGGGGACAAGGAGACTCCCAGCTCTGCTAAAACCATTGACAACTGCCTGCCGTTTTCAAAGGGATTGTTAAATAAATGTTAACTATTTGGTTATAATGTCATCACCTCTTGAAGAGCACAGTCAGAACTACACATTTCTGATTATTCCACATTTAGCTCTGTCATCAGAGTCATACCGCAAGTAACGGCATGCTTTTCATGATCAGTAAACATCAATTGATCATGTCATTTCAGATACGCGACGGTAGCCTCACGATATCTCTCAATATTGACGCACACGCACACACACATAATCTCAATTTCTATCTCTTTTTACCGCAGGTAAGGATCAACAGACCGCAGATCAGAACATCTTATGACTTGTAGCATCCTCTTACTCACAAGAAAAAGTGCCTACAGATGCTAATTTGAGTCAGTACATTCCTAAAGAAAATATTGCACTTTTTACTCCATACATTTTCCCTGACAATCAAAAGTACTCATTACGTTTTGAATGCTTAGCAGGACAGGAAAATTGTCCAATTCAAGCACTTTTCAGGAGAACACGTGGCCATCCCTACTGCCTCTGGCCTGGTGGACTCTGTAAGCACAAATGCATCTTTTGTAAATAATCTCTGAGTGTTGGAGCATGCCCTTGGCTATCCTTACATTTTGAAAAAAATAAATGGTCTGTTTTGCTTAATATAAAGGATTTTTAAGTGATTTACACTTTTACTTTTAGTAATAATATTTACTTTTGATATTTAAAGCCAAATACTTTTAGACTTTTTCTCAAGTAGTATTTTGATGACAATTGGGTACTTTTCCCACCACTGTGTGATAAATACACATAGGATTGCTTGCTTGCTTGTCTATGGAGGCCCGAATAAGCCACATCTCTCTGTTGTTCATTAATCCTCCAGTCGATTTTGTGAATCGAATTAGCATAATACAAAATCCTCATACAAATCTGTTTTGTTTAAGCTTGAGATATCTGTTTCTATGCATGGGCTGTGTCTCAATCCATTGCAGCCGTCGATATCGGCCTCCCAGATGGGCTGCGTCTCAATTTATTGCATCCACGGATATCGGCCTTCAGGATCTGCTGTGAAAGGTGGCAGAACTAAAGTTGTGTTTGTCAGATCAGAAGACCTCCTGAAAATCAGTACAACTCAAAACAAACTTCCTTTAAAAAAAAGATTGGGGGGGCTCTCTGTTTTTCCATGTGTCAATCTATGATTCAATGCATTTCTTTGACCTAATAGCAGTAATGCCAAATTCAATGTTTCATCAAATCATTTGGGGACTCTAGAGGTTTAAAGCTGCTAATTATTTTGTTCTGAAATGACAGGGTGATCAAATTAAGACCCTACATCTGTCTGAACAAATTGAATGTAAATGTGGTAAATACACATAGGATTGCTTGTTTATGGAGGCCGAATGAGCTGCTGGATACTCTGCTCTGAGACGGTGTCTCTGCCTATGTTGTCCAAGTATGTATAGCATATGTTCTTCCAGGAGGGCTTTGCCCATGAGAGGATACCCACAGTATGAGACCACTGGTGTCCAGCTCAGGATGCCTGAAACATATAGGATTAAAACAGCTATGGTATTTATACTCATAATAGAATATTTATTCATTTTGACAGTGGATCAAATATAATTTTATTGCACTTTAAGATTGAATTCATCAATGTGCACTTGATCGTTCTATGTCTAGCAATAGTTATGGAGGGTTATAAGTAATATAGCTTTTATTTATTTATTTGTCTTTGTTTACTTGTTATTGTATTTTAGCTCTGTATTACACTGTATGCGGTCTGCCAAACAATTTATATCACTGTTAATACTGTTATGTAAATATGTAAATTGTAATCAGAAATATGATTTTTGTTATCAAGAAATAAAATAGTTTCTGAAAATGTTCCAATGTCAGTTGTAAAAGTCTTTTTGAAACCTGATACAGTACGGTACACAGTGGGGTCCGAAATGATTGACACCCTTGATAAAGATGAGCAATAATGACTGTATAAAATAAATAATTAAAGTACTGAACTACACTGCATGAACAAAAGTAATTGGACACCTGCTCGTCAAACATCTCATTCCTAAATCATAGGCATTAATATAGAGTTTGTCCGTCCTTTGCTGCTATAACAGCTTCCACTCTTCTGGGAAGGCATTTCCACTAGATGTGGAAACATTGCGGGGACTTGCTTCCATTATGCTAAAAGAGCATTAGTGAGGTCAGGCGATTAGGCCTGGCTCACAGTAGGCATTCCAATTCATCCCCAAGGTGTTCGATGGGGTTGAGGTCAGAGCTCTGTGCAGGCCAGTCAAGTTTTTCCACACCGATCTCGAAAAAACATTTCTGCATGCGAGGTCGCATTGTGCACAAGGGCATTAATGCTGAAACAGGTAAGGGCCTTCCCCAAACTGTTGCTACAAAGTTGGAAGCACAGAATCGTCTAAAATGTCACTGCATGCTGAAGCATTAAGATTGCCCTACACTGGAAGTAAGGGGCCTAGCCCGAACCATGAAAACAGCCTCAGACCATTATTCCTCCTCCAACAAACGTTACAGTTGGCACGATGCATTCGGGTAGGTAGCGTTCTCCTGGCATCCGCCAAACCAAGATTTGTCCGTCGGACTGCCAGATGGTGAAGCGTGATTTCTCATTCCCGATAACGTGTTTCCAATGGCCGCAAGCTTTACACCTCTCAGGTCAACGCTTGGCATTGCACATGATGATCTTAGGCTTGTGTGTGGCTGTTCGGCCATGGAAACCCATTTCATGAAGCCACCGACAAACAGTTATTGTGCTTGCGTTGCTTCCAGAGGCAGTTTGGGACTCAGTAGTGAGTGTTGCAACCAAGGACACACGGTTTTACACTCTACCACTTCACGTCTGAGCCGTTGTTGCTCCTAGACGTTTCCACTTCACAATAACAGCACTTACAGTTGATGGGGAAGTTCTAGCAAGGCAGAAATAAGACAAACAGACTTGTTGGAAAGGTGGCATCCTAGGGCGGTGCCACGTTTAAAGTCACTGAGCTCTTCAATTAGGACAATTTACTGCCAATGTTTGTCTTATTTCAGGTATCAGCTGATATCTCAAAGTGCTGTACAGAAACCCAGCCTAAAACTCCAAACAGCAAGCAATGCAGGTGTAGAAGCACGGTGGCTAGGAAAAACTCCCTAGAAGGGCCAAAACCTAGGAAGAAACCTAGAGAGGAACCAGGCTATGTGGGGTCGCCAGTCCTCTTCTGGCTGTGCCGGGTGGAGATTATAACAGAACATGGCCAAGATGTTAAAATGTTCAGAAATGACCAGCATGGTCGAATAATAATAAGGCAGAACAGTTGAAACTGGAGCAGTAGCACGGCCAGGTGGACTGGGGACAGCAAGGAGTCATCATGTCAGGTAGTCCTGGGGCATGGTCCTAGGGCTCAGGTCCTCCGAGAGAGAGAGAGAAAGAGAGAAAGAGAGAATTAGAGAACGCACACTTAGATTCACACAGGACACCGAATAGGACAGGAGAGGTACTCCAGATATAACAAACTGACCCTAGCCCCCTGACACATAAACTACTGCAGCATAAATACTGGAGGCTGAGACAGGAGGGGTCAGGAGACACTGTGGCCCCATCCGAGGACACCCCCGGACAGGGCCAAACAGGAAGGATATAACCCCACCCACTTTGCCAAAGCACAGCCCCCACACCACTAGAAGGATATCTTCAACCACCAACTTACCATCCTGAGACAAGGCAGAGTATAGCCCACAAAGATCTCCGCCACGGCACAACCCAAGGGGGGGGGGCGCCAACCCAGACAGGATGACCACATCAGCGAATCAACCCACTCAGGTGACGCACCCCTTCCAGGGACGGCATGAGAGAGCTCCAGTAAGCCAGTGACTCAGCCCCTGTAATAGGGTTAGAGGCAGAGAATCCCAGTGGAAAGAGGGGAACCGGCCAGGGCGGTTCATTGCTCCAGAGCCTTTCCATTCACTCTCCCACTCCTGGGCCAGACTACACTCAATCATATGACCCACTGAAGAGATGAGTCTTCAGTAAAGACTTAAAGGTTGAGACCGAGTTTGCGTCTCTGACATGGGTAGGCAGACCGTTCCATAAAAATGGAGCTCTATAGGAGAAAGCCCTGCCTCAAGCTGTTTGCTTAGAAATTCTAGGGACAATTAGGAGGCCTGCGTCTTGTGACCGTAGCGTACGTGTAGGTATGTACGGCAGGACCAAATCAGACACATAGGTAGGAGCAAGCCCATGTAATGCTTTGTAGGTTAGCAGTAAAACCTTGAAATCAGCCCTTGCTTTGACAGGAAGCCAGTGTAGAGAGGCTAGCACTGGAGTAATATGATCAAATTTTTTGGTTCTAGTCAGGATTCTAGCAGCCGTATTTAGCACTAACTGAAGTTTATTTAGTGCTTTATCTGGGTAGCCGGAAAGTAGAGCATTGCAGTAGTCTAACCTAGAAGTGACAAAAGCATGGATTAATTTTTCTGCATCGTTTTTGGACAGAAAGTTTCTAATTTTTGCAATGTTACGTAGATGGAAAAAAGCTGTCCTTGAAATGGTCTTGATATGTTCTTCAAAAGAGAGATCAGGGTCCAGAGTAACGTCGAGGTCCTTCACAGTTTTATTTGAGACGACTGTACAACCATTAAGATTAATTGTCAGATTCAACAGAAGATCTCTTGGTTTCTTGGGACCAAGAACAAGCATCTCTGTTTTGTCCGAGTTTAAAAGTAGAACATTTGCAGCCATCCACTTCCTTATGTCTGAAACACATGCTTCTAGCAAGGGAAATTTTGGGGCTTCACCATGTTGAAGTCTATAGTCTAATCCACTATTTTGTTTAACAAGTAATACATTTATTCCTCAAAAGAGGTAGAGGTCAAAATGGTTGACACCCCTAAGGATTCGTATAAATAATGTGGCCAAAAGTTTAGTATTTGGTCCCATATTCCTTGCATGCAAAGACTAAATCAAGCTTGTGAGTCTACACAGTTGTTGGATACATTTGCAGTTACTTTTGGTTGCATTTCAGATTATTTTGTCCCCAATAGAATGAATGGTATTTAATGTATTGTGTCATTTTGGAGTCCATTTTATTCAAAATAAGAATATAGTATGTTTCTAACAGATAATCCTGAATGAATAATGAATAATGATGAGAAAGAAAGTTACAGAGTGTCAAAGATCATACCCCCAAGACATGCTAACCTCCCCTGTTATTTGTAACTGTGAGAAGTTAGCATGTCTTTGGGGTATAATCTTTGACCCTCTGTGATATTCTAATTTTAAGATTAATTCAGGATTATCCGTAATCATGGTAGCATCCACATGAACGTGTTTAGAAACATATTATATTCTTATTTATAATGAAAGTTACTCCAAACTGACACAATACATTATTTACCATACATTTTTATTGGGCACAAAATGATCTGAAACACATCTAAATGAATTGCAATTGCAACCAACAAGTTTGTAGAGTCACAAGCTTGATGTCGTCATTGCGTGGTAGGACTATGGGACCAAATGCTAAACTTTTAGCTACTTTATTTACAAGAGATTTTAAGGGTGTCAATAATTTTGACCCCTACCTTTTGATTAAAAAAATCCACATTTTTCGAGCATACAATGTAGCTCAGTATTTGAAATGTTTATTCTATCCAGTCATTATTGCACCTTTTTATAAAGGGTTTCAATCATTTTGGACCCCAGTTTATGTGTTACAACCTGAAATACAATTTCAAATATATTTTTAATAGAAAATCTGGATTATAGGTACAGTTGAAGTCAGAAGTTTACATACACCTAGTTTGAAAACATTAAAACGTGTTTTTCAACCACTCCACAAATGTCTTGTTAACAAACTATAGTTTTGGCAAGACGGTTAGGACATCCAATTTGTACATGACACAAGTCATCTTTCCAACAACTGTTAACAGACAGATTATTTCACTTATAATTCACTGTATAACAATTCCAAGGGGTCAGAAGTTTACATACACTAAGTTCACTGTGACTTTAAACAGCTTGGAACATTCCAGAAAATTATGTCATGGCATTCGAAGCTTCTGATAGGCTAATTGACATCGTTTGAGTCAGTTGGAGTTTTACCTGTGGATGTATTTCAAGGTCTACCTTTAAACTCAGTGTGTCTTTGCTTGACATCATGGGAAAATCAAACGAAATCAGCCAAGACCTCAGAAAAATAATTGTAGACCTCCACAAGTCTGGTTTATCCTTGGGAACAATTTCCTAATGCCTGAAGGTACCACGTTCATCTGTACAAACAATAGTACGCAAGTATAAACACCATGGGACCACGTAGCCGTCATACCACTCAGGAAGGAGAAGCATTCTATCTCCTAGAGATGAATGTACTTTGGTGCGAAAAGTGCAAATCAATCCCAGAACAACAGCAAAGGACCTTGTGCTAGAGGAAACAGGTGCAAAAGTATTTACATCCACAATAAAACGAGTCCTATCGTGACATAACCTGAAAGGTCGCTCAGCAAGGAAGAAGCCACTGCTCCAAAACCACCATAAAAAAGCCAGACTACGGTTTGCAACGCACATGGGGACAAAGATCATACTTTTTGGAGAAATGTCCTCTGGTCTGATGAAACAAAAATAGAACTGACCATCGTTATGTTTGGAGGAAAAAGGGGAAGGCTTGCATGCCGAAGAACACCACCCCAACCGTGAAGCACGGGGGTGGCAGCATCATGTTGTGGGGGTGCTCTCCTGCAGGAGGGACTGGTGCACTTCCCAAAATAGATGGCATCATGAGGCAGGAAAATAATGTCAATATATTGAAACAACATCTCAAGACATCAATCAGGAAGTTAAAGCTTGGTTGCAAATGGTTCTTCCAAATGGACCCCAAGCATACTTCCAAAGTTGTGGAAAAATGGCTTAAAGACAACAAAGTCAAGGTATTTAGAGTGGCCATCACAAAGCCCTGACCTCAATCATATATAAAATTTGTGGGCAGAACTGAAAAAGCATGTATGAGCAAGGAGGCCTACAAACCTGACTCAGTTACACCAGCTCTGTCAGGAGGAATGGGCCAAAATTCACCCAACTTATTGTGGGAAGCTTGTGGAAGGCTACCTGAAATGTTTGACCCAAGTTAAACAATTTAAAGGGAATGCTACCAAATACAAATTGAGTGCATGTAAACTTCTGACCCACTGGGAATGTAATGAAATAAATTAAAGTTGAAGTAAATCATTCTCTACAATTATTCTGACATTTCACATTTTTAAAATAAAGTGGTGATCCTAACTGACCTAAAATAGGGAATGTTTACTAGGATTAAAAGTCAGGTAATGGGGAAAAACTGAGTTAATTGTATTTGGCTAAGGTGTATGTAAACTTCCTACTGTAGCAGTCATACTTTTTCACAAGCAGGTAAAATACACACTTCTGTAAGAAGACTAGTGAGTTGGATCCAAAGTCCATTGACTTCTATTGTTTTGCTAGCATTTAAAGCGTCATTCTGGAATTGCTTTATCTGCTGTGTAACAAAAAAGTGTCAGGGAAAGGGCAAATGAAAGTGGACTCAGTTCTCATGCAATCTCATCCACCAGCTGGCTCTCTCTATCAATTGAGCCCGGGGAAGAGATTAGTGACGCCAGCCACATGTCACACTTCAAGGATGGGCAAACATCGATAGAGTGTAAGTTTAAGGATACAATTTATAGATGTAGTAATGAGTTTTCACGAAGCGATCACCTCAAATAACCTGTACTATGTAGAAACTGGAAACCTCATATCCAAAACAAGAAACATTCAACTCTTCACTCATTTGTTCATTAATTCAATCATGCATTATTTAATTTGTTCGTCCATTCATCCATTCATTCCATTGTATACAAACAAGGTAAAGCATCAAAACATGGTTAAAACTATCATGTGGTTGTCATGGACTGTCAGTCCTTGCATTTAGAGTGTTGTGTATGAATTTGAGAAGGGTTACATTACACAGAAATTGTTATTCCAATGTGAGAGTTAAATTTTCCCATGTGAAAAGGTGTGTTAACATGTGAAGTCTACATTGAATACATCTCAACATATGGTTTCACATGTGAACAACTGACCTCACGTGTGTCTCTATGGTTTTCACATTTCAGCTCAATGTGAAATTGTGATTTTTTTTTCAATTGAAAATTGTGGTTTTCACATGTGAAACTGAACATTTAACATGTTTTGTTTGTAAGGGAAGTGATGAAAGAGTATGGGGTTTTTAAATTAAGGTAAGTGGCACAATGTCTGTGCATTTATTATGGATCCCCATTAGTTCCTGCCAAGACAGTAGCTACACTTCCTGGGGTTTATTATGGATCCCCATTAGTTCCTGCCAAGACAGTAGCTACACTTCCTGGGGTTTATTATGGATCTCCATTGGTTACTTCCATAGCAGCAGCAAATCTTCTTGGGATTTATTATGGATCCCCATTAGTTCCTGCCAAGACAGTAGCTACACTTCCTGGGGTTTATTATGGATCCCCATTAGTTCCAGCCAAGGCAGCAGCTACACTTCCTAGGGCATATTATGGATCTCCATTAGTTCCAGCCAAGGCAGCAGCTACTCTTCCTGGGGTCCAGCAAAATGAAGGCCGTTATGTACAATACAAAATATGACATTACATTTCACAACACATTAAGTGTGTGCCCTCAAGCCTCTACTATACTACCACATACAGTATCTACAAAAAGTGTACATGTGTATATAGTGTGTATTTTATCATGTGTGTGTGTACAGTATGTGTGCGTTTGTCTGTCTTTTAAATCAGATTTCACTGCTTGCATGAGTTACTTGATGTGGAGCAGACTTCCATGTACTGTAGTCGGCTCTATGTAGAAGTGTGCCTCCTGTAGTCTGTTCTGGACTTGAGGATTGTGAAGAGACCTCTGGTGGCATGTCTTGTGGGGTATGCATGGATGTCTGAGTTGTGTGCTAGTAGTTTAAACAGACAGCTTGGTGCATTCAACATTCAACCTCTCACAAATACAAGTAGCAATGAAGTCAATTTCTCCTCTGCTTCGAGTCAGGTAGATTTACATATTAATGTTACTTCTCCTTGTACATTTAAGGGACACCCATGGCTGCCCTGTTCTGGGCCAATTGTAATTTCCGAAGTCCCTATTTGTGGCACCTGGCCACAAGCCTGGACAGTAGTCCTGTTGTGACAAAATTAAGGCCTGTAGGACCTGCCTTGTTGATAGCGTTGTTAAGAAGGCAGAGCGGGAGTTTATTATGGACAGACTTCTCCCCATCTTAGCAACTGTTGTCTCAACATGTTTTGACCATGACAGTTCACAATCCAGGGTTACACCAAGCAGTTTAGTCTCCTCAACTTGCTCAATATCTACATTATTCATTACAAGATTTAGTTTGGATTTGGGGTTTAGTGAATGATATGTCCGAAATACAAATGCTTATATATATATATATATATAAGGACCAACGTATTTCTTGTCACCCATTCTGAAACTAACTGCAGCTTTTGTTAAGTATTGCAGTGATTTCACTTGCTGTGGTAGATGACATCTTGTTCCCAAGCAAGCCAAGGTAACTGAGCTAAACGACTACCGCCCCGTAGCACTCACTTCCGTCATCATGAAGTTCTTTGAGAGACTAGTCAAGGACCATATCACCTCCACCCTACCTTTACACCCTAGACCCACTCCAATTTGCTTACCGCCCAAATAGGTCCACAGACGATGCAATCTCAACCACACTGCACACTGCCCTAACCCATCTGGACAAGAGGAAGACCTATGTGAGAATGCTTTTCATCGACTACAGCTCGGCATTCAACACCATAGTACCCTCCAAGCTCGTCATCAAGCTCGAGACCCTGGGTCTCGACCCCGCCCTGTGCAACTGGGTACTGGACTTCCTGACGGGCCGCCCCCAGGTGGTGAGGGTGGGCAACAACATCTCCTCCCCGCTGATCCTCAACATGGGGGCCCCACAAGGGTGCGTTCTGAGCCCTCTCCTGTACTCCCTGTTCACCCACAACTGCGTGGCCACGCACGCCTCCAACTCAATCATCAAGTTTGCGGACGACACAACAGTGGTAGGCTTGATTACCAACAACGACGAGACAGCCTACAGGGAGGAGGTGAGGGCCCTCGGAGTGTGGTGTCATGAAAATAACCTCACACTCAACGTCAACAAAACTAAGGAGATGATTGTGGACTTCAGGAAACAGCAGAGGGAACACCCCCCTATCCACATCGATGGAACAGTAGTGGAGAGGGTAGCAAGTTTTAAGTTCCTCGGCATACACATCACAGACAAACTGAATTGGTCCACTCACACAGACAGCGTCGTGAAGAAGGCGCAGCAGCGCCTCTTCAACCTCAGGAGGCTGAAGAAATTCGGCTTGTCACCAAAAGCACTCAAACTTCTACAGATTTACATTTACATTTAAGTCATTTAGCAGACGCTCTTTCGAGAGTATCCTGGCGGGCTGTATCACCGCCTGGTACGGCAACTGCTCCGCCCTCAACCGTAAGGCTCTCCAGAGGGTAGTGAGGTCTGCACAACGCATCACCGGGGGCAAACTACCTGCCCTCCAGGACACCTACACCACCCGATGTTACAGGAAGGCCATAAAGATCATCAAGGACATCAACCACCCGAGACACTGCCTGTTCACCCCGCTATCATCCAGAAGGCGAGGTCAGTACAGGTGCATCAAAGCTGGGACCGAGAGACTGAAAAACAGCGTCTATCTCAAGGCCATCAGACTGTTAAACAGCCACCACTAACATTGAGTGGCTGCTGCCAACACACTGACATTGACACTGACCCAACTCCAGCCACTTTAATAATGGGAATTGATGGGAAATTATGTAAATATATCACTAGCCACATTAAACAATGCTACCTTATATCATGTTACTTACACTACATTATTCATCTCATATGCATACGTATATACTGTACTCTATATCATCGACTGCATCCTTATGTAATACATGTATCACTAGCCACTTTAACTATGCCACTTTGTTTACTTAGTCTACATACTCATCACATATGTATATACTGTACTCGATACCATCTACTGTATGCTGCCCCGTACCATCACTCATTCATATATCCTTATGTACATATTCTTTATCCCCTTACACTGTGTATAAGACAGTAGTTTTGGAATTGTTAGTTAGATTACTTGTTGGTTATTACTGCATTGTCGGAACTAGAAGCACAAGCATTTCGCTACACTCGCATTAACATCTGCTAACCATGTGTATGTGACAAATAAAATTTTATTTTATTTTATTTTATTTTATTTGATTTAGTGTTGAGTCATCAGCATACATAGACACACAGGCTTTACTCAGAGCCAGTGGCAGGTTATTAGTAATGTAACGAGTTTCCTCCTCTTCTTCCGAAGAGGAGAGGCCGGATCAGAGGACCAATACGCGGCGTGGTAATTTTCCATGGTACTTTTTAATGCTATAAGGTACACATGAACAAACTAACAAAACAAGAAATGTGAAAACTCAAAAACAGTCCTATCTGGTGCACACACAGAGACAGGAAACAATCACCCACAAACACACAGTGAAACAGGCCACCTAATATATGATTCTCAATCAGAGACAACTAATGACACCTGCCTCTGATTGAGAACCATACTAGGCATGTCATAGAATTTCCCAAAACCTAGACAAACAAACATAGACTGCCCACCCAACTCACGCCCTGACCATACTAACTAAACACAAAACACAGAAAATAAAGGTCAGAACGTGACAGTACCCCCAAAGGTGCGGACTCCCGGCCGCAAAACCTTGACCTATAGGGGAGGGTCTGGGTGGGCGTCTGTCCGCGGTGGCGGTTCTGGCGCGGGACGCGGACCCCACTTCACCCTTGTCTTTGTCCGCCTCATTTTCCGCCTCCGTGGCTTTCTCACCACTGGCAACCCCTCTCAATGACCCCACTGGACAGAGGGGCAGCTCGGGACAGAGGGACAGGGGCTCTGGACAGAGGGACAGGGGCTCTGGACAGAGGACAGGGGCTCTGGCGCCTCTGGGCTGAGGGCTCTGGCGCCTCTGGGCTGAGGGCTCTGGCGCCTCTGGGCTGAGGGGCTCTGGCGCCTCTGGGCTGAGGGCTCTGGCGCCTCTGGGCTGAGGGCTCTGGCGCCTCTGGGCTGAGGGGCTCCGGCAGCGGCGCCGGACAGGCGGGACGCTCCGGCAGCGGCGCCGGACAGGCGGGACGCTCCGGCAGCAGCGCCGGACAGGCGGGAGGCTCCGGCAGCGGCGCCGGACAGGCGGGAGGCTCCGGCAGCGGCGGGACAGGCGGGAGGCTCCAGCAGCGGCGCCGGACAGGCGGGAGGCTCCGGCAGCGGCGCCCGGACAGGCGGGAGGCTCCGGACAGGCGGGAGGCTCCGGCAGCGGCGCCGGACAGGCGGGAGGCTCCGGCAGCGGCGCCGGACAGGCGGGAGGCTCCGGCAGCGGCGCCGGACAGGCGGGATGCTCCGGCAGCGGCGCCGGACAGGCGGGAGGCTCCGGCAGCAGCGCCGGACAGGCGGGAGGCTCCGGTCAGCGGCGCCGGACAGGCGGGAGCACCTGCAGAGAGGAGACAGAGAGACAGCCTGGTGCGTGGAGCTGCTACAGGAGGCAGCGGCGCCCCGGACAGGCGGGACGCTCCAGCAGCGGCGCCGGACAGGCGGGAGGCTCCGGACAGGCGGGAGGCTCCGGCAGCGGCGCCGGACAGGCGGGAGGCTCCGGCAGCGGCGCCGGACAGGCGGAACGCTCCGGCAGCGGCGCCGGACAGGCGGGAGCACCTGCAGGGAGGAGACTGAGAGACAGCCTGGTGCGTGGGGCTGCCACAGGAACTACCAGGCTGGGGAGACTTTCAGGAGGCTTGGTGTTAGGAGGAGCCTGAAAGACCGGGCTGTGGGGGAGCACTGGAGCTCTGGTGCGCAACCTTGGCACCACTTCCCCAGGCTGGACAACTACTCGAGCCCGGACCCTCAAAAGTGCAGGCACAGGTTGAACCGGGCTGTGGGTAAGCACGGGAGATCTAGTGCTTACTACACGCACCTCTCCCCTAGGCTCCACTCCCACAGTTGCCCGGTACGAGCGGAGCGCAGGCAGAGGACGCACTGCACCCTCCCAGCGCCCGGAGACACAGCACGCAGAGCCGGCGCAGGATAACCTGGACCCAGACTGCGTTACCGACCAGACCCGCTGAGCAGGCACCATACGCCCTGGCTCAATGCCCACACTCGCATGGCACTCTCGGGGCTGCCCTATAGCGCACCGGGCTATGGACACGCACTGGCGACACCGTGCGCTCAACCGCATAACACGGTGCCTGACCAGTAATGCGCTGCTCATAATAAGCACGAGGAGTGAGCTCAGGTCTGCTACCTGGCTTAGTACCACCCTCGTGTGCCCCCCAAAAAAAAAATTTGGGGCTGCCTCTCGTACCTGTCGCACTGCCGTGCTGGCTCCTCATATTGCCGCCGATCAGCTTTCGCTGCCTCCAGCTCTGCTTTGGGGCTGCGATTTTCCCCAGCCCGTGCCCAGGGTCCCTCTCCGTTCAATATCTGCTCCCATGTCCAGGAGTCCTGTGATGGTGGCCTCTGTTGTTGATGCTGCTGCTGCTGTCGTCGCTGTCCTTTACCACGCCGCTTGGTCCGATTGTGGTGGGTGATTCTGTAACAGTTTCCTCCTCTTCTTCCGAAGAGGAGAGGCGAAACGGATCAGAGGACCAATACGCGGCGTGGTAATTTTCCATGGTACTTTTTAATGCTATAAGGTACACATGAACAAACTAACAAAACAAGAAATGTGAAAACTCAAAAAACAGTCCTATCTGGTGCACACACAGAGACAGGAAACAATCACCCACAAACACACAGTGAAACCCAGGCCACCTAAGTATGATTCTCAATCAGAGACAACTAATGACACCTGCCTCTGATTGAGAACCATACTAGGCCGAAAAAAGTCATAGAATTTCCCAAAACCTAGACAAACAAACATAGACTGCCCACCCAACTCACGCCCTGACCATACTAACTAAACACAAAACACAGAAAATAAAGGTCAGAACGTGACAAGTAAAGATGTTAAAAAGTAAGGGGCCTAGACAGCTGCCCTGTTGAATGCCTGACTCTACCTTGATTATGTTGGAGAGGCTTCCATTAAAGAACACCCGCTTTGGTCTGTTAGACAGGTAACTCTCGATTCCCAACATAGCAGGGGATGTAAAGCCATAACACCTACGTTTTTCCAGCTGCAGATTATTATTGATAATGTCAAATGCTGCACTGAAGCCAAACAAAACAGCTCCCATAATATTTTTTATTGACAATTTCTCTCATGCAGTACATGTAAGCATTTTTGCATTATTGTCATCCTCTTCGGGATGTGCTGACCCGTTAACGTCCAGAATTTGTTGTTGGCATGTCATGCCTAAATTTGCTAATCATGCCAATATATATATATATACATTTTAATTAGTTGGCAATTTCAGTTGGTTTTGTGATAAATGAGCCATCAAATTCAATGAATGATTGAGCCGAGTTTGCCTTTTTGGCAAAAATGTAATTTAAGGTGCTCCAAAGCTTTTGACTATCATTCTTTATAAAAATGTATCTTTGTTTCACAGTATAGTTTATTCTATTTATTCAGTTTAGTCAGATGATTGCTCAATTTGCAGTACATTTGCCAATCGGCAGTGCAGCCATTATTTTTGCCTCATCGCTCTCAACCATACAATTATTCATCAAACCACGGGGATTTAACAGGTTTTACATTCATTTTCTTGTTGGGTGCATGCTTATAAGTAACTGCAATAAGCAATTTCATAAATGTGTCAAGTGCAGCATCTGGTTGCTCCTCATTACACACCCCAGACCAGCAAATATTCTTTACATCTTTAACATAGGAATAACTACAAAACGTATTATATGACCTCTTATACACTATACTAGGCCTAGCCTTTGGAACGTTGCTTTTCCCAGATATGGCTACTATGTTATGATGACTACATCTGATGAATTTGGACACTGCTTTAGAGCAGATGTCTGCAACGATAGTAAAGATGTGATCAATACATCTTTACTGTTTGTTAATACCCTGGTAGCTTGACTGAACCAGGTTTGAGGCACGGGTTACAGTTTGAAGCTTTTTCTTGAGTGGCAGCTTGATGAAAGCCAGGCAATATTTATATCACCCAGAAAATTCACCTCTCTGTTGATATCACAAACACTATATATACAAAAGTATGTTGGCACCCCTTCAAATTAGTGGATTTGGCTATTTCAGCCACACCGGTTACTTATAGGTGTATAAAATCAAACACACAGCCATGCAATCTCCATAGACAAACATTGGCAGTAGAATGGCCTTACTGAAGAGCTTAGGGACTGTAAATGTGGCACCGTCATAGGATGCCTCCTTCCCAACAAGTCAGTTCAACAAATTTCTGCCCTGCTAGAGCTGCCCTGGTCAGTCTACAGGCGAAAGAAACACACCTATTTAGGCGAGGTGCTGGCTAGCGGAGTAGAGCACTTGAAAAATTAAAGGAGGGCTGCAAACTCTAGAAGCGCAGATGCACTAATTTAATAACCAATGTTATAATGACAAACACTGCGGGGTGACTAGTTTATATAGTGTCAAAGGACACACACAGGTGTCTGTAATCATGGCCAGGTGTGGTCAGATATCATTGGTTAATTCTCAGATATAAGAACATACAAAAACATGAATGCATAGCATACGATAATAGATACAATTTGGCTACATAGGCCTACAAATACTAACAATGAATAGAAAAATCACAAGAATGGCTTCAGATCAAAGTCTACGTTGAGACCGACGGGAGCAAGGGTCTTTAAAGTAAACATCCAGACAGCCTCTCTTTTTAACAATAAATTGTCGATGTCGCCCCCTCTCCGAGGGAGGGTGACAAGTTCGATGCCGATATAACATAGGGACAAAATCGAGTGGTGTGCTTCCAAAAAGTGGGCCACAACTGGGTAAGTCAAGTTTTTGCACCTAATGGTGCTACGATGCTCTGAGATTCGTACTGTTAATTTGAGCTTTGTTTTACCCACATCATTTTTACCAAAAGGACAAGTTATAAGATAAATAACTGCCTTAGTGGAGCACGTAATAACACCTTTGATTGGGATCGATTTCCCTGTTTGGGGTATTTGAAGGATCTTTATATTTATAAGTGCCATTATATTGAGCAAAGCCATTACAGTTTCCATCCAGTAGGGGCGCAAATAGACTTTGTGCAGGGATATCTTGGGGTGGTAAATCAGAGTTTACCAATTGATCTCTGAGATTTCTACCCCGCGAGAACACAATCATGGGAGGGTCCAAAAACACATTACCGATACTATCATCGGATCATAGAATGTGCCAATATTTGTGAACTATTCCCTTAATTTGTTCAGAGCACTTTGAATAGCGGGTCATTAGAATGCAAGAATGCTTATTTTTGCGAGACTGTCCTTGACATGTGTCAGATTGCATAGTAAATCTCAGATGCTCAGAACAAGAGTTAAGAAAAGCATGGAATGCCTGGAGCTCTTTTGCATCTCCCCTCCATAGAACAAAAATATCATCAATATACCATTTCCAAATAATGGATGTTAGGCAAGAAAACATTTGAGAGGATGGAAAATGGACTGTTTCTCCATGTAACCCACATACAAATTAGCATAGTTAGGAGCCATGGGGGATCTCATAGCAGTACCCTTCCTCTGAATAAAGAAATCATTTAGAAACATGAAGTAGTTGTGTGTGAGTACTCTTTCAGCCAATGTTATAATGCATGCACTGGAAGGCAGTTCATTAGGGTCACGTTGCAGAAGATAATGTTCCATAGCTTCAATACTGCCCCCGTGTGGAATATTGTGTATAACGACTCCACATCAAAAAGTAACTAACAACGTGTTATCATAGAGAGGATCAAGAGTTTCAATAATAGAGATCATACTACTAGTGTCCTTTACAAAGGAGGGGAGCTGTTCAGCGAGTGGTCTAATAAAAAGTCAACAAAAGTCGATAGAGGGGCCGTTACTGCATCAATGCCCACTACAATAGGGCGCCCTGGAGGTTTTGTAACATTCTTGTGTAATTTTGCCAAAGTATAGAAAGTAGCAATTTAGGGTGTTGAACGGCCAAAAGGTTGTTCTTATTTTGGTGATTTGACCAGAACTTGCCTATCTATGACAGTGGTAGATAGTGTTCTGAAATTGGGAAGTGGAGTCACTTCTGCGTTTCGTGTAAAAGGTGTTGTCAAGCAGTTGTCTATGACAGTAATTTACATAAGATGTCCAGTCCATGAGTACAATCGACACACCCTTATCAGTAGGGCGGGTAAGGACTGACGTATCAGATTGTAAATCAAGCAAAGATTGTTTTTCATCCTTAGGTGAATTATGGAAAGATGTGTGTGTTGTTATGTGTTAATAACATTTAAACTACGTTACCCAGCAGGCTATGTAGGGGGGGGGGTCCAGGTGGTTGAAGAATGCCTTGCATGGCTAAACAAGGAGTTTTCTAGCTGAAGTACATGTTCATTAAAAGTAGTTAAACCTACGGCCTGGTTGGTCATTATACAAGGAACAAACATAACAACATGTACTCCTGTTTGTTCTTAAGGAGATGAACAACATTTTTCAACGAGTCTGCAATACGTCTCGATAGAGTGATCGCGATTGGATGGAGGTACAAAATAACACTTACTTCTAAAAGGAGTCAGAGTATGTGCAGGTAAGCAACCTACATGTTCAGTAGAAATATCACGATTAGGGAAGCTAAAGTATTTCCTTAAACTGATGTTTCAAAAAAACTTAAACACGTCTACCTTAACATCGAAATCATTGCACTGAGTTGTATGCACAACATATAACCCTTTATTAAGCAAGGAGACATGGGCAGGGCTCAATATCTTGCTTGATAAATTGAAGACACACAGTCCAGTGGGTTCTGGGACCCTCTGCCTCTAGTAGTCGTTTCTTCTTACCCCGTCGGTTCGGCTCAGTCTCTCGTTGGATAAACTGCCACTGGAAGCTGGTTGGAGAGCGTTGGTCAGACGTTGGTGGATAGAAGTAAGCACCCTCCCTCCTGCGTCTGTCATGGAGAGGAGTAGCAGGACCTCTTTTATCAGGGCTTCTCCAGACGTAGACTGACCTCGGCCTTGTCTTTTTTGTCTTGTTTGAATTTCTTGATTTGAAGTTCCTTTATTTCTGTAGACAACTTGTCCTAGAGCGCTTGGTTAGTTTCATCAGTTCATTGACTATCCTCATTAACAGCTCCTTGCCGAGCTGTTTGCTTCTCTTCAATCGTGTTATCCATTGAAAATCAAATCCTTTTTCAACTGGTCAACAATTAAATGTTATTAAATGAATCAAGCATT
Source organism: Oncorhynchus keta (assembly GCF_023373465.1). Taxonomy (NCBI): domain Eukaryota; kingdom Metazoa; phylum Chordata; class Actinopteri; order Salmoniformes; family Salmonidae; genus Oncorhynchus; species Oncorhynchus keta. The sequence continues at coordinate 71,417,376 of NC_068455.1, read as the reverse complement.
TGTTCAGGATGGCACACCAGCGCTCACAGAAATCATCTGTGGGCTGTCCCAATGATAATTATTTTTTCCACCTGAGTCCCAGTGGAATAATGCCTTGACGCACATAATCCCTAAGCGTGACTATATGTAGACGCATTCTCGTCTGGCGCTTTGATAAGTTTAACAGTTCTTTTGAGAGGTCAGAATTATGCTCCGGCATATCAAAAAGGGACTCAGAGACAATTATCTTATTACTTTCCCTTTGGTTATATTCAAAGTAAATCTGGTTTGGGTCTTTGACCAGTGTCAGGAAAATAATTATAATTCAGCATCGTTTTAGAGCTTTTTGTCGGTAGGGTGCTGTTTACTGGGTAACAGACTCATCTAGAGGCGAAAGAAACACACCTATTTAGGCGAGGTGCTGGCTAGTGGAGTAGAACACTTGAAAAAAAAGAGAGAGCCGCAAACTCTAGGAGTTCAGATGCAATAATTTAATAACCTAATAACCAACGTTTCCACAGGCAAGCTGTCTTCATCAGGGTATAATGACAAACACTGCGGGGTGACTAGTTTATATAGTGTCAAAGGACAGACACAGGTGTCTGTAATCATGGCTGGGTGTGGCCTGGTATCATTGGTTAATTCTTAGATATAAAAATAACATACCAAAAACATGAATGCATAGCATATGATAATAGATACAATTTGGCTACATAGGCCTACAAATATTAACAATGAATAGAAAAATCACAAGAATGGCTTCAGATCAAAGTCTACGTTGAGACCGACGGGAGCAAGGGTCTTTAAATTAAACATCCAGGCAGCCTCTTGAGCTGCCCAGGTCAACTGAAACATCTAGGAGCAACAATGGCTCAGCCGCGAAGTGGTAGGTCACACAAGCTCACAGAACGAGACCTTTGAGGGCTAAAGCGTATAAACATTTGCTAGGAATGGGGGAAAAGTGTGACTCCAATCAGGCCCCGAGGACTGGAATTGCCAAGGCCTGTTCTCGATGATACTGTGCTTCCAACTTTGTGGCAAGAGCTTGAAGAAGGCCCTTTCCTGATTCAGCGTGACAATGCCCCTGTGCACAAAGCGAGGTCCATACAGAAATGGTTTGTCGAGATCGGTGTGGAATAACTTGACTGGCCTGCAGACAGCCCTGACCTCAACCTCATCAAACACATTTGGGATGAATTGGAACACAGACTGCGAGCCAGGCCTAATGTTCCAACATCTAGTGGAAAGCCTTCCCAGAAGAGTGGAGGCTGTTATAGCAGCAAAGGGGGGACCAACTCCATATTAATGCCCATGATTTTGGAATGAGATGTTCGACCAATAGGTGTACACATACATGTAGTGTAGATTATCAAGCAATTCACACATATTATCTAGATACTTTCTGTTAGCACTTGGTGGTTTATAGCAGGCTTCAGGTGAGACAGGTGAACCTCTAGCCATATTACTTCAACAGCATTTGACAAGAGATCCTCGCTAGGTTTTAAGGAATATGACTAAACAACAATGGCAACACCTCCACCATTGGCATTCCTGTATCTTCTGATGATATTGAAAAGATGTATTGCTACCACTGTATCATCAAAGGTATTATCTAAGTGAGTTTCAGAGATAGTCAGTATATGAGTGTTGTCTGTTACTAGCAAGTTATCGATTTCATGAACCTTCTTTCTCAGGCTACCTAGTGTATGTTAATGGGCTATTTTTTAGCACTTTTCTATGATTATTGATTGTTTGTATTGCTTTACAGGGAGGCTTATCAGAGGTAGACATGACATGATATGTTTGAGCCGATAGCAGGGTAAGCTGCACACAGTGGACTTTCGACTAGGGCAAACCGCCTCAGTGCTAAGTATAACTCAGGTTAATAGGTGCATGATAACTGCTTATTCGCCCGTCTCCACAGGACGCCTTTTGCCTTTTGGTAGTCCATCATTGTAAATAAGAATTTGTTCTTAAAGACTTCTTATGGCTGCAGGGGCAGTATTGTGTAGCTTGGATGAAAGGTGCCCAGAGTAAACGGCCTGACCACAGTCCCAGTTGCTAATATATGCATACTATTATTAGTATTGGACACTCCAAAGTTTCTAAAACTGTTTGAATGATGTCTGTGAGTATAACAGAACTCAAAAGGCAGGCAAAAACCTGAGAAGAAATCCAAACAGGAAGTGGGAAATCTGAGGTTGGTCGATTTTCAACCCAGCCCCTATTGAATACACAGTGGGATATTGGTTATGTTGCACTTCCTAATGCTTCCACTAGATGTCAACCGTCTTTAGAAACTCTTTTGAGGATTCTACTGTGAAATGGAGGCTCATAAGGGCTGTTTGAGCCAGGTGTCTGGCAGATTGCCACAGGCTCTGAGGCGCAGTCACGAGAGAGTTAGCTCTCGTTCCATTGCTGTTCTACAGACATAGGAATTCTCCAGTTGGAACATAATTGACGTTTTATGTTAAATACATCCTAAAGATTGATTCCATACATCGTTTGACATGTTTCTATGGACAGTAACAGAACTTTTTGACATTTCGTCTGCAACTAGGGAACGTGCTTCATGACTTTGGATTTGTTTACCAAACGTGGTAACAAAAATAGCTCTTTGGACATAAATGATGGACATTATCAAACTAAATTAAACATTTAATGTGGAACTGGGATTCCTGGGAGTGCATTCTGATGAATATCATCAAAGGTAAGTGAATATTTATAATGCTATTTCTGACTTCCGTTTACTACCCAATATGGCGGATATCTTTTTGGCTGCTTTGTTGTCTGAAAGCTGTACTCAGATTATTGCATGGTTTGCTTTTTCCGTAAAGTAAAAAAAAAAATCTGACACAGCAGTTACATTAAGGAGAAGTGTATCTATATTTCCATGTCTAACAATTGTATTTTCATCGACAGTTATAATGAGTATTTCTGTAAAATTCTGTGGCTCTCTGCAATATCAACGGATGTTTTTGTAACTAGTGAACATAACGCGCCAATGTATAATGAGATTTTTTTTATATAAATATGCACTTTATCGAACAAAACATATGTATTGTGTAACATGAAATCCTATGAGTGTCATCTGATGAAGATCATCAAAGGTTAGTAATTCATTTTATCTCTATATGTGCTTTTTGTGACTCCTCTTTCCCTGGCTGTTGTCATATCAATCCCCTTAACAGGATTGCAGCTCTAAGAAGTTTTAATGGACTTGCCTAGTTAAATAAAGGTCAAATAAAGAACAAATAAAATACAATAGCTGTATGACTGACAGAGGAATTCAGGGGAGTTAGAGGGACATACATTAGGTTACTTACTGCCAACACCCCTGGGACAATGTACATTTGCAGCACTACTACAACAACTCTGTGACACAATGGTAGGGATTATCTGAGCAGTGCATGGGCCACTGATAAGTCATTGTCACAACGTAGCCGTGAAATGCTCAGAACGGATCCAGAATGTTTGCAGGGCATCATGTGAAAATGTGAATACACATGTGAAAGGTTGTGTGATCACGTGAAAATCCACATGTGAAATATCCGCATCTGTGAAGTTGTTCCAAAACCACATAATTTCACATGTGAAAGGCTGTGATCACATGAAAATCCCCTTGTGAGATGTGAAATATCATCACATGTGAAGTGTTCTAAAGCCACATGGTTTCACATGTGCAATATGTGAGAATTTCACATGTAAAAACATTATGATTTTCCACATGTGGAATCGTGTTTGTTTTTGTAAGGGGCGTTGGCCATTTTGCTGTTTAATTAAATCGCAGAATGTATCTTCAAATGTGTACATGAAATTATTATTGTACAAATATTATTTGCGTTGATATTTACAATCCTTTGTCATCTTTTTACAGTGGGAGCTCCATCACAGCGACAGATCTCTTATCTCTGACTTGGATGCCTTTGCCTACATTCCAGTGCACAACGGCTATAATAAATATTCTAGAGCTCATAGAGAGCTGATAGTTAAGTGGCTGAACATTGAACCACGTAACAGCCTGTTTGACCCGGATAACCTCCCTGTAGTCACTTTATCATTGAATTTAAAGTATCATATGTGTCTCAGCTCTTGTTGAACCTCATTTAAACAGTGTTTGCTCCTTAGCAATCATGGGTTTCCTGGGTGACCATGCTATGGATATACTACAGAGTTTTCTAATATTGATGGCTCTTATAGGTAAGACCCCATTCAAATGTTTAGTATTATATTTTTTCAATGGCAGATGTGATTTTAAACTGCAGTTAACAGTTGGTAACTTAAGTTAGTATTAGTCATCAGCAATGCACACGCAATGGATATACAACTAAGTTCTCTCTTATTGATCGCTGCAAGACCCCATACTTATTATATATATTTACAGGATAAGATATATACTGTACTTCTGATTATTTTAATAGGTATTTATGATACAATTACATTTGTATTGATGCATTGATGTATTGTAATGTATGTAGTAATGTATTTATCAGTTGATGCTTGAAATCAATATCTTGTGAAAACACATTTTTAATGTTTTCCAACTTTGTGCATTTTGACAAATGGTAGGCAGGGAGTGTATGGGGTTATCCTTTATACTTGGTGATCATTTGAGAAATATTAAAGCTGAGTAGGGAATTGTTATAGAATAATTCTATTATACATTTTATGTAATGATAATAGATGAATGATATGAACATATAAAAGCTAATTTGCTGGTATGGATAGCACATTTGACTCTTAAAACTGAAAAGAAAATCTTGAACAATCTTTGAAATATCTCACCTTGAATTTAGGTTTGGTTTAGTGCTGATCTAGGATCAGGTTGCCTTTCAGATCATAATGAACAAGATATGGGGGACCTGATCCTAAATCAGCACCCATACTCTGAGACACTGTGAATACAGGCCCTGGAGTGTGTTTTACATGGCATTTAGTTTTCAGAATGTTTTTACATTGAAATAATAATAATACCATTCTAATACAGCATTTTATTTAATGTAACTCATGGACACTACAAGATGTGTAAATACGTCCATTTTAAGTGCATTTGTAAGGTAAAATATAAGTTTCAACATATTGCAACACTGCCATGATGCTCAAAACCAAACGTATTGAACTTCCGAAAAACACACTCAAATATATGCGCGGTATTTGTCGCAAATGTGAAGAGTATCAGTGAGTGAACTGGCAAATTATGGGAATGTTTATGTGACCTGAGTATTTGTGAAAAACTTGCAATGTGAATAGTCAAATTAGAGAAATTTGAATTCATAGTCAAACTATAGGCAAACATATAGTAGTCATTAAAGTAAGCCTTGTCCACGTCAGAACAACCTATAGGGCAAGAACCTCTGTTTCTGAAGAGGGACATTGGACATCAAATCACATTTTATTTGTCACATACACATGGTTAGCAGATGTTAATATGAGTGTAGCGAAATGCTTGTGCTTCTAGTTCCGACCATACAGTAATATCTAACAAGTATTCTAACAATTCCACAACAACTACCTTATACACACTAATATAAAGGAATGAATAAGAATATGTACATAAAAATATACAGTGGGGCAAAAAAGTATTTAGTCAGCCACCAATTGTGTAAGTTCTCCCACTTAAAAAGATGAGAGAGGCCTGTAATTTTCATCATAGGTACACTTCAACTATGACAGACAAAATGTATTTGCAAATTATGGTGGAAAATAAGTATTTGTTTCAATAACAAAAGTTTATCCTTGTCCTTGATGATCTTTTTGGCCTTCCTGTGACATCGGGTGGTGTAGGTGTCCTGGAGGGCAGGTAGTTTGCCACCGGTGATGCGTTGTAGAAAATCTTAAGACAGTCGTGCTACAAGTCATCTAATGCTATGAGGAAATGTTAATAAGCTATTTTTATGATGACGATAAAAGTAATTCGGTAGGATTTCGCTAGTAAGAGGAAGGGAGTGGCATTTATAGGGAACTCTATACTTCTAGAGTTTCGTTTCAGCAGCTTTCATAGCCATATAAACCTGCAATAAAATGAACCAATGGAAAAATGTCAAAAAAGTTCAGCTAACTGCTCAGTAGTCATTCATCTTTTGACATTATCTGAGATGGAAAATGTATGTAATTATATTATCAAATCAAATGTTATTAGTCACATGCACAGAATACAACAGTCTGTCTGAACAATTGTTGGAAAAATGACCTGTGTCAAAACAAAGCAGATGCCCTAACCGACTTGCCAAAACTATAGTTTGTTAACAAGAAATTTGTGGAGTGGTTGAAAAACTAGTTTTAATGACTCCAACCTAAGTGTATGTAAACTTCCGACTTCAACTATATGTACAGCCACTGTGGGGACGACGTCATCGATGCAGTTATTTATGAAGCCAGTGACTGATGTTGTGTACTCCTCAATGCCATCGGAAGAATCCCGGAACATATTCCAGTCTGTGCCATCTTATGGCCGTATACAGGTGATTGAGTGCAGTCTTAGTGCCATCATTGGTTTGTGGTGGTAAATAGACAGCTACAAAGAATATAGATGATAACTCTCTCTGTAAATCGCTCTGGATAAGAGCGTCTGCTAAATGACTTAAATGTAAATGTAAATGTAAATAGTGTGGTCTACAGCTTATCATGAGATCTTTTACCTCAGGCGAGCAAAACCTTGAGACTTCCTTATTATTTTGTGCACCCGCTTTTGTTTACTAATATATTGTACATAGACCGTCACCCCTTATCTCACACCTCGTTCTACCCTGCCGAAAAATCGTATAACCTTCCAGCCGTGTGTTATTCATGTCGTCGTTCAGCTACGACTCAGTGAAACACAAGATATTACCATTTTTAATGTCACATTGGTAGAATATAGAGGCAGATTACCCACTATCCGTCGGATCCTTACAAGGCACCCAGAGCTACGTCCCCGATATCTCTGTCTCATTCTCCTGTGAATGACGGGGATGAGGGCCTTATCGGGTGTCTGGAGTAAATCCTTAATGTCCGACTCATTAAAGAAAAAAAATCTTCTTCCAGTACGAGGTGAGTAATCGCTGTCCTGATGTATAGAAGCTATTTTCGGTCATAAGAGACGGTGGCAGAAACATTATGTACAAAATAAGTTACAAATAACGTGAAAAAACACACAATAGCACAATTGGTTAGGGGACCGTAAAACGAACAACAAAGCGGCAGCCATCTCTTCCGGCGCCATTATATTGGGATGTGAAGTTACAAAAATATTATATTGAAATATTTCACGCAATAAAGGATTGTATTTAACGAGCAAGGAAAATATATAGACGATGTGGGAAAGCAGTAATAATTATATATTTGTTTTTGTTGAAATAACTGTTAGAAAATGATTCTAATGATTCATTCTCTACCACCCAAAACAGCAAATACAGCGTCATCAACTGATTTCACTATAACATCTAAAGAGAAAATTCATCCACCAACAGATGGCATTACAACATTTAAAATGGGGGTGAAAAACCAAGACAGACTCAAAACAAATATAAATGCATCTGTGAGGAATATGGTGGCAGCATCAAGTGCCTTGCAGGAAATAAAACCCTCACAACCTCCTAAGGTTACAAATGAGTCTGCCACTAATAATGGACAATCTTCAGCAGTCAAGGATGGGCAAATATCTTCCACTACCGTTGGACTCTCATCTACCCAGGGAACTGAAAGTACAACTGCAGAGCCAACTGACTCCACAACTGCAGCGGGAACGACCCTTGAAGATCACACAACGTTAGAAATGTCAACAATTCCAGCTGAAACAACGACCATTGTTACACAAGAACCATCAGCTAGCCCAGACACTGTGACAAGCCCATCTCCCACGATCACTTCTGGTCACACAACAGTGCCCTCTGAAGTTTCAAGTGAGTCTCTAACTAGCACTGCTGGTATCTCAACATCAAGTGAGGCATCAACAACAACTTCTGAAGCAAACACATCTGCTGAAGAATCGACAGCGACCTCAGCTGGTTTAACAAGTGCAACTGTGGAAGCTACGTTTTCAACATCGGGAGTGACCATGACACCAGAATACACCAAAGACACAATGGAAACAACTACAGCTATGTCCTCAAGTGTAACAGAAACTTCAACCAGTACCTCAACGGAAACAAGTCCCTCACAACCTTCTACGATTACCAGTGAGCCTGCCACTACAAATGAACTAACTTCAGCAGTCACGGACGGGCAAATATCTTCCACTACCGTTGGACTCTCATCTACCCAGGGAACTGAAAGTACAACTGCAGAGCCAACTGACTCCACAACTGCAGCGGGAACGACCCTTGAAGATCACACAACAACGTTAGAAATGCCAACAATTCCAGCTGAAACATCTACCATTGTTACACAAGAACCATCAGCTAGCCCAGACACTGTGACAAGCCCATCTCCCACGATCACTTCTGGTCACACAACAGTGCCCTCTGAAGTTACAAGTGAGTCTCTAACTAGCACTGCTGGTACCTCAACATCAAGTGAGGCATCAACAACAACTTCTGAAGCAAACACATCTGCTGAAGAATCGACAGCGACCTCAGCTGGTTTAACAAGTGCAACTGTGGAAGCTATTTTGTCAACAACGGCAGTGACCATGACACCAGAATCAACCAAAGATACAATGGAAACAACTACAGCTATGTCCTCAAGTGTAACAGAAACTTCAACCAGTACCTCAATGGAAACAAGTCCCTCACAACCTTCTACGATTACCAGTGAGCCTGCCACTACAAATGAACTAACTTCAGCAGTCACGGACGGGCAAATATCTTCCACTACCGTTGGACTCTCATCTACCCAGGGAACTGAAAGTACAACTGCAGAGCCAACTGACTCCACAACTGCAGCGGGAACGACCCTTGAAGATCACACAACAACGTTAGAAATGTCAACAATTCCAGCTGAAACAACGACCATTGTTACACAAGAACCATCAGCTAGCCCAGACACTGTGACAAGCCCATCTCCCACAATCACGTCTGGTCACACAACAATGCCCTCTGAAGTTACAAGTGAGTCTCCAACTAGCACTGCTGGTACCTCAACATCAAGTGAGGCATCAACAACAACTTCTGAAGCAAACACATCTGCTGAAGAATCGACAGCGACCTCAGCTGGTTTAACAAGTGCAACTGTGGAAGCTACGTTTTCAACATCGGGAGTGACCATGACACCAGAATCAACCAAAGACACAATGGAAACAACTACAGCTATGTCCTCAAGTGTAACAGAAACTTCAACCAGTACCTCGACAGAAACAAGTCCATCACAACCTTCTACGATTACCAGTGAGCCTGCCACTACAAATGAACTAACTTCAGCAGTCACGGACGGGAAAATATCTTCCACTACCGTTGGACTCTCATCTACCCAGGGAACTGAAAGTACAACTGCAGAGCCAACTGACTCCACAACTGCAGCGGGAACGACCCTTGAAGATCACACAACAACGTTAGAAATGTCAACAATTCCAGCTGAAACAACGACCATTGTTACACAAGAACCATCAGCTAGCCCAGACACTGTGACAAGCCCATCTCCCACGATCACGTCTGGTCACACAACAATGCCCTCTGAAGTTACAAGTGAGTCTCCAACTAGCACTGCTGGTACCTCAACATCAAGTGAGGCATCAACAACAACTTCTGAAGCAAACACATCTGCTGAAGAATCGACAGCGACCTCAGCTGGTTTAACAAGTGCAACTGTGGAAGCTACGTTTTCAACATCGGGAGTGACCATGACACCAGAATCAACCAAAGACACAATGGAAACAACTACAGCTATGTCCTCAAGTGTAACAGAAACTTCAACCAGTACCTCAATGGAAACAAGTCCCTCACAACCTTCTACGATTACCAGTGAGCCTGCCACTACAAATGAACTAACTTCAGCAGTCACGGACGGGCAAATATCTTCCACTACCGTTGGACTCTCATCTACCCAGGGAACTGAAAGTACAACTGCAGAGCCAACTGACTCCACAACTGCAGCGGGAACGACCCTTGAAGATCACACAACAACGTTAGAAATGCCAACAATTCCAGCTGAAACAACTACCATTGTTACACAGGAACCATCAGCTAGCCCAGACACTGTGACAAGCCCATCTCCCACGATCACTTCTGGTCACACAACAGTGCCCTCTGAAGTTACAAGTGAGTCTCTAACTATCACTGCTGGTACCTCAACATCAAGTGAGGCATCAACAACAACTTCTGAAGCAAACACATCTGCTGAAGAATCGACAGCGACCTCAGCTGGTTTAACAAGTGCAACTGTGGAAGCTACGTTTTCAACATCGGGAGTGACCATGACACCAGAATACACCAAAGACACAATGGAAACAACTACAGCTATGTCCTCAAGTGTAACAGAAACTTCAACCAGTACCTCGACGGAAACAAGTCCCTCGCAACCTTCTACGATTACCAGTGAGCCTGCCACTACAAATGAACTAACTTCAGCAGGCACGGACGGGCAAATATCTTCCACTACCGTTGGACTCTCATCTACCCAGGGAACTGAAAGTACAACTGCAGAGCCAACTGACTCCACAACTGCAGCGGGAACGACCCTTGAAGATCACACAACAACGTTAGAAATGCCAACAATTCCAGCTGAAACAACGACCATTGTTACACAAGAACCATCAGCTAGCCCAGACACTGTGACAAGCCCATCTCCCACGATCACTTCTGGTCACACAACAGTGCCCTCTGAAGTTACAAGTGAGTCTCTAACTAGCACTGCTGGTACCTCAACATCAAGTGAGGCATCAACAACAACTTCTGAAGCAAACACATCTGCTGAAGAATCGACAGCGACCTCAGCTGGTTTAACAAGTGCAACTGTGGAAGCTACGTTGTCAACAACGGCAGTGACCATGACACCAGAATCAACCAAAGACACAATGGAAACAACTACAGCTATGTCCTCAAGTGTTACAGAAACTTCAACCAGTACCTCGACAGAAACAAGTCCATCACAACCTGCTACGATTACCAGTGAGCCTGCCACTACAAATGAACTAACTTCAGCAGTCACGGACGGGCAAATATCTTCCACTACCGTTGGACTCTCATCTACCCAGGGAACTGAAAGTACAACTGCAGAGCCAACTGACTCCACAACTGCAGCGGGAACGACCCTTGAAGATCACACAACAACGTTAGAAATGTCAACAATTCCAGATGAAACAACGACCATTGTTACACAAGAACCATCAGCTAGCCCAGACACTGTGACAAGCCCATCTCCCACAATCACGTCTGGTCACACAACAGTGCCCTCTGAAGTTACAAGTGAGTCTCTAACTAGCACTGCTGGTACCTCAACATCAAGTGAGGCATCAACAACAACTTCTGAAGCAAACACATCTGCTGAAGAATCGACAGCGACCTCAGCTGGTTTAACAAGTGCAACTGTGGAAGCTACGTTGTCAACAACGGCAGTGACCATGACACCAGAATCAACCAAAGACACAATGGAAACAACTACAGCTATGTCCTCAAGTGTTACAGAAACTTCAACCAGTACCTCGACAGAAACAAGTCCATCACAACCTGCTACGATTACCAGTGAGCCTGCCACTACAAATGAACTAACTTCAGCAGTCACGGACGGGCAAATATCTTCCACTACCGTTGGACTCTCATCTACCCAGGGAACTGAAAGTACAACTGCAGAGCCAACTGACTCCACAACTGCAGCGGGAACGACCCTTGAAGATCACACAACAACGTTAGAAATGTCAACAATTCCAGCTGAAACAATGACCACTGTTACACAAGAACCATCAGCTAGCCCAGACACTGTGACAAGCCCATCTCCCACGATCACTTCTGGTCACACAACAGTGCCCTCTGAAGTTACAAGTGAGTCTCTAACTAGCACTGCTGGTACCTCAACATCAAGTGAGGCATCAACAACAACTTCTGAAGCAAACACATCTGCTGAAGAATCGACAGCGACCTCAGCTGGTTTAACAAGTGCAACTGTGGAAGCTACGTTTTCAACATCGGGAGTGACCATGACACCAGAATCAACCAAAGACACAATGGAAACAACTACAGCTATGTCCTCAAGTGTAACAGAAACTTCAACCAGTACCTCAATGGAAACAAGTCCCTCACAACCTTCTACGATTACCAGTGAGCCTGCCACTACAAATGAACTAACTTCAGCAGTCACGGACGGGCAAATATCTTCCACTACCGTTGGACTCTCATCTACCCAGGGAACTGAAAGTACAACTGCAGAGCCAACTGACTCCACAACTGCAGCGGGAACGACCCTTGAAGATCACACAACAACGTTAGAAATGTCAACAATTCCAGATGAAACAACGACCATTGTTACACAAGAACCATCAGCTAGCCCAGACACTGTGACAAGCCCATCTCCCACAATCACGTCTGGTCACACAACAGTGCCCTCTGAAGTTACAAGTGAGTCCCTAACAAACACTGCTGGTACCTCAACATCAAGTGAGGCATCAACAACAACTTCTGAAGCAAACACATCTGCTGAAGAATCGACAGCGACCTCAGCTGGTTTAACAAGTGCAACTGTGGAAGCTACGTTTTCAACATCGGGAGTGACCATGACACCAGAATACACCAAAGACACAATGGAAACAACTACAGCTATGTCCTCAAGTGTAACAGAAACTTCAACCAGTACCTCGACAGAAACAAGTCCATCACAACCTTCTACGATTACCAGTGAGCCTGCCACTACAAATGAACTAACTTCAGCAGTCACGGACGGGAAAATATCTTCCACTACCGTTGGACTCTCATCTACCCAGGGAACTGAAAGTACAACTGCAGAGCCAACTGACTCCACAACTGCAGCGGGAACGACCCTTGAAGATCACACAACAACGTTAGAAATGTCAACAATTCCAGCTGAAACAACGACCATTGTTACACAAGAACCATCAGCTAGCCCAGACACTGTGACAAGCCCATCTCCCACGATCACTTCTGGTCACACAACAGTGCCCTCTGAAGTTACAAGTGAGTCTCTAACTAGCACTGCTGGTACCTCAACATCAAGTGAGGCATCAACAACAACTTCTGAAGCAAACACATCTGCTGAAGAATCGACAGCGACCTCAGCTGGTTTAACAAGTGCAACTGTGGAAGCTACGTTTTCAACATCGGGAGTGACCATGACACCAGAATCAACCAAAGACACAATGGAAACAACTACAGCTATGTCCTCAAGTGTAACAGAAACTTCAACCAGTACCTCGACAGAAACAAGTCCCTCACAACCTTCTACGATTACCAGTGAGCCTGCCACTACAAATGAACTAACTTCAGCAGTCACGGACGGGCAAATATCTTCCACTACCGTTGGACTCTCATCTACCCAGGGAACTGAAAGTACAACTGCAGAGCCAACTGACTCCACAACTGCAGCGGGAACGACCCTTGAAGATCACACAACAACGTTAGAAATGTCAACAATTCCAGCTGAAACAATGACCATTGTTACACAAGAACCATCAGCTAGCCCAGACACTGTGACAAGCCCATCTCCCACGATCACTTCTGGTCACACAACAGTGCCCTCTGACGTTACAAGTGAGTCTCTAACTAGCACTGCTGGTACCTCAACATCAAGTGAGGCATCAACAACAACTTCTGAAGCAAACACATCTGCTGAAGAATCGACAGCGACCTCCGCTGGGTTAACAAGTGCAACTGTGGAAGCTACGTTTTCAACATCGGGAGTGACCATGACACCAGAATACACCAAAGACACAATGGAAACAACTACAGCTATGTCCTCAAGTGTAACAGAAACTTCAACCAGTACCTCGCCGGAAACAAGTCCCTCACAACCTTCTACGATTACCAGTGAGCCTGCCACTACTAATGAACTAACTTCAGCAGTCACGGACGGGCAAATATCTTCCACTACCGTTGGACTCTCATCTACCCAGGGAACTGAAAGTACAACTGCAGAGCCAACTGACTCCACAACTGCAGCGGGAACGACCCTTGAAGATCACACAACAACGTTAGAAATGTCAACAATTCCAGCTGAAACAACGACCATTGTTACACAAGAACCATCAGCTAGCCCAGACACTGTGACAAGCCCATCTCCCACGATCACTTCTGGTCACACAACAGTGCCCTCTGAAGTTACAAGTGAGTCCCTAACAAGCACTGCTGGTACCTCAACATCAAGTGAGGCATCAACAACAACTTCTGAAGCAAACACATCTGCTGAAGAATCGACAGCGACCTCAGCTGGTTTAACAAGTGCAACTGTGGAAGCTACGTTTTCAACATCGGGAGTGACCATGACACCAGAATCAACCAAAGACACAATGGAAACAACTACAGCTATGTCCTCAAGTGTAACAGAAACTTCAACCAGTACCTCGACAGAAACAAGTCCATCACAACCTGCTACGATTACCAGTGAGCCTGCCACTACAAATGAACTAACTTCAGCAGTCACGGACGGGCAAATATCTTCCACTACCGTTGGACTCTCATCTACCCAGGGAACTGAAAGTACAACTGCAGAGCCAACTGACTCCACAACTGCAGCGGGAACGACCCTTGAAGATCACACAACAACGTTAGAAATGTCAACAATTCCAGCTGAAACAACGACCATTGTTACACAAGAACCATCAGCTAGCCCAGACACTGTGACAAGCCCATCTCCCACGATCACTTCTGGTCACACAACAGTGCCCTCTGAAGTTACAAGTGAGTCTCTAACTAGCACTGCTGGTACCTCAACATCAAGTGAGGCATCAACAACAACTTCTGAAGCAAACACATCTGCTGAAGAATCGACAGCGACCTCAGCTGGTTTAACAAGTGCAACTGTGGAAGCTACGTTTTCAACATCGGGAGTGACCATGACACCAGAATCAACCAAAGACACAATGGAAACAACTACAGCTATGTCCTCAAGTGTAACAGAAACTTCAACCAGTACCTCGACAGAAACAAGTCCCTCACAACCTTCTACGATTACCAGTGAGCCTGCCACTACAAATGAACTAACTTCAGCAGTCACGGACGGGCAAATATCTTCCACTACCGTTGGACTCTCATCTACCCAGGGAACTGAAAGTACAACTGCAGAGCCAACTGACTCCACAACTGCAGCGGGAACGACCCTTGAAGATCACACAACAACGTTAGAAATGTCAACAATTCCAGCTGAAACAATGACCATTGTTACACAAGAACCATCAGCTAGCCCAGACACTGTGACAAGCCCATCTCCCACGATCACTTCTGGTCACACAACAGTGCCCTCTGAAGTTACAAGTGAGTCCCTAACTAGCACTGCTGGTACCTCAACATCAAGTGAGGCATCAACAACAACTTCTGAAGCAAACACATCTGCTGAAGAATCGACAGCGACCTCAGCTGGTTTAACAAGTGCAACTGTGGAAGCTACGTTTTCAACATCGGGAGTGACCATGACACCAGAATCAACCAAAGACACAATGGAAACAACTACAGCTATGTCCTCAAGTGTAACAGAAACTTCAACCAGTACCTCGACAGAAACAAGTCCATCACAACCTTCTACGATTACCAGTGAGCCTGCCACTACAAATGAACTAACTTCAGCAGTCACGGACGGGAAAATATCTTCCACTACCGTTGGACTCTCATCTACCCAGGGAACTGAAAGTACAACTGCAGAGCCAACTGACTCCACAACTGCAGCGGGAACGACCCTTGAAGATCACACAACAACGTTAGAAATGTCAACAATTCCAGCTGAAACAACGACCATTGTTACACAAGAACCATCAGCTAGCCCAGACACTGTGACAAGCCCATCTCCCACGATCACTTCTGGTCACACAACAGTGCCCTCTGACGTTACAAGTGAGTCTCTAACTAGCACTGCTGGTACCTCAACATCAAGTGAGGCATCAACAACAACTTCTGAAGCAAACACATCTGCTGAAGAATCGACAGCGACCTCCGCTGGGTTAACAAGTGCAACTGTGGAAGCTACGTTTTCAACATCGGGAGTGACCATGACACCAGAATACACCAAAGACACAATGGAAACAACTACAGCTATGTCCTCAAGTGTAACAGAAACTTCAACCAGTACCTCGCCGGAAACAAGTCCCTCACAACCTTCTACGATTACCAGTGAGCCTGCCACTACAAATGAACTAACTTCAGCAGTCACGGACGGGCAAATATCTTCCACTACCGTTGGACTCTCATCTACCCAGGGAACTGAAAGTACAACTGCAGAGCCAACTGACTCCACAACTGCAGCGGGAACGACCCTTGAAGATCACACAACAACGTTAGAAATGTCAACAATTCCAGCTGAAACAACGACCATTGTTACACAAGAACCATCAGCTAGCCCAGACACTGTGACAAGCCCATCTCCCACAATCACGTCTGGTCACACAACAATGCCCTCTGAAGTTACAAGTGAGTCTCCAACGAGCACTGCTGGTACCTCAACATCAAGTGAGGCATCAACAACAACTTCTGAAGCAAACACATCTGCTGAAGAATCGACAGCGACCTCAGCTGGTTTAACAAGTGCACCTGTGGAAGCTACGTTTTCAACATCGGGAGTGACCATGACACCAGAATACACCAAAGACACAATGGAAACAACTACAGCTATGTTCTCAAGTGTAACAGAAACTTCAACCAGTACCTCAATGGAAACAAGTCCCTCACAACCTTCTACGATTACCAGTGAGCCTGCCACTACAAATGAACTAACTTCAGCAGTCACGGACGGGCAAATATCTTCCACTACCGTTGGACTCTCATCTACCCAGGGAACTGAAAGTACAACTGCAGAGCCAACTGACTCCACAACTGCAGCGGGAACAACCCTTGAAGATCGCACAACAACTTTAGAAATAACAACAATTCCAGCTGAAACAATGACCACTGTTACACAAGAACCATCAGCTAGCCCAGACACTGTGACAAGCCCATCTCCCACGATCACTTCTGGTCACACAACAGTGCCCTCTGAAGTTACAAGTGAGTCCCTAACAAGCACTGCTGGTACCTCAACATCAAGTGAGGCATCAACAACAACTTCTGAAGCAAACACATCTGCTGAAGAATCGACAGCGACCTCAGCTGGTTTAACAAGTGCAACTGTGGAAGCTACGTTTTCAACATCGGGAGTGACCATGACACCAGAATCAACCAAAGACACAATGGAAACAACTACAGCTATGTCCTCAAGTGTAACAGAAACTTCAACCAGTACCTCGCCAGAAACAAGTCCATCACAACCTTCTACGATTACCAGTGAGCCTGCCACTACAAATGAACTAACTTCAGCAGTCACGGACGGGAAAATATCTTCCACTACCATTGGACTCTCATCTACCCAGGGAACTGAAAGTACAACTGCAGAGCCAACTGACTCCACAACTGCAGCGGGAACGACCCTTGAAGATCGCACAACAACTTTAGAAATAACAACAATTCCAGCTGAAACAATGACCACTGTTACACAAGAACCATCAGCTAGCCCAGACACTGTGACAAGCCCATCTCCCACAATCACTTCTGGTCACACAACAGTGCCCTCTGATGTTACAAGTGAGTCTCTAACTAGCACTGCTGGTACCTCAACATCAAGTGAGGCATCAACAACAACTTCTGAAGCAAACACATCTGCTGAAGAATCGACAGCGACCTCCGCTGGGTTAACAAGTGCAACTGTGGAAGCTACGTTTTCAACATCGGGAGTGACCATGACACCAGAATCAACCAAAGACACAATGGAAACAACTACAGCTATGTCCTCAAGTGTAACAGAAACTTCAACCAGTACCTCGACAGAAACAAGTCCATCACAACCTGCTACGATTACCAGTGAGCCTGCCACTACAAATGAACTAACTTCAGCAGTCACGGACGGGCAAATATCTTCCACTACCATTGGACTCTCATCTACCCAGGGAACTGAAAGTACAACTGCAGAGCCAACTGACTCCACAACTGCAGCGGGAACGACCCTTGAAGATCGCACAACAACTTTAGAAATAACAACAATTCCAGCTGAAACAATGACCACTGTTACACAAGAACCATCAGCTAGCCCAGACACTGTGACAAGCCCATCTCCCACGATCACTTCTGGTCACACAACAGTGCCCTCTGAAGTTACAAGTGAGTCTCTAACTATCACTGCTGGTACCTCAACATCAAGTGAGGCATCAACAACAACTTCTGAAGCAAACACATCTGCTGAAGAATCGACAGCGACCTCAGCTGGTTTAACAAGTGCAACTGTGGAAGCTACGTTTTCAACATCGGGAGTGACCATGACACCAGAATCAACCAAAGACACAATGGAAACAACTACAGCTATGTCCTCAAGTGTAACAGAAACTTCAACCAGTACCTCGACAGAAACAAGTCCATCACAACCTGCTACGATTACCAGTGAGCCTGCCACTACAAATGAACTAACTTCAGCAGTCACGGACGGGCAAATATCTTCCACTACCATTGGACTCTCATCTACCCAGGGAACTGAAAGTACAACTGCAGAGCCAACTGACTCCACAACTGCAGCGGGAACGACCCTTGAAGATCGCACAACAACTTTAGAAATAACAACAATTCCAGCTGAAACAATGACCACTGTTACACAGGAACCATCAGCTAGCCCAGACACTGTGACAAGCCCATCTCCCACGATCACTTCTGGTCACACAACAGTGCCCTCTGAAGTTACAAGTGAGTCTCTAACTATCACTGCTGGTACCTCAACATCAAGTGAGGCATCAACAACAACTTCTGAAGCAAACACACCTGCTGAAGAATCGACAGCGACCTCAGCTGGTTTAACAAGTGAAACTGTGGGAGCTACGTTTTCAACATCGGGAGTGACCATGACACCAGAATACACCAAAGACACAATGGAAACAACTACAGCTATGTCCTCAAGTGTAACAGAAACTTCAACCAGTACCTCGCCGAAACAAGTCCCTCACAACCTTCTACGATTACCAGTGAGCCTGCCACTACAAATGAACTAACTTCAGCAGTCACGGACGGGCAAATATCTTCCACTACCGTTGGACTCTCATCTACCCAGGGAACTGAAAGTACAACTGCAGAGCCAACTGACTCCACAACTGCAGCGGGAACAACCCTTGAATATCGCACAACAACTTTAGAAATAACAACAATTCCAGCTGAAACAATGACCACTGTTACACAAGAACCATCAGCTAGCCCAGACACTGTGACAAGCCCATCTCCCACAATCACTTCTGGTCACACAACAGTGCCCTCTGACGTTACAAGTGAGTCTCTAACTAGCACTGCTGGTACCTCAACATCAAGTGAGGCATCAACAACAACTTCTGAAGCAAACACATCTGCTGAAGAATCGACAGCGACCTCCGCTGGGTTAACAAGTGCAACTGTGGAAGCTACGTTTTCAACATCGGGAGTGACCATGACACCAGAATCAACCAAAGACACAATGGAAACAACTACAGCTATGTCCTCAAGTGTAACAGAAACTTCAACCAGTACCTCGACAGAAACAAGTCCATCACAACCTTCTACGATTACCAGTGAGCCTGCCACTACAAATGAACTAACTTCAGCAGTCACGGACGGGAAAATATCTTCCACTACCGTTGGACTCTCATCTACCCAGGGAACTGAAAGTACAACTGCAGAGCCAACTGACTCCACAACTGCAGCGGGAACGACCCTTGAAGATCACACAACAACGTTAGAAATGTCAACAATTCCAGCTGAAACAACGACCATTGTTACACAAGAACCATCAGCTAGCCCAGACACTGTGACAAGCCCATCTCCCACGATCACTTCTGGTCACACAACAGTGCCCTCTGACGTTACAAGGAGTGAGTCTCTAACTAGCACTGCTGGTACCTCAACATCAAGTGAGGCATCAACAACAACTTCTGAAGCAAACACATCTGCTGAAGAATCGACAGCGACCTCCGCTGGGTTAACAAGTGCAACTGTGGAAGCTACGTTTTCAACATCGGGAGTGACCATGACACCAGAATACACCAAAGACACAATGGAAACAACTACAGCTATGTCCTCAAGTGTAACAGAAACTTCAACCAGTACCTCGCCGGAAACAAGTCCCTCACAACCTTCTACGATTACCAGTGAGCCTGCCACTACAAATGAACTAACTTCAGCAGTCACGGACGGGCAAATATCTTCCACTACCATTGGACTCTCATCTACCCAGGGAACTGAAAGTACAACTGCAGAGCCAACTGACTCCACAACTGCAGCGGGAACGACCCTTGAAGATCGCACAACAACTTTAGAAATAACAACAATTCCAGCTGAAACAATGACCACTGTTACACAAGAACCATCAGCTAGCCCAGACACTGTGACAAGCCCATCTCCCACGATCACTTCTGGTCACACAACAGTGCCCTCTGACGTTACAAGTGAGTCTCTAACTAGCACTGCTGGTACCTCAACATCAAGTGAGGCATCAACAACAACTTCTGAAGCAAACACATCTGCTGAAGAATCGACAGCGACCTCCGCTGGGTTAACAAGTGCAACTGTGGAAGCTACGTTTTCAACATCGGGAGTGACCATGACACCAGAATACACCAAAGACACAATGGAAACAACTACAGCTATGTCCTCAAGTGTAACAGAAACTTCAACCAGTACCTCGCCGGAAACAAGTCCCTCACAACCTTCTACGATTACCAGTGAGCCTGCCACTACAAATGAACTAACTTCAGCAGTCACGGACGGGCAAATATCTTCCACTACCGTTGGACTCTCATCTACCCAGGGAACTGAAAGTACAACTGCAGAGCCAACTGACTCCACAACTGCAGCGGGAACAACCCTTGAAGATCGCACAACAACTTTAGAAATAACAACAATTCCAGCTGAAACAATGACCACTGTTACACAAGAACCATCAGCTAGCCCAGACACTGTGACAAGCCCATCTCCCACGATCACTTCTGGTCACACAACAGTGCCCTCTGAAGTTACAAGTGAGTCTCTAACTATCACTGCTGGTACCTCAACATCAAGTGAGGCATCAACAACAACTTCTGAAGCAAACACACCTGCTGAAGAATCGACAGCGACCTCAGCTGGTTTAACAAGTGAAACTGTGGGAGCTACGTTTTCAACATCGGGAGTGACCATGACACCAGAATACACCAAAGACACAATGGAAACAACTACAGCTATGTCCTCAAGTGTAACAGAAACTTCAACCAGTACCTCGCCGGAAACAAGTCCCTCACAACCTTCTACGATTACCAGTGAGCCTGCCACTACAAATGAACTAACTTCAGCAGTCACGGACGGGCAAATATCTTCCACTACCGTTGGACTCTCCTCTACCCAGGGAACTGAAAGTACAACTGCAGAGCCAACTGACTCCACAACTGCAGCGGGAACAACCCTTGAAGATCACACAACAACTTTAGAAATAACAACAATTCCAGCTGAAACAATGACCATTGTTACACAAGAACCATCAGCTAGCCCAGACACTGTGACAAGCCCATCTCCCACAATCACTTCTGGTCACACAACAGTGCCCTCTGACGTTACAAGTGAGTCTCTAACTAGCACTGCTGGTACCTCAACATCAAGTGAGGCATCAACAACAACTTCTGAAGCAAACACATCTGCTGAAGAATCGACAGCGACCTCCGCTGGGTTAACAAGTGCAACTGTGGAAGCTACGTTTTCAACATCGGGAGTGACCATGACACCAGAATACACCAAAGACACAATGGAAACAACTACAGCTATGTCCTCAAGTGTAACAGAAACTTCAACCAGTACCTCGCCGGAAACAAGTCCCTCACAACCTTCTACGATTACCAGTGAGCCTGCCACTACAAATGAACTAACTTCAGCAGTCACGGACGGGCAAATATCTTCCACTACCGTTGGACTCTCCTCTACCCAGGGAACTGAAAGTACAACTGCAGAGCCAACTGACTCCACAACTGCAGCGGGAACAACCCTTGAATATCGCACAACAACTTTAGAAATAACAACAATTCCAGCTGAAACAATGACCACTGTTACACAAGAACCATCAGCTAGCCCAGACACTGTGACAAGCCCATCTCCCACAATCACTTCTGGTCACACAACAGTGCCCTCTGACGTTACAAGTGAGTCTCTAACTAGCACTGCTGGTACCTCAACATCAAGTGAGGCATCAACAACAACTTCTGAAGCAAACACATCTGCTGAAGAATCGACAGCGACCTCCGCTGGTTTAACAAGTGCAACTGTGGAAGCTACGTTTTCAACATCGGGAGTGACCATGACACCAAAATACACCAAAGACACAATGGAAACAACTACAGCTATGTCCTCAAGTGTAACAGAAACTTCAACCAGTACCTCGCCGGAAACAAGTCCCTCACAACCTTCTACGATTACCAGTGAGCCTGCCACTACAAATGAACTAACTTCAGCAGTCACGGACGGGCAAATATCTTCCACTACCGTTGGACTCTCATCTACCCAGGGAACTGAAAGTACAACTGCAGAGCCAACTGACTCCACAACTGCAGCGGGAACAACCCTTGAAGATCGCACAACAACTTTAGAAATAACAACAATTCCAGCTGAAACAATGACCACTGTTACACAAGAACCATCAGCTAGCCCAGACACTGTGACAAGCCCATCTCCCACAATCACTTCTGGTCACACAACAGTGCCCTCTGACGTTACAAGTGAGTCTCTAACTAGCACTGCTGGTACCTCAACATCAAGTGAGGCATCAACAACAACTTCTGAAGCAAACACATCTGCTGAAGAATCGACAGCGACCTCAGCTGGTTTAACAAGTGCAACTGTGGAAGCTACGTTTTCAACATCGGGAGTGACCATGACACCAGAATACACCAAAGACACAATGGAAACAACTACAGCTATGTCCTCAAGTGTAACAGAAACTTCAACCAGTACCTCGACAGAAACAAGTCCATCACAACCTTCTACGATTACCAGTGAGCCTGCCACTACAAATGAACTAACTTCAGCAGTCACGGACGGGCAAATATCTTCCACTACCGTTGGACTCTCATCTACCCAGGGAACTGAAAGTACAACTGCAGAGCCAACTGACTCCACAACTGCAGCGGGAACAACCCTTGAAGATCACACAACAACGTTAGAAATGTCAACAATTCCAGCTGAAACAATGACCACTGTTACACAAGAACCATCAGCTAGCCCAGACACTGTGACAAGCCCATCTCCCACGATCACTTCTGGTCACACAACAGTGCCCTCTGACGTTACAAGTGAGTCTCTAACTAGCACTGCTGGTACCTCAACATCAAGTGAGGCATCAACAACAACTTCTGAAGCAAACACATCTGCTGAAGAATCGACAGCGACCTCCGCTGGGTTAACAAGTGCAACTGTGGAAGCTACGTTTTCAACATCGGGAGTGACCATGACACCAGAATACACCAAAGACACAATGGAAACAACTACAGCTATGTCCTCAAGTGTAACAGAAACTTCAACCAGTACCTCGCCGGAAACAAGTCCCTCACAACCTTCTACGATTACCAGTGAGCCTGCCACTACAAATGAACTAACTTCAGCAGTCACGGACGGGCAAATATCTTCCACTACCGTTGGACTCTCCTCTACCCAGGGAACTGAAAGTACAACTGCAGAGCCAACTGACTCCACAACTGCAGCGGGAACAACCCTTGAATATCGCACAACAACTTTAGAAATAACAACAATTCCAGCTGAAACAATGACCACTGTTACACAAGAACCATCAGCTAGCCCAGACACTGTGACAAGCCCATCTCCCACAATCACTTCTGGTCACACAACAGTGCCCTCTGACGTTACAAGTGAGTCTCTAACTAGCACTGCTGGTACCTCAACATCAAGTGAGGCATCAACAACAACTTCTGAAGCAAACACATCTGCTGAAGAATCGACAGCGACCTCAGCTGGTTTAACAAGTGCAACTGTGGAAGCTACGTTTTCAACATCGGGAGTGACCATGACACCAGAATACACCAAAGACACAATGGAAACAACTACAGCTATGTCCTCAAGTGTAACAGAAACTTCAACCAGTACCTCGCCGGAAACAAGTCCCTCACAACCTTCTACGATTACCAGTGAGCCTGCCACTACAAATGAACTAACTTCAGCAGTCACGGACGGGCAAATATCTTCCACTACCGTTGGACTCTCATCTACCCAGGGAACTGAAAGTACAACTGCAGAGCCAACTGACTCCACAACTGCAGCCAACTGACTCCACAACTGCAGCGGGAACAACCCTTGAAGATCGCACAACAACTTTAGAAATAACAACAATTCCAGCTGAAACAATGACCATTGTTACACAAGAACCATCAGCTAGCCCAGACACTGTGACAAGCCCATCTCCCACAATCACTTCTGGTCACACAACAGTGCCCTCTGACGTTACAAGTGAGTCTCTAACTAGCACTGCTGGTACCTCAACATCAAGTGAGGCATCAACAACAACTTCTGAAGCAAACACATCTGCTGAAGAATCGACAGCGACCTCCGCTGGGTTAACAAGTGCAACTGTGGAAGCTACGTTTTCAACATCGGGAGTGACCATGACACCAGAATACACCAAAGACACAATGGAAACAACTACAGCTATGTCCTCAAGTGTAACAGAAACTTCAACCAGTACCTCGCCGGAAACAAGTCCCTCACAACCTTCTACGATTACCAGTGAGCCTGCCACTACAAATGAACTAACTTCAGCAGTCACGGACGGGCAAATATCTTCCACTACCGTTGGACTCTCCTCTACCCAGGGAACTGAAAGTACAACTGCAGAGCCAACTGACTCCACAACTGCAGCGGGAACAACCCTTGAAGATCGCACAACAACTTTAGAAATAACAACAATTCCAGCTGAAACAATGACCATTGTTACACAAGAACCATCAGCTAGCCCAGACACTGTGACAAGCCCATCTCCCACAATCACTTCTGGTCACACAACAGTGCCCTCTGACGTTACAAGTGAGTCTCTAACTAGCACTGCTGGTACCTCAACATCAAGTGAGGCATCAACAACAACTTCTGAAGCAAACACATCTGCTGAAGAATCGACAGCGACCTCCGCTGGGTTAACAAGTGCAACTGTGGAAGCTACGTTTTCAACATCGGGAGTGACCATGACACCAGAATACACCAAAGACACAATGGAAACAACTACAGCTATGTCCTCAAGTGTAACAGAAACTTCAACCAGTACCTCGCCGGAAACAAGTCCCTCACAACCTTCTACGATTACCAGTGAGCCTGCCACTACAAATGAACTAACTTCAGCAGTCACGGACGGGCAAATATCTTCCACTACCGTTGGACTCTCCTCTACCCAGGGAACTGAAAGTACAACTGCAGAGCCAACTGACTCCACAACTGCAGAGCTAACTGACTCCACAACTGCAGCGGGAACAACCCTTGAAGATCGCACAACAACTTTAGAAATAACAACAATTCCAGCTGAAACAATGACCATTGTTACACAAGAACCATCAGCTAGCCCAGACACTGTGACAAGCCCATCTCCCACAATCACTTCTGGTCACACAACAGTGCCCTCTGACGTTACAAGTGAGTCTCTAACTAGCACTGCTGGTACCTCAACATCAAGTGTGGCATCAACAACAACTTCTGAAGCAAACACATCTGCTGAAGAATCGACAGCGACCTCCGCTGGGTTAACAAGTGCAACTGTGGAAGCTACGTTTTCAACATCGGGAGTGACCATGACACCAGAATACACCAAAGACACAATGGAAACAACTACAGCTATGTCCTCAAGTGTAACAGAAACTTCAACCAGTACCTCGCCGGAAACAAGTCCCTCACAACCTTCTACGATTACCAGTGAGCCTGCCACTACAAATGAACTAACTTCAGCAGTCACGGACGTGCAAATATCTTCCACTACCGTTGGACTCTCATCTACCCAGGGAACTGAAAGTACAACTGCAGAGCCAACTGACTCCACAACTGCAGCGGGAACAACCCTTGAAGATCGCACAACAACTTTAGAAATAACAACAATTCCAGCTGAAACAATGACCATTGTTACACAAGAACCATCAGCTAGCCCAGACACTGTGACAAGCCCATCTCCCACAATCACTTCTGGTCACACAACAGTGCCCTCTGACATTACAAGTGAGTCTCTAACTAGCACTGCTGGTACCTTAACATCAAGTGAGGCATCAACAACAACTTCTGAAGCAAACACATCTGCTGAAGAATCGACAGCGACCTCCGCTGGGTTAACAAGTGCAACTGTGGAAGCTACGTTTTCAACATCGGGAGTGACCATGACACCAGAATACACCAAAGACACAATGGAAACAACTACAGCTATGTCCTCAAGTGTAACAGAAACTTCAACCAGTACCTCGCCGGAAACAAGTCCCTCACAACCTTCTACGATTACCAGTGAGCCTGCCACTACAAATGAACTAACTTCAGCAGTCACGGACGGGCAAATATCTTCCACTACCGTTGGACTCTCCTCTACCCAGGGAACTGAAAGTACAACTGCAGAGCCAACTGACTCCACAACTGCAGAGCCAACTGACTCCACAACTGCAGCGGGAACAACCCTTGAATATCGCACAACAACTTTAGAAATAACAACAATTCCAGCTGAAACAATGACCACTGTTACACAAGAACCATCAGCTAGCCCAGACACTGTGACAAGCCCATCTCCCACAATCACTTCTGGTCACACAACAGTGCCCTCTGACGTTACAAGTGAGTCTCTAACTAGCACTGCTGGTACCTCAACATCAAGTGTGGCATCAACAACAACTTCTGAAGCAAACACATCTGCTGAAGAATCGACAGCGACCTCCGCTGGGTTAACAAGTGCAACTGTGGAAGCTACGTTTTCAACATCGGGAGTGACCATGACACCAGAATCAACCAAAGACACAATGGAAACAACTACAGCTATGTCCTCAAGTGTAACAGAAACTTCAACCAGTACCTCGCCGGAAACAAGTCCCTCACAACCTTCTACGATTACCATTGAGCCTGCCACTACAAATGAACTAACTTCAGCAGTCACGGACGGGCAAATATCTTCCACTACCGTTGGACTCTCCTCTACCCAGGGAACTGAAAGTACAACTGCAGAGCCAACTGACTCCACAACTGCAGAGCCAACTGACTCCACAACTGCAGCGGGAACAACCCTTGAAGATCGCACAACAACTTTAGAAATAACAACAATTCCAGCTGAAACAATGACCACTGTTACACAAGAACCATCAGCTAGCCCAGACACTGTGACAAGCCCATCTCCCACAATCACTTCTGGTCACACAACAGTGCCCTCTGACGTTACAAGTGAGTCTCTAACTAGCACTGCTGGTACCTCAACATCAAGTGTGGCATCAACAACAACTTCTGAAGCAAACACATCTGCTGAAGAATCGACAGCGACCTCCGCTGGGTTAACAAGTGCAACTGTGGAAGCTACGTTTTCAACATCGGGAGTGACCATGACACCAGAATACACCAAAGACACAATGGAAACAACTACAGCTATGTCCTCTAGTGTAACAGAAACTTCAACCAGTACCTCGCCGGAAACAAGTCCCTCACAACCTTCTACGATTACCAGTGAGCCTGCCACTACAAATGAACTAACTTCAGCAGTCACGGACGTGCAAATATCTTCCACTACCGTTGGACTCTCATCTACCCAGGGAACTGAAAGTACAACTGCAGAGCCAACTGACTCCACAACTGCAGAGCTAACTGACTCCACAACTGCAGCGGGAACAACCCTTGAAGATCGCACAACAACTTTAGAAATAACAACAATTCCAGCTGAAACAATGACCATTGTTACACAAGAACCATCAGCTAGCCCAGACACTGTGACAAGCCCATCTCCCACAATCACTTCTGGTCACACAACAGTGCCCTCTGACGTTACAAGTGAGTCTCTAACTAGCACTGCTGGTACCTCAACATCAAGTGAGGCATCAACAACAACTTCTGAAGCAAACACATCTGCTGAAGAATCGACAGCGACCTCCGCTGGGTTAACAAGTGCAACTGTGGAAGCTACGTTTTCAACATCGGGAGTGACCATGACACCAGAATAACCAAAGACACAATGGAAACAACTACAGCTATGTCCTCAAGTGTAACAGAAACTTCAACCAGTACCTCGCCGGAAACAAGTCCCTCACAACCTTCTACGATTACCAGTGAGCCTGCCACTACAAATGAACTAACTTCAGCAGTCACGGACGGGCAAATATCTTCCACTACCGTTGGACTCTCCTCTACCCAGGGAACTGAAAGTACAACTGCAGAGCCAACTGACTCCACAACTGCAGAGCTAACTGACTCCACAACTGGAACAACCCTTGAAGATCGCACAACAACTTTAGAAATAACAACAATTCCAGCTGAAACAATGACCATTGTTACACAAGAACCATCAGCTAGCCCAGACACTGTGACAAGCCCATCTCCCACAATCACTTCTGGTCACACAACAGTACCCTCTGACATTACAAGTGAGTCTCTAACTAGCACTGCTGGTACCTCAACATCAAGTGAGGCATCAACAACAACTTCTGAAGCAAACACATCTGCTGAAGAATCGACAGCGACCTCAGCTGGTTTAACAAGTGCAACTGTGGAAGCTACGTTTTCAACAACGGCAGTGACCATGACACCAGAATCAACCAAAGACACAATGGAAACAACTACAGCTATGTCCTCAAGTGTAACAGAAACTTCAACCAGTACCTCGCCGGAAACAAGTCCCTCACAACCTTCTACGATTACCAGTGAGCCTGCCACTACAAATGAACTAACTTCAGCAGTCACGGACGGGCAAATATCTTCCACTACCGTTGGACTCTCCTCTACCCAGGGAACTGAAAGTACAACTGCAGAGCCAACTGACTCCACAACTGCAGAGCTAACTGACTCCACAACTGCAGCGGGAACGACCCTTGAAGATCGCACAACAACTTTAGAAATAACAACAATTCCAGCTGAAACAATGACCATTAATACACAAGGACCATCAACTAGCCCAACGATAGAAGCAATAACCACAACACAGTCTCCAACTCCCACATCTACCACACCCTTTCTAACTACTCAAACTACATTACCTTTCACAACCACACCCAACACACCATCAACTACATCAACTACCCCACCTACCACACCTTCTACAACCACCCTAATTACATCAACTACCCCACCTACAACTACATTAACTACACCTACCACACCTTCTCCAACTACCTTAACTACATCAACTACACATTCTACTACACCTATCTCAACTGCCGCTTCTACTACACCTATCCCAACTACCCCTTCTACTACCCCTTCTACTACACCTATCCCAACTACCCCTTCTAATACACCTACCCCATCAACTACACCTACCACACCTTCTCCAACTACCCTAACTACAACAACTACACATTCTACTACACCTACCCCAACTACCCCTTTTACTACACCTATCCCAACTACCCCTTCTAATACACCTACTTCAACTACCCCAACTAACCCTTCTACTGCATCCAGTCCAACTTCTACAACTGCATCTGCTTCATTGACGTCAACTTCACTCTCAACAACTGGACCTCCGATAATTGTGACTGTGGGTGAGTGATCACATGACCTGACCAGGAAATACTCTGTGATACTACTAGGGCTTGGAGGTTTTTTGTCAGTAAAAAACTGCCAGTCCTATGGAATATACTGTCCTGGTTTATCTAACTACTACTGGTCCATAAATGGTCTAATTGTTGTTCCTTATCGTCCTATTCATGTCAATGAACTACAGACACTATTGAAGTGTCAACAGATGTCACTGTTAGACTCAACAAAACATTTAAAGAAGAATACAGTCACCCGTCAACACAGGAATACCAAGATTTCACAAAAAATTTCACCAACGATGTAAGTGCCTAATTTACATACTCTTTTTTAATGATACATGTATAATCTTAATGAGCTCATTAATAGTAACTAACTGAGCTATAACGACTTATGTTTTCCAGATGACCTTACTGTACAACCGCACTATTAACAATTTTATCGGCATAGTAATAATAGGACTCAGGTATGTGAACATTTGAGGAAACGTCGCAACAAAGAGGCAGTATGCATGTACATTAAACACTTACTTTAAAAGGTTAGTTGAACCTCTTTTTAGAACGTCTATTTAAAATGTGGAACCTTTTTTTGGAATCTCTTCGCTCTCTATCAGGAATGGCAGTGTCGTGGTGGAGCATGTGGTTGTACTGCGCATAGAGAATGGGAAGAACCTAAGTAATGAGATTGCTGAGTCAGAAAAACAAATCAAGGATATTCTCAATGCGGCCAAAAACTGCACCACAGGTCAGTAACTGACTACAATTCAAATCAAATCAAATCAAAATCCAATGACATGTATTTATATAGCCCTTTTTACATCAGCTGATATCTCAAAGTGCTGTACAGAAACCCAGCCTAAAAATCAAAACAGCAAGCATGCAGGTGAAGAAGCAGGGTGGCTTGGAAAAATCCACCCTAGAAAGGCCAAAACCTAGGAAGAAACCTAGAGAGGAACCAGCCTATGAGGGGTGGCCAGTCCTCTTCTGGCTGTGCCGGGTGGAGATTATAACAGAACATGGCCAAAATGTTCAAATGTTCATAAATGATCAGCATGGTCAAATAATAATAATCACAGTAGTTGTTGAGGGTGCAACAATTCAGCATCTCAGGAGTAAGTGTCAGCTGGCTTTTCATAGCCGATCATTGAGAGTATCTCTACCACTCCTGCTGTCTCTAGAGAGTTGAAAACAGCAGGTCTGGGACAGGTAGCATGTCCGGTGAACAGGTCAGGGTTCCATAGCCGCAGGCAGAACAGTTGATACTGGAGCAGCAGCAGGGCCGGGTGGACTGGGGACAGGAAGGAGTCATCATGCCAGGTAGCTCTGAGGCATGGTCCGAGGGCTCGGGTCCTCCTCCGCCGAGAGAGAAAGAAAGAAAGAAAACATTTGAGAGAGCATACTTAAATTCACACAGGACACCGGATAAGACAGGAGAAGTACTCCAGATATAACAGACTGGCCCTAGCCCCCCGACACATAAACTACTGCAGCATAAATACTGGAGGCTGAGACAGAAGGGGTCAGGAGACACTGTGGCCCCATCCTATGATACCCCCGGACAGGGCCAAACAGGCAGGATATAACCCCACCCACTTTGCCAAAGCACAGCCCCCACACCACTGGAGGGATATCTTCAACCACCAACTTACTATCCTGAGACAAGGCCGAGTATAGCTAGTCAGACTACAGACACTTACGATATTAGAAACCGGTTAAGTAGGCCAGAGCGAAACACTCTGACTTTATGAATGGACAATCTGTCAATGTTCTGAATTTCCGAACACCCCGAGAGCGCACTCTGGCACTCCAGATTTGAATTAACGATCACACCCAACGTTGTTAAAATCACATATTAGACCTGGGTTAGCTGACCAATGTGTATGACATTAAAGAAAAGTAAGAAAAATTACCACTCGTAAACTTTACATTGACGAAAAAATTCTACTGCGTTATTAAAAGATGGTATTATTGACAAATCACGTGTCAAATCATTTG
Source organism: Oncorhynchus keta (assembly GCF_023373465.1). NCBI lineage: Eukaryota > Metazoa > Chordata > Actinopteri > Salmoniformes > Salmonidae > Oncorhynchus > Oncorhynchus keta. The sequence goes on along the minus strand of NC_068455.1, from coordinate 71,385,647 downwards.
TTTTGTATAACAAACCTTTCTGTTGCATTCACAGGCCAAGTAGGCTGTATTGGGGTGGACATAATTGGAGATGTCATAGTAAAAAATTCCACATTTGATAAAGAATGTAAGTACACTAAAGCCTATATTTGTGAGTCCACACCAGGGTATCTATGGATATCCTTTCAACACATTTTAGTGAATGAGGTTATACTGTAAAGCTGTTCCTACCAGGGTTGGGTTCAGTTACTGTAATTCAGAACACCAAGAGTGTGCAAAACTGTCACCAAGGCAAAAGGTGGCTACTTTCAAGAATTTAAAATATAACATGTTTTGAATTGTTTAACACTTTTTGGTTACTACATTATTCCATATGTGTTATTTCATAGTTTTGATGTCGTCACTATTATTTATCAATGTAGAAAATAGTACAAATAAAGAAAGACCCTTGAATGAGTAGGTTTGTCCAAACCTTTGAAAAATTCCAATTCATCTCCTGCATTGACTTTTAACATAATTTTGGACTTTGAACTCAATATTATTTTTAACTTAATATCGTCTTTGTGTAGCGGTATGCGACACGGCCAAACTAGATAAGGACTTGAGGATATACTACCATGCAGCACAAATAGATGGGCGACTGGTCTGTGTCTCTCCCTGTGCCCCCGGACACAACAGGGAAAAGAACTGCAACACCGGCACCTGTAGTATGTCAAGGGACGGTCCGGTCTGCAGGTAAGAGTATTACCTCTTATGACTTGTTATAACATACAACATATAGACAACATACAACATATAGACAACATACAACATATAGACAACATAAAGACAACATACAACATATAGACAACATAAAGACAACATACAACATATAGACAACATACAACATATAGACAACATACAACATATAGACAACATATAGACAACATACAACATATAGACAACATAAAGACAACATACAACATATATACAACATATAGACAACATACAACATATAGACAACATATAGACAACATACAACATATAGACAACATACAACATATAGACAATATACTACATACAACATATATACAACATATATACAACATACAACATATATACAACATATAGACAACATACAACATATAGACAACATACAACATATAGACAACATACAACATATAGACAACATACAACATATAGACAACATAAAGACAACATACAACATATAGCATAACATACAACATATAGATAACATACAACATAGAGACAACATACAACATATATACAACATATAACATATAGCATAACATACAACATATAGACAACATACAACATATAGACAACATAAAGACAACATACAACATATAGACAACATACAACATATAGACAACATACAACATATAGACAACACACAACATATAGACAACATACAACATACAACATATAGACAACATATAACATATAGCCAACATACAACATATAGCCAACATACAACATATAACCAACACGCTAAATATAGCCAACATACTAAATATAGCCAACATACTAAATATAGCCAACATACTAAATATAGCCAACATACAACATATAGCCAACATACAACATACAGTGCCTTGCGAAAGTATTCGGCCCCCTTGAACTTTGCGACCTTTTGCCACATTTCAGGCTTCAAACATAAAGATATAAAACTGTATTTTTTTGTGAAGAATCAACAACAAGTGGGACACAATCATGAAGTGGAACGACATTTATTGGTTATTTCAAACTTTGTTAAGAAATCAAAAACAGAAAAATTGTTCAGCCCCTTTACTTTCAGTGCAGCAAACTCTCTCCAGAAGTTCAGTAAGGATCTCTGAATGATCCAATGTTGACCTAAATGACTAATGATGATAAATACAATCCACCTGTGTGTAATCAAGTCTCCGTATAAATGCACCTGCACTGTGATAGTCTCAGAGGTCCGTTAAAAGCGCAGAGAGCATCATGAAGAACAAGGAACACGCCAGGCAGGTCCGAGATACTGCTTTGAAGAAGTTTAAAGCCGGATTTGGATACAAAAAGATTTCCCAAGCTTTAAACATCCTAAGGAGCACTGTGCAAGCGATAATATTGAAATGGAAGGAGTATCAGACCACTGCAAATCTACCAAGACCTGGCCGTCCCTCTAAACTTTCAGCTCATACAAGGAGAAGACTGATCAGAGATGCAGCCAAGAGGCCCATGATCACTCTGGATGAACTGCAGAGATCTACAGCTGAGGTGGGAGACTCTGTCCATAGGACAACAATCAGTCGTATATTGCACAAATCTGGCCTTTATGGAAGAGTGGCAAGAAGAAAGCCATTAATTAAAGATATACATAAAAAGTGTTGTTTAAAGTTTGCACATGGTGGTGGCAGCATCATGGTTTGGGCCTGCTTTTCTTCTTTTCTTCAGCAGGGACAGGGAAGATGGTTAAAATTGATGGGAAGATGGATGGAGCCAAATACAGGACCATTCTGGAAGAAAACCTGATGGAGTCTGCAAAAGACCTGAGACTGGGACGGAGATTTGTCTTCCAACAAGACAATGATCCAAAACATAAAGAAAAATCTACAATGGAATGGTTCAAAAATAAACATATCCAGGTGTTAGAATGGCCAAGTCAAAGTCCAGACCTGAATCCAATCGAGAATCTGTGGAAAGAACTGAAAACTGCTGTTCACAAATGCTCTCCATTCAACCTCACTGAGCTCGAGCTGTTTTGCAAGGAGGAATGGGGAAAAATTTCAGTCTCTCGATGTGCAAAACTGATAGAGACATACCCCAAGCGACTTACAGCTGTAATCGCAGCAAAAGGTGGCGCTACAAAGTATTAACTTAAGGGGGCTGAATAATTTTGCACGCCTAATTTTTCAGTTTTTGATTTGTTAAAAAAGTTTGAAATATCCAATAAATGTCGTTCCACTTCATGATTGTGTCCCACTTGTTGTTGATTCTTCACAAAAAAATACAGTTTTATATCTTTATGTTTGAAGCCTGAAATGTGGCAAAAGGTCGCAAAGTTCAAGGGGGCCGAATACTTTCGCAAGGCACTGTATAACCAACATACAACATATAGCACACATACAACATATAGCCAACACACTAAATATAGCCAACATACTAAATATAGCCAACATACTAAATATAGCCAACATACTAAATATAGCCAACATACTACATATACAACACATAGCCAACATACAACATATAACCAACATACAACATATAGCACACATACAACATATAGCCAACACACTAAATATAGCCAACATACTAAATATAGCCAACATACTAAATATAGCCAACATACTAAATATAGCCAACATACTAAATATAGCCAACATACTAAACATAGCCAACATACAACACATACAACATATAGCCAACATACTACACATACAACATATCGCCAACATACAACACATCGCCAACATACAACACATACAACATATCGCCAACATACAACATATCGCCAACATACAACATATAGCCAACATACTACACATACAACATATCGCCAACATACAACACATCGCCAACATACAACACATACAACATATCGCCAACATACAACATATCGCCAACATACAACACATCGCCAACATACAACACATACAACATATCGCCAACATACAACACATACAACATATCGCCAACATACAACACATACAACATATCGCCAACATACAACATATAGCCAACATACAACATATAGCCAACATACTAAATATAGCCAACATACTAAATATAGCCAACATACTAAATATAGCCAACATACTACATATACAACACATAGCCAACATACAACACATACAACATATAGCCAACATACAACACATCGCCAACATACAACACATCGCCAACATACAACACATACAACATATAGCCAACATACAACATATCGCCAACTTACAACACATACAACATATAGCCAACATACAACATATCTCCAACATAAAACACATACAACATATCGCCAACATACAACATATCTCCAACATACAATACATACAACATATAGCCAACATACAACATATAGCCAACATACAACATATAGCCAACATACAACATATAGCCAACATACAACATATAGCCAACATACAACACATCGCCAACATACAACACATACAACATATAGCCAACATACAACATATCTCCAACATACAACATATAGCCAACATACAACATATCGCCAACATACAACACATACAACATATAGCCAACATACAACATATCTCCAACATACAACACATACAACATATCACCAACATACAACATATCTCCAACATACAACACATACAACATATAGCCAACATACAACATATAGCCAACATACAACATATAGCCAACATACAACACATACAACATATAGCCAACATACAACACATACAACATATAGCCAACATACAACACATACAACATATCGCCAACATACAACATATCGCCAACATACAACACATACAACATATAGCCAACATACAACATATCGCCAACATACAACACATACAACATATCTCCAACATACAACACATACAACATATCGCCAACATACAACATATCGCCAACATACAACACATACAACATATCACCAACATACAACATATCGCCAACATACAACACATACAACATATCACCAACATACAACATATCGCCAACATACAACACATACAACATATCGCCAACATACAACACATCGCCAACATACAACACATACAACATATAGCCAACATACAACATATCGCCAACATACTACACATACAACATATAGCCAACATACAACATATCGCCAACATACAACACATACAACATATAGCCAACATACAACATATCTCCAACACACAACATATAGCCAACATACAACATATCGCCAACATACAACACATACAACATATAGCCAACATACAACATATCGCCAACATACAACACATACAACATATAGCCAACATACAACATATCTCCAACATACAACCAACAAACAACATATCGCCAACATACAACACATACAACATATAGCCAACATACAACATACAGCCAACATACAACATATCGCCAACATACAACACATACAACATATCGCCAACATACATCATATCGCCAACATACGAGCCAACATATAGCCAACATAAAACCAGCACAATGACTCCACTTTACCCTCCATCCTTCTGTGTCCCATCCACCATCCACACAGATGTAACCAGGACTACTGGTACCTAGACTCTGATTGCTTCGGTCCTATCCTGAAGAGGGACCTCTTTGCCGCGCTACTGACCCTGGCAGGACTGGTGATAGCAGCCGCGGGGGTCATGGTGGTCTATGTGCCCTGGCATAGACGACAATTACATAGGTGAGACTGACTACACATCAACACAGTAGCTAAAAATATCAGCGACAACATAGAGTGACATAAATATTTACGTGCAGTAAGTTAAGCATTCACCATCTAGTCACGAGACAAGCCTTCACCATCTAGTCACGAGACAAGCCTTCACCATCTAGTCACGAGAGAAGCCTTCACCATCTAGTCACGAGAGAAGCCTTCACCACCTAGTCACGAGACAAGCCTCACGAGACAAGCCTTCACCATCTAGTCACAAGACAAGCCTTCACCACCTAGTCACGAGACAAGCCTTCACCATCTAGTCACGAGACAAGCCTTCACCACCTAGTCACGAGACAAGCCTTCACCATCTAGTCACAAGACAAGCCTTCACCACCTAGTCACGAGACAAGCCTTCACCACCTAGTCACGAGACAAGCCTTCACCACCTAGTCACGAGAGAAGCCTTCACCATCTAGTCACGAGACAAGCCTTCACCATCTATTCACGAGACAAGCCTTCACCATCTAGTCACAAGACAAGCCTTCACCACCTAGTCACGAGAGAAGCCTTCACCATCGTCAGTCACCATCTAGTCACGAGAAAGCCTTCACCACCTAGTCACGAGACAAGCCTTCACCACCTAGTCACGAGAGAAGCCTTCACCATCTAGTCACAAGACAAGCCTTCACCATCTAGTCACGAGACAAGCCTTCACCACCTAGTCACGAGACAAGCCTTCACCATCTAGTCACGAGAGAAGCCTTCACCATCTAGTCACGAGAGAAGCCTTCACCATCTAGTCACGAGAGAACCCTTCACCATCTAATCACGAGAGAACCCTTCACCATCTAGTCACGAGAGAACCCTTCACCATCTAGTCACGAGAGAAGCCTTCACCATCTAGTCACGAGAGAAGCCTTCACCACCTAGTCACGAGACAAGCCTTCACCATCTAGTCACGAGAGAAGCCTTCACCACCTAGTCACGAGACAAGCCTTCACCATCTAGTCATGAGACAAGCCTTCACCATCTAGTCATGAGAGAAGCCTTCACCATCTAGTCACGAGACAAGCCTTCACCATCTAGTCACGAGAGAACCCTTCACCATCTAATCACCATCTAGTCAGAGAAAGCCTTCACCATCTAGTCACGAGACAAGCCTTCACCATCTAGTCACGAGAGAAGCCTTCACCATCTAGTCACGAGAGAAGCCTTCACCATCTAGTCACGAGAGAAGCCTTCACCATCTAGTCACGAGAGAAGCCTTCACCATCTAGTCACGAGAGAAGCCTTCACCATCTAGTCACGAGACAAGCCTTCACCACCTAGTCACGAGAGAAGCCTTCACCATCTAGTCACGAGAGAAGCCTTCACCACCTAGTCACGAGACAAGCCTTCACCATCTAGTCACGAGACAAGCCTTCACCATCTAGTCACGAGACAAGCCTTCACCATCTAGTCACGAGACAAGCCTTCACCACCTAGTCACGAGACAAGCCTTCACCATCTAGTCACGAGAGAAGCCTTCACCATCTAGTCACGAGACAAGCCTTCACCATCTAGTCACGAGACAAGCCTTCACCATCTAGTCACGAGAGAAGCCTTCACCACCTAGTCACGAGACAAGAAGCCTTCACCATCTAGTCACGAGACAAGCCTTCACCACCTAGTCACGAGACAAGCCTTCACCATCTAGTCACGAGACAAGCCTTCACCATCTAGTCACGAGACAAGCCTTCACCATCTAGTCACGAGACAAGCCTTCACCATCTAGTCACGAGACAAGCCTTCACCATCTAGTCACGAGACAAGCCTTCACCACCTAGTCACGAGACAAGCCTTCACCATCTAGTCACGAGACAAGCCTTCACCATCTAGTCACGAGAGAAGCCTTCACCACCTAGTCACGAGAGAAGCCTTCACCATCTAGTCACGAGACAAGCCTTCACCACCTAGTCACGAGAGAAGCCTTCACCATCTAGTCACGAGACAAGCCTTCACCATCTAGTCACGAGACAAGCCTTCACCACCTAGTCACGAGACAAGCCTTCACCATCTAGTCACGAGAGAACCCTTCACCATCTAGTCACGAGAGAACCCTTCACCATCTAGTCACGAGACAAGCCTTCACCATCTAGTCACGAGACAAGCCTTCACCACCTAGTCACGAGTGAACCCTTCACTATCTAGTCACGAGAGAAGCTAATGTGTAGATTTGTAAAGCTAAAACAACAGGAGTAAGATGTTGGCACAGACAACAAGCCTGTAGGTGAAACACAAAATATGTATTACAAAGCTATGCATTTGTTTAGAATTTGGATATGATGATATATTAGCAATCAATGACACCAACCAATAATTCTTCTCAAAACAATGATCATACCACGATGATCAGCAATGTACGGTCATAAAGTGAGTTTCTTCTCTCCCCCTTTTCTTCAGGGTGAAAGATATCCATACTGGACAAGTTAACCAGTGGCTGGAGGAAGACTTTGAATGGCCCAACAGGCCAAATATAGGTGGACACTTGGTTGGTTCAAGTAGTACCACAGTCCTAACAGGTACACTGTCTAAAGCCTATTCTGCCTCACCTGTCATAGGGTATTGCTCGAATTGTGTTTCAAGGGGTACATTTATAATATGCCATTCTTATACATTCTTTTACTTTTATCTGACCTAGTTTTGATTCTGTGATCTTTTATGATCCTATTCTGGATGCTCTATTTCTTAGTGTTTGAAATTGAACACTGTATTCCTGAAGAAGAACTTGTCAGTGAGCATTTCTCTGTATTGTTTGCACCTGCTGTTTCCTGTGGACGTAACACATAAACTTTGATTTCATTTTACTTTAAAAAGTATGGCTTAATGCTACCCCCTTCCAGAAAATGTATTTTAAAATATTCTTATCTGTAGAGTACCTTGGCATGTTTTAAAACATGAGTATCTTCAGTGGACCGTTTGTAAATATCATTTTTGTCCCCTTTTATACAGAGAATGAGCCTAACCCACCTTATGGGGGCCGAGTGGCCTTGCAGTACGACGCAGAGGGAGATTCCCTGTCATCCTCCAGTACAAGGCTGCCGTCTCCCTACCATGGAACACAGGCACAGGTGGGGATCTATTTTAGGTATCCTAGATGCCATCTCCTGCTGTGGTGCCTTTGAGCAAGGCACTTGACATAACCCATGGCTCACCCTTGTTTCCGACCCCTCCGTGTGTGTGGGAGACGAGTGCATGTTACTTAAACGGTTTAAAGGCAACATTTAAAAAAAATTCCATGTTCTGAAAATGACAATGGACAGTCAAGTCTTCTATTTCTTCTTCAAAAGGTGTCCAGGAGGCCTGAGATCATCTGCCATGACTACAGTTCCTGGGGTGCTGATAGGGACGCCATTCAAGTCATACAGACTACTGCCACCTCGTCAGGGCAGCATTTTACATTGAGTGACCCTGGCAGCCAATCAGAGGTGGGAACGGAATGTTCATCATAATGCTGTCAAATATGTATGCAATAGGTATGGATGGCCCTCGTGAATTGTTTCAGCCTTCTGGGTGTGCTCTTTCCAAGTAAATTACTACATGATTGAGGACACACAGAGGAGCTAGTGATCACTTTAGAAACCTATTCCATACTCAAATACCTGTTTTTAAATATTCCCTGACAGCTTAGGATCAGCATACAGGAGATACGGACTTACTCTGAGATCTAGTGGGACATCCTCAACTCTTAAAAAACAGAACTGGACAAAGAACAGGTTTCTCATCGACCAACGGAATAAAGCAGAACGAAAAAGGATCTCTTAACGGACAGTCTCCTCTTTGGGAGCGAAGCCTGAATAACGATTGTGGGATGATGCTTTATTAACACTACACAGGATTGTCCAACGAAGTATGGAGTCACTGATACATGAGGATGTGAACTCCAACCTCAGCTTCATTAATGGAATAATCTGCTCTCAAATCAATCAACCAATCAGGATATCAGGAAACAACATGTTTTAAATGCTCTACTTCAGTGACGCATGTTTACAATAAATCTGCATAATGATATATGTTGCTTGTACCAGTTTACCAATTAGCATGGCTTCTTTTGCACTTTAATACCACAACAAATTAATGTAAATAATGTTGTAATATCACATGTATATAACAATCTGTCTTTATATAGAACAGACATTGCACTGTGGTAGTTGTTATAAAATCAAAACATTTTTTAAATGTGTACCAAAAACTAAAAACTTTCCCGACTCATTTTTGTGAACTGCATAATGTCAAACCAATAATACAATACTGTATCACACATAAATAGAACAATAAACGCATCTGATGAAATTGGCAGTCAAATGAACAGTGAATGAAGGCCAAAGTGAGCCATTTCTAATCAGTGCCGCATTCTCTTGATCTTGTTGTTTGGCTGCATGTTCAACGTTCTTTGGCTGTGCGCTCATCTCATCTTTTCCTGTGCTCTTTTCCCGTAGCACCCTTATCATCAGTCCTCCACCAATCAGCACTTTGACTACTGCTTTTGGATTGCCTGATGCCACTTTGATGTCATAATTCTTAGCGATGATGAGCAGATTCACCTTCGTACATGTATCTATCTCCCATGTAGGGTTTTCCACAAATGCTTCCAATGAGCCTGTGTGATTTTGCAACTTATAAAATGATTCCACTAGTCTTATAACCCATTAGGGTGGATGTCAGTGACAGCAACTCTACCACAAAAGTGTATTTTGAACACTCAAATATCTGAGCACAGCAGAGCCTCATAGTCTGAGATTAGAGCAACTATCACAGGAAACAAAATCCCGGACGAGCCCCCTTTCTGTTACGTTCCCCAGCAAGAAACCAAAACATTTCACTCAAACAGAAGGAGGAACTAACAAAGAGTCACTAACAACCAGAACAAAAGGGAAGCGGGGATGATCATCTAAAAGATTGTTTTTAGGGATATCTAATAGTGAGCGCCAACTGACGGTTTTAATCAGAGAGAATAAAGTAGACGGCACGGGTCAACATTTTTGATTGATGTCCCTGTGTCCATGATGACGTGTACATGTCCAAATATGGGCCTCCGGCCAGGCCATCCTGTTCCTGTGGTCACGTGTTAGAGGGTGTGTTATTTTATATCTATATTGCATCCTTTGAAGTAGTCATGCTGATTGATGTCTAGGGACCTGGTTGAACTGGGAGGGGTTCAGTGTTTGAACTTTTGAAAGTGTATGGCCCCCCACCCCCAGTTTTATTGTCCTTATGGTTGCTATCTATGAAGCAGGAATGTGTGTGTGTGTGTGTGTGTGTGTGTTAGAAACAAGGTCCCTTGGCATTGTGTCCATTTCAAGCTTTAAACAACAATTAAACAGCCATCTAAATAATGTTTCTCAGCCTAGTTTCCTATTTAGTTCTCTTTATATGTACAGGCACAGAGCTTCCAGATGGCTCCAGCCTAAGGATTTTCAGTGCATGTACACCTGGGGAGATTAGAACCCCAAAGAAAAGATCCTAAAAGTAATTTCAGATTCAGGTTTATCATGACAGCCTCTTTATGAAAGGCCTTTACTTATGGCTAAACAGCTTCTACACAGCTTATTAATTAATGAATGCTGTGGGATGATGAAATTAGGTGTTTCTAGGAGGGCTTAAACAAATCTACAGTGAAACAAACATGTACACTTTACATACATATTTATTTACTTTTAAAAAGAACACAGTAACATGACAGAATTTGTGCAAATGCGACAAAATCTGCTCGTGGATATTAAATATACAACAGTAGTATTCGGTAACAAGCAATATGTGTTAAACATGTGGCACAGGCAATCATGACAGCCTCTTTATGAAAGGCCTTTACTTATGGCTAAACAGTTTTCTACACATCTTATTCATTAATGATGTGGGCATACCCAGAATTTACATGCAGGACGGTTGATCGACACATGGAGGGAAAACGTATGGAGTTTTGATGGAGCGGGCAAGCGTCTTTGCGTTGGTGAATTGGAAACGGATAATGGTCAGGGCTAACCAGACCCTTTATCTGTAAGAAATAGTAAACATTTTGAATTATAACACGTGTTAAAATGTATGTACTAAATATTTTGAATTAAATCACTGGTTTTAAAAATGTATCTCACGCTTTAACGATAGGGGAAGAGGTAATTTCATATTTCGGTTTAGGGGAAGAGGTCATTTCATATTTCGGTTTAGGGGGGGTTATTAACTTTATGGAAAACAATATTCACACTATGTGGATTATAAACATGTACATACATAGAGAGCCAACACATCAAGATCTAACAGGGATGAGTGGGGATTCATAGTACAACAGGAAGCTTCTGTAACCTGCAATACGTGTTAAATATGTTTTACATACATCCACGACTGAATGGTTTCACAAACTCCCTTTAAAGGTTTTGTAAGAAAGTTGTAACAGGCCTCATTCAACAGTCTAGAGATGAACCTAGAGACACCAAACACATCAACGTTTAGAGCAGCTTGGAGATTATTACCCATGTAAGTGGGGAGCAAAGAGCGGATTTAACCAACTCTGTACAAACCCCGACACGGGGTATGATAACTCTAATGATTATTGTAGATGTTTACAACTGAGGGAGTTGACAGTCGGTCAATGAGATGTATAAAGGCAAATTGACATAACGGACCTCAAAGACCAACAGCCTACTTTATGATATAGAATGCAGGGGTGTGTACTGAACATGTAACCATTATAAAACAAAATGGTCTACGGTCAAATGCATCTATAGTTTTTAATGAAGTGGTCGCTGCATTCATATAGATTATTTCAACATAGTCTAGATCAGTCCACAGGTTGCATTTACATTTTTTTTGTATCTCAATATTGTGTTATATGTTGGTAGGTCTAATAAACAAATATATTGTATACATTGATAATATTATTTTGTCAGAAATTCAAGCCGTTGATACAGTTGTGTACTCGATCGCCTGCCCTGCTGATCGTACTCTTATCTGAACAACATTAAGCTTTCATTATTTTGCATCAAATATTTATGGACCTTAAATTATTATAGAATACACAATATCTCACCCTTTAATGACAGGAAAATGTCCTTTCCATCCATCACCACGGTCTGTCACGAAGAAAGGTAATGTCTGAAAAAAAACATGTATTATTTTATAGTCTTTCCTACAATGGTATGTTATAAAGTTTGTAATAGTGTACAACTGTAGGCCTCCAATGTTTTTACATAAAAACACTAATGATGCATGTTTAAATAGTAGTACAATTTGGTAATTAATTCTAACATGTCTTTAAAACGTTTGTACTATATATTTTGGTATTAAATCAATGGTTTTAAAACAGTATCTCACCCTTTAACGATGGGAAAATGTCCTTTCCAGCCATCACCCCGGTCTGTCCCGAACAAAAAAAGACACGGAAAATCAGGGGGAGTGCGTGTTAGAGGAAATTATGGTTGAAATGACTAATTATGTATACATTCCAATCAGAACTGACTCGTCCAAATGCTATAATGTACTGAACATGTGAATTTTCTCTCTTGCTCCCATTCCCGATTGTATATCATGTAGTCAGGAGTTTAGTAACAATGAAGGTCTGTTCCTTAGTTCATTCATTTGTACAATCTCCAGGTGGCAGGAACGGCCCATCTCCAGACTATCTAGAATGTTGATTTATACTGACTGATCTTGACTTCGTGCTGATAACGCGAAGGCTCGAGAACTAGAGGGCCCCTCTACTTGTGAAATAGATAGAACGTTTAGAAAACGCTGACGTCATTTTCAGTTTATAACCTGTGGAAATATGTGTATGTGTTACTTTTCAAAAGCGGCCAGAAGTTCCAGATACATTTCATTTAAAAAAGGAGAAGTATCGTAAAGATGCCACAGATTGCAACAGAAGTGCCAAGTACTAAATGGGCTATATAGTGCAACGCTTTGGACTATAAAATAGGTAAGAATAGTTTAATCGTAAAAAGTTGTGATTGTTTTTCCGAGTATTGATTTTTGGTTAGGTAACGCCTGGGAATTCGAACTAGAAGTTAAAGTATCCTTGTCATGCCTTGGTCTTAGTATTTTGTGTTTTCTTTAATTATTTGTTCAGGCCAGGGTGTGACATGGGGTTATTGTATTGTCGTATTGGGGTATTTGTAGGCATTGGGATTGTGGTTGATTAAGGGTGTGTCTAGTATAGGCTTGGCTGCCCGAGGCGGTTCTCAATCAGAGTCAGGTGATGCTTGTTGTCTCTGATGGGGAACCGTATTTAGGTAGCCTGGGTTTCACTTTGTATTTCGTGGGTGATTGTTCCTGTCTCTGTGTAGTTTCACCAGATAGGCTGTAATTAGGTTTCACGTTCCGCTTTGTTGTTTTGTATTTGTATTCAGTTATTTCATGTACCGCGATTCATTTATTAAAGACATGAGTAACCACCACATTGCATTTCGGTCCGACTGTCTTTCTACAAACGAAGAACGCCGTTACAGAATCACCCACCACACAAGGACCGAGTGGCGTGGTAACAGGCAGCGACAGCATGAGCAGCGAAAGGAGGATGAATTATTCGGAGAATGGACATGGGAAGACGTGTTGGATGGCAAAGGTTGTTACACTTGGGAGGAGATACTGGCCGGAAGAGATCGCCTCCCATGGGAACAGGTGGAGGCACTTAGGAGAGCAGAGGCAGCAGGAGATAGGAGCCGACGATACGAGGGAACATGGTTGGCAAGGAAGCCCGAAAAGCAGCCCCAAAAAATTATTGGGGGGGGGGGCTTAAAGAGAGTATGGCTATGCCAGGTTGGAGACCTGCGCAAACTCCCTGTGCTTATCGGGGGGCTAGAGAGACCGGGCAGGCACCGTGTTATGCTATGGAGCGCACGGTGTTTCCAGTGCGGGTGCATAGCCCGGTGCGGCAAATACCAGCCCTTCGTATTGACCGGGCTAGAGTGGGCATCGAGCCAGGTAAGGTTGGGCAGGCTCGGTGCTCAAGAGCTCCAGTGCGCCTGCACGGTCCGGTCTATCCAGAGCCAACTCTCCTTGTTTATCGTGAGGAGCCAAGGAGGAGACCTGAACCAGAGCCGGTGTTAGAGGTGAGCGAAGCAGAGACTGTGAAGGAGTTAATGGGGAAGGTGGAGTGGAGAGTAATGAGGGAGTTGCGAGCTTGGTGCTTTAGGTACAAGATTCGTCCGACGGAGCGTGTCGGGGATTTGATGGCACCTGGGTCAGCGCTCCATACTCGTCCTGAGGTGCGTGTTAGTCGGCTGGTGAAAAATGTGCCAGCCTCACGCACTAGGCCTCCTGTGTACCTACCTAGCCTTGCACGTCCTGTGCCGGTCCTGCTCCCAGGCTCTCCAGTACAACTTCACGGTCCAGTCCATCCTGTGCCACCTTCACATACCAGTCCTCCGGTAGCAGCTCCCCGCACCAGGCTTCCTGTGCGTGTCCTCGATCCTGTAGCACCAGTTCCAGCACCACGCACCAGGCCTTCTGTGCTCCTCGCCTGTTCAGCACAGCCAGAGCCTTCCTTCCCTCCTGCGCTGTCGGAGTCTCCCGCCTGTTCAGCACAGCCAGAGCCTTCCTTCCCTCCTGCGCTGTCGGAGTCTCCTGCCTGTTCAGCGCTATCAGAGCCTTCCTCCTCTACAGCGCTGCCGGAGCCTCCTGCCTGTCCGGAGCAGCCTGAGCTGCCAGTCTGCAAGTAGCTGTCAGTCTGCAAGGAGCTACCAGTCTGCAGGGTGCTGTCAGCCTGCATGGAGCAGTGAGAGCTGTCAGTCTGCATAAAGCAGCCAGAGCTGTCAGCCTGCATGGAGCAGTCAAAGCTGTCAGTCTGTTCGAAGCAGCCAGAGCTGTCAGTCTGCATGAAGTAGCCAGAGCTGTCAGTCTGCAAAGAGCTGCCAGTCTGCAAGGAGCTGTCAGCCTGCATTGAGCTGCCAGGGCTGTCAGTCTGCAAGGAGCTGTCAGTCTGCATAGAGCAACTAGATCCGCCAGTCAACCAGTTTCTTCCAGATCTGCCAGTCAACCAGTCTCTTCCAGATCTTCCAGTCAACCAGTCTCTTCCAGATCTGCCAGTCAACCAGTCTCTTCCAGATCTGCCAGTCAACCAGTCTCTTCCAGATCTGCTAGTCAACCAGAATCTTCCAGATCCGCCAGCCAGCCAGGATCTACCGGAGCCTACTACCTGCCTGAGCTTCATCTCAGTACTGGGCTTCCTCTCAGTACTGGGCTTCCTCTCAGTACTGGGCTTCCTCTGAGTACTGGGCTTCCCCTCAGTTCCGGGCTGCCCCTCAGTTCCAGGCTGCCCCTCAGTTCCGGGCTGCCCCTCAGTTCCGGACTGCCCCTCAGTCTCGAGCTGCCCCTCAGTCCCGAGCTGCCTCAGTCCCGAGCTGCCCCTCAGTTCCGAGCTGCCCCTCAGTCCCGAGCTGCCCCTCAGTCCCGAGCTGCCCCTCAGTCCTGTGGGGTTCTGGGTGAGGACTATTAGGCCATGGTCGGCGGCGAGGGTGGATTATCCCAGGACGCGAAGGGGAGGAACTAGGACATTAATGGAGTGGGGTCCACGTCCCGAGCCGGAGCCCCCACCATGGACAGTCGCCACCCGGACCCTCCCTATGGTTTTGAGGTGCGTCCGGGAGTCCGCACCTTAGGGGGGTTCTGTCACGCCTTGGTCAATGTATTTTGTGTTTTCGTTATATTATTTGTTCAGGCCAGGGTGTGACATGGGGTATATTGTATTTTCATATTGGGGTTTGTAGTATTTGGGATTGCGGCTGAGTAGGGGTGTTGTATAGGCTTGGCTGCCTGAGGCGGTTCTCAATCAGAGTCAGGTGATTCTCGTTGTCTCTGATTGGGAACCGTATTTAGGTAGCCTGGGTTTCACTGTGTATTTCGTGGGTGATTGTTCCTGTCTCTGTGTAGTTTCACCAGATAGGCTGTAATTAGGTTACACGTTCCGTTTGTTGTTTTGTATTTTGTATAGTTATTTAATGTGTCACTTTTTCCATTAAAGTCATGAGTAACCACCACGCTGCATTTCGGTTCAACTCTCTTTCTACAAACGAAGAACGCCGTTTAGTCTGGTTGAGAATTTCTCAAAGTTGAGTTTTATTTAGAATTGCAGAACAAGGGCTGTCCCAGGATGACTGACCCTAACTGGGCTCAGGGGGGGTCCTCTGATTTAGTTAAACTCAAAAGGGAATTGGAATTTACTTCATTAATCGCACAATTTTACAAACAGTATCATACTCGCTCATTCATCTTATACAACAATTAGATGTTAACCTCATATCTGAGGCTATTATATAAACAGCGTTATGGCAATGTGGCCACACCGTCTCCCATGAAATTCCCCAAAATGTAACAAACGGACCAGTTCCTAGCTGGATTCTTCAACAATCTTTTATACCTTGTCCGGAACATGAAATTTGATCGGAACTCCAGGTCTGTGAGGTGGAAGAAATTCCTTTGTTCTCTATGAAACTTCACTCTCTCTCAATACTGTGTGGCCATGAGGCAGGGTCTTCTCAGGAATTTACGACCTCTCTCTGACCACAACTCTGGACGGTTTAGACTTAGAATATTTGGACAACTACAAATACCTAGGTGTCTGGGTAGACTGTAAACTCTCCTTCCAGACTCACATTAAGCATCTCCAATCCAAAATTAAATCTAGAATCGGCTTCCAATTTCGCAACAAAGCATTCTTCACTCATGCTGCCAAACATACCCTCGTAAAACTGACCATCCTACCGATCCTCGACTTTGGCGATGTCATCTACAAAATAGCCTCCAACACTCTACTCAACTAATTGGATGCAGTCTATCACAGTGCCATCCGTTTTGTCACCAAAGCCCCATATACTACCCATCACTGCGACCTGTATGCTCTCGATGGCTGGCCCTCGCTTCATACTCGTCGCCAAACCCACTGGCTCCAGGTCATCTACAAGTCTTTGCTAGGTAAAACCCCGCCTTATCTCAGCTCAATGGTTACCATAGCAGCACCCACGCGTAGCACGCGCTCCAGCAGGTATATCTCACTGGTCACCCCCAAATCCAATTCCTCATTTGGCCGCCTTTCCTTCCAGTTCTCTGCTGCCAATGACTGGAATGAACTGCAAAAATCACTAAAGCTGGAGACTCATATATTCCTCACTAGCTTTAAGCACCGGCTGTCAGAGCAGCTCACAGATCACTGCCCCTGTACATAGCCTATCTATAGCCCATCCAACTACCTCATCCCCATACTGTATTCATGTATTTATCTTGCTCCTTTGCACTCCAGTATCTCTACTTGCACATTCATCTCCTGCACATCTATCACTCCAGTGCTTAATTGGTATATTGTAATTACTTCGCCACTATGGCATATTTATTGCCTTACCTCCCCTATCCTACCTCATTTGCACACACTGCATATATACTTTTTCTATTGTATTATTGACTGTATGTTTGTTAATTCCATGTGTAACTCTGTTGCTGTATGTGTCAAACTGCTTTGCTTTATCTTGGCCAGGTCGCAGTTGTAAATGAGAACTTGTTCTCAACTCGCCTACCTGGTAAAATAAAGGTGAAGTAGAAAAATAAAAAATAAAAGAGCAGATGTCTACAGCAATAGTATAGATGTGATCAATACATGTGGATGATTTCATTCTTGTGCTGTTTGTTAATACCCTGGTAGTTTGACGGATATCCTGAACCAGGTTTGAGGCACTGGTTACAGTTTGTAGCTTTTTTTGAGCTTGATGAATACCAGTCAATATTTAGATCACCCAGAAAATATACCTCTCTGTTGATGTCACATACACTATATTTACAAAAGAATGTTGGAACCCCTTCAAATTAGTGGATTTGGCTATTTCAGCCACACCCGTTTCTTACGGGTGTATAAAATCAAGCACACAGCCATGCAATCTCCATAGACAAACATTGGCAGTAGAATGGCCTTCTTGAAGAGCTTAGGGACTTTAAATGTGGCACTGTCATTGGATGCCACCTTCCCAACAAGTCAGTTGGAGAAATTTTTGCCCTGCTAGAGCTGCCCTGGTCAACTGAAACGTCTAGGAGCAACAATGGCTCAGCCGCGAAGCGGTAGCTGGCACAACGTCACAGAACGGGACCACTAAGTGCTGAAGCGTGTAAAAATTGCCTGTCCTTTGTTGCAACACTCACTATTGAGTTCCAAACTGCCTCTGGAAGCAAGGTCAGCACAAGAACTGTTAGTTGAGAGCTTCATGAAATGGTTTTCCATTGCCGAGCAGCCGCACACAAGCCTATGATCACCATGCGCAATGCCAAGCGTCGGCTGGAGTGGTGTAAAGCTCGCCACCATTGGACTCTGGATCAATGGAAACGTGTTCTCTGGAGTGATAAATCATGCTTCACCATCTGGCAGTCCGATGTGTGAATCTGGGTTTGGCAGATGCCAGGAGAACTCTACCTGCCCCAATGCATAGTGTCAACTGTAAAGTTTGGCGGAGGATGAATAATGGGCTAGGGTTGTTTTTCATAGTTCGGCCTAGGTCCCTCAGTTCCAGAAAAGGAAAATCTTAAAGCTGCAGCATACCTTGACATTCAAGACCAGGCCCGGGCAACTCCAGTCCTTGTGTGCCTGATTGGTGTCACACTTTTTTCCAGACTCCAATGATCAATAAATGATGATATTCAGTTAAAAATGAAATTAGTTTAAAATAAGGTGTGTTTGCTAGGGATGGGGGAAAAGTGTGACTCCAATCAGGCCCCAGAGGACTGGAATTGCCTAGGCCTGTTCTAGATGATACTGTGTTTCTAACTTTGTGGCAAGAGCTTGAAAAAGGCCCTTTCCTGTTTCAATATGACAATGCCCCTGTTCACAAAGCCAGGTCCATACAGAAACGGTTTGTCGAGATTGGTGTGGAAGAACTTGACTGGCCTGCACACAGCCCTGACCTCAACCTCATCAAACACCCTTTGGGATGAATTGGAACACCGACTGTGCGCCAGGCCTAATGGCCCAACATCTGTGCCCCGACATCACAAATGCTCTTGTGGCTGAATGGAAGCCAGTCCCCGCAGCAATGTTCCAACATCTAGTGGAAAGTTTCCCAGAAGAGTGGAGGCTGTTATAACAGCAAAGGGGGGGACCAACTCCATATTAATGCCCATGATTTTGTAATGAGATGTTCGACCAATAGGTGTACACATACATGTAGTGTAGATTATCAAGCAATTAAAACATATTATCTAGATACTTTCTGTCAGCACTTGGTGGTGTATAGCGGGCTTTAGGTGAGACGTGAACCTCTAGCCATATTACTTCAACAGCTTTTGACAAGAGATCCTCGCTAGGTTTTACAGGAATATGACTGAACAACAATGGCAACACCTCCACCATTGGCATTCCTGTATCTTCTGATGATATTGAAAAGATGTATTGATACCACTGTATCATCAAAGGTATTATCTAAGTGAGTTTCAGAGATAGTATATGAGTGTTGTCTGTTACTAGCAAGTTATCGATTTCATGAACCTTCTTTCTTAAGCTACATAGTGTATATTAATGTAGGCTATTTTTAGCACTTTTCTGGGATTATTGATTGTTTTTATTGCTTTACTGGGAGGCTTATTAGAGGTAGACATGACATGATATTTTTGAGCCGATGTGGACTAGGGCAAACAGCCTCAGTCCAAAGTATAACTCAGGTTCATAGTCGGATGATTACTGCTTAATCCCCTGTTTCCGCAGGAGGTTATTTGCCTTTTGGTAAGCCGCCATTGTAAATACGAATTTGTTCTTAACTGACTTGCCTAGTTAAATAAATGTAAAATAAATGTAAATAAAATACAATAGCTGTATGACTGACAGAGGCATTCAGGGGAGTTAGAGGGACATACATTAGGTTACGTACTGCCAACACCCCTGGGACAATGTACATTTGCAGCACTATTACAACAACTCTGTGACACAATGGTAGGGATTATCTGAGCAGTGCATGGGCCACTGATAAGTCATTGTCACAACGTAGCCGTGAAATTCTCAGAACGGATCCAGAATGTTTGCAGGGCATCATGTTAAGATGTGAATACACATGTGAAAGGTTGTGTGATCACGTGAAAATCCACATGTGAAATATCCGCACCTGCGAAGTTGTTCCAAAACCACAAAACCACATAATCACATGAAAATCCACTTGTGAGATGTGAAACTTCATGTGAAATATCATCACATGTGAAGTGTTCTAAAGCCACATGGTTTCCCATGTGCAATATGTGAGAATTTCACATGTAAAAACATGGTGATTTACCACAAGTGGAATCATGTGTTTGTTTTTATAAGGGGGGGTTGGCCGTTTTGCTATTTTTTTTCAATCGCAGAATGTATCTTAAAATGTGTACATTAAATTATTATTTCATTTTTATTACCGTCGCAAGAGAACAGCAAACACTAGGGATGGGTCCTGATCAAACATTGCACAACATGCTCAAATGTGACCATGGCAGTTGGTTGGTTGAAGATAGTAGCTGTAATGTTCTGGGTGTAGTGGGTGAGAAGTCAGGCGCAGGAAGCAGAGAGTTCAGGGTAGTGCTAATTTAATGAACAAAACATTGAACATAAGCCAACCCCACAAAAACACAGGGCACACAAGAAAACCAATGCCCCAAACACGGGAACTTAAACTGTCCAGCAAAACCCACGAAATGGGGAAACCACGTAACTCACAGACGTGCACAAAAGTTACACAAAACAATCCCGCACAAAGAACAGGAGGGCAAACTGGCTAATAAAGCCCAACTAATCACCACAATACACAACAGGTGTAACCAATAAACAGACAAGGAGGGGGAGGAAAGAATCAGTGGTAGCTAGTAGGCCGGCGATGACGACCACCGAGCACCACCCGAACGGGAAGGGGAGCCACCTTCAGTAGGAGTCGTGACAGTAGCATGATGCATCTAGTTACCAGCAAAACAAATGTCTTACAGCCATCAACAATCCCTCCATCATCATCACTTACTTATGCAACAGGAGTTGGAATTCTAATAGGTTATCAATCAACTCTGTGGAGTACGAGTCTGAAATAATCATTCGATGTTCAAACCTATCCATCGATATGATATCTACAAGTGGATACTGAAGATAGTGTTTTTATGGGATAATGATGGTGAAATCTTTGAATTAGCAAAATAACAAATATCTCTATCTTGTGTACTTGTACACTACAGATGGATTCCACAGTTTGTATTGGCTTGATCCTTCTGTTGCAAGAATATATTAATTCATTCATTGTCAGTAGGATAAAAAAAAAGATAATATTTATTGCAGCCCCTGGAGTGTTAAACAAATATTATTTGCGTTGATATTTACAATCCTTTGTCATCTTTTTACAGTGGGAGCTCCATCACAGTTACAGATCTCTTATCTCTGACTGTGATGCCTTTGCCTACATTCCAGTGCCCTTGTGAACTGACACAACGGCTATAATAAATATTCTAGAGCTCATAGAGAGCTGATAGTTAAGTGGCTGAACATTGAAACACGTAACAGCCTGTTTGACCCGGATAACCTCCCTGTAGTCACTTTATCATTGAATTTAAAGTATCATATGTGTCTCAGCTATTGTTGAACCTCATTTAAACAGTGTTTGCTCCTTAGCAATCATGGGTTTCCTGGGTGACCATGCTATGGATATACTACAGAGTTTTCTAATATTGATGGCTCTTATAGGTAAGACCCCATTCAAATGTTTAGTATTATATTTTTTCAATGGCAGGTGTGATTTTAAACTGCAGTTAACAGTTGGTAACTTAAGTTAGTATTAGTCATCAGCAATGCACATGCAATGGATATACAACTAAGTTCTCTCTTATTGATCGCTGCAAGACTCCATATGTACAGGATAAGATATATACTGTACTTCTGATTATTTTAATAGGTATTTATGATACAATTACATTTGTATTGATGCATTGATGTATTGTAATGTATGTAGTAATGTATTTATCAGTTAATGCTTGTAATCAATATCTTGTGAAAACACATTTTTAATGTTTCCAACTTTGTGCATTTTGACAAATGGTAGGCAGGGAGTATATGGAATGGTAAGGGTTTATCCTTTATACTTGGTGATAATTTGAGAAATATAAAAGCTGTGAAATGAGTAGGGAATTGTTATAGAATCATTTTATTATACATTTTATGTGATGATAATAGATGAATGATATGAACATATAAAAGCTAATTTGCTGGTATGGATAGCACATTTGACTCTTAAAACTGAAAAGTAAATCTTGAATATTCTTTGAAATATCTCACCTGGAATTTAGGTTTGGTTTAGTGCTGATCTAGGATCAGGTGCCTTTCAGATCATAATGAACAAGATATGGGGGACCTGATCCTAAATCAGCACCCATACTCTGAGACACTTTGTGAATACAGGCCCTGGAGTGTGTTTTACATGGCATTTAGTTTTCAGAATGTTTTTACATTGAAATAATAATAATACCATTCTAATACAGCATTTTATTTAATGTAACTCATGGACACTACAAGATGTGTAAATACATCCATTTTAAGTGCATTTGTAAGGTAAAATATACGTTTCAACATATTGCAACACTGCCATGATGCTCAAAACCAAACGTATTGAACTTCCGAAAAACACAATCAAATATATGCACGGTATTTGTTGCAAATGTGAAGAGTATCAGTGAGTTAACTGGCAAATTATGTGAATGTTTACGTGACCTGAGTATTTGTGAAAATCTTGCAATGTGAATAGTCAAATTAGAGAAATTTGAATTCATAGTCAAACTATAGGCAAACATATAGTAGTCATTAAAGTAAGCCTTGTCCACGTCAGAACAACCTATAGGGCAAGAACCTCTGTTTCTGAAGAGGGACATTGGACATCAAATCACATTTTATTTGTCACATACACATGGTTAGCAGATGTTAATATGAGTGTAGCGAAATGCTTGTGCTTCTCGTTTCGACCATGCAGTAATATCTAACAAGTATTCTAACAATTCCACAACAACTACCTTATACACAGTAATTTATAAAGGAATTAATAAGAATATGTACATCATTTTTTTTTTTTTAATTTATTTTACCTTTATTTAACCAGGCAAGTCAGTTAAGAACAAATTCTTATTTTCAATGACGGCCTGGGAACAGTGGGTTAACTGCCTGTTCAGGGGCAGAACGACAGATTTGTACCTTGTCAGCTCGGAGGTTTGAACTCTCAACCTTCCGGTTACGAGTCCAACGCTCTAACCACTAGGCTACGCTGCCGCCCCGTGGGGCAAAAAAGTATTTCGTCAGCCACCAAGATCTCACCCCGTGGAGTCATAATGATCACAAGAACGGTGAGCAAAAATCCCAGAACCACATGGGGGGACCTAGTGAATGACCTCCAGAGAGCTGGGACCAAAGTAACAAAGCCTACCATCAGTAACACACTACGCCGCCAAGGACTCAAATCCTGCAGTGCCAGACGTGTCCCCCTGCTTAAGCCAGTATATGTCCAGGGCCGTCTGAAGTTTGCTAGAGAGCATTTGGATGATCCAGAAAAGATTGGGAGAATGTCATATGGTCAGATGAAACCAAAATATAACTTTTTGGTAAAAACTCAACTCGTTGTGTTTGGAGGACAAAGAATGCTGAGTTGCATCCAAAGAACACCATACCTACTGTGAAGCATGGGGTTGGAAACATCATGCTCTGGGGCTGTTTTTCTGCAAAGGGACCAGGAAGACTGATCCGTGTAAAGGAAAGAATGAATGGGGCCATGTATCGTGATATTTTGAGTGAAAATCTTCCATCAGCAAGGGCATTGAAGATGAAACGTGTCTGGTTCTTTCAGCATGACAATGATCCCATACACACCGCCCGGGCAACGAAGGAATGGCTTCGTAAGAAGCATTTCAAGGTCCTGGAGTGGCCTAGCCAGTCTCCAGATCTCAACCTCATAGAAAATCTTTGGAGGGAGTTCAAAGTCCGTGTTGCCCAGCAACAGCCCCAAAACATCACTGCTCTAGAGGAGATCTGCATGGAGAAATGGGCCAAAATACCCGCAACAGTGTGAAAACCTTGTGAAGACTTACAGAAAACGTTTGACATCTGTCATTGCCAACAAAGGGTATATAACAAAGTATTGAGATAACTTTTGTTATTGACCAAATACTTATTTTACACCATAATTTGCAAATAAATTCATAAAAAATCCTCCAATGTGATTTGCTGGATTTTTTTCCTTCTCATTTTGTCTGTCATAGTTGAAGTGTACCTATGATGAAAATAACAGGCCTCTCTCATCTTTTTAAGTGGGAGAACTTGCACAATTGGTGGCTGACTAAATTATTTTTTGCCCCACTGTATATGGATGAGTGATGGCCGAACGGCATAGGCAAGATGCAGTAGATGGTATAGAGTACAGTGTATACATATGAGATGAGTAGTGTAGGGTATGTGAACATGATATAAAGTGGCATAGTTTAAAGTGACTAGTGATACATTTATTACATCCAATTTTAATTATTAAAGTGGCTAGAGATTGAGTCAGTATGTTGGCAGCAGCCACTCAATGTTAGTGATTGCTTTTTAACAGTCTGTTGGCCTTGAGATAAAAACTGTTTTTAAAAACAGTCTCTCGGTCCCAGCGTTGATGCACCTGTACTGACCTCGCCTTATGGACGATAGCGGGGTGAACAGGCAGTGGCTCGGGTGGTTGTTGTCCTTGATGATCTTTTTGGCCTTCCTGTGACATCGGGTGGTGTAGGTGTCCTGGAGGGCAGGTAGTTTGCCACCGGTGATGCGTTGTAGAAAATCTTAAGACAGTCGTGCTACAAGTCATCTAATGCTATGAGGAAATGTTAATAAGCTATGTTTATGATGACGATAAAAGTAATTCGGTAGGATTTCGCTAGTAAGAGGAAGGGTGTGGCATTTATAGGGAACTCTATACTTCTAGAGTTTCGTTTCAGCAGCTTTCATAGCCATATAAACCTGCAATAAAATGAACCAATGGAAAAATGTCAAATGAGTTCACCTAACTGCTCAGTGCTCATGAATCTTTTGACATTATCTGAGATGGAAAATTTATGTAATTATATTATCAAATCAAATGTTATTAGTCACATGCACAGAATACAACAGTCTGTCTGTGAACAATTGTTTGAAAAATTACCTGTGTCATACACAAAGTAGATGCCCTAACCGACTTGCCAAAACTATAGTTAACAAGAAATTTGTGGAGTGGTTGAAAAACTAGTTTAATGACTCCAACCTAAGTGTATGTAAACTTCCGACTTCAACTATATGTACAGCCACTGTGGGGACGACGTCATCGATGCAGTTATTTATGAAGCCAGTGACTGATGTTGTGTACTCCTCAATGCCATCGGAAGAATCCCGGAACATATTCCAGTCTGTGCCATCTTATGGCCGTATACAGGTGATTGAGTGCAGTCTTAGTGCCATCATTGGTTTGTGGTGGTAAATAGACAGCTACAAAGAATATAGATGAAAACTCTCTCTGTAAATTGTGTGGTCTACAGCTTATCATGAGATCTTTTACCTCAGGCGAGCAAAACCTTGAGACTTCCTTATTATTTTGTGCACCCGCTGTTGTTTACTAATATACTGTACATAGACCGTCACCCCTTATCTTACCAGAGGCGTCCGTTCTACCCTGCCGAAAAATCGTATAACCTTCCAGCCGTGTGTTATTCATGTCGTCGTTCAGCTACGACTCAGTGAAACACAAGATATTACAATTTGTAATGTCACATTGGTAGAATATAGAGGCAGATTACCCACTATCCGTCGGATCCTTACAAGGCACCCAGAGCTACGTCCCCGATATCTCCGTCTCATTCTCCTGCGAATGACGGGGATGAGGTCTTGTTGGGTGTCTGGAGTAAATCCTTCGTGTCCGACTCATTAAAGAAAAAATTATTCTTCCAGTAAGAGGTAAGTAATCGCTGTCCTGATGTATAGAAGCTATTTTCGGTCATAAGAGACGGTGGCAGAAACATTATGTACAAAATAAGTTACAAATAACGTGAAAAAACACACAATAGCACAATTGGTTAGGGGACCGTAAAACGAACAACAAAGCGGCAGCCATCTCTTCCGGCGACATTATATTGGGATGTGAAGTTACAAAAACATTATATTGAAATATTTCATTCAATAAAGGATTGTATTTAACGAGCAAGGAAAATATAGACGATGTGTGGAAAGCAGTCCTAATAATATATTTGTTTTTGTTGAAATAACAGTTAGAAAACTGTACTAATGATTCATTCTCTACCACCCAAAACAGCAAATACAGCCTCATCAACTGATTTCACTATAACATCTAAAGAGAAAATTAATCCACCAACAGATGGGATTACAACATTTAAAATGGGGGTGAAAAACCAAGACAGACTCAAAACAAATATAAATGCATCTGTGAGGAATATGGTGGCAGCAACAAGTGCCTTGCAGGAAATAAAAACCTCACAACCTTCTACGGTTACAAATGAGTCTGCCACAAACAATGAACAATCTTCAGCAGTCAAGGAAGCAAAAATATTGGCCACTACCGTTGGACTCTCATCTACCCAGGGAACTGAAAGTACAACTGCAGAGCCAAATGACTCCACCACTGCAGCTGGAACGACCCTTGAAGATCACATAACAACGTTAGAAATGTCAACAATTCCAGCTGAAACAACTACCATTATTACACAAGAACCATCAGCAAGCCCAGAGACTGTGACAAGCCCATCTCCCACAATCACTTCTGGTCACACATCAGTGCCATCTGAAGTTACAAGTGAGTCTCTAACTAGCACTGCTGGTACCTCAACATCAAGTGAGGCATCAACAACAACTTCTGACGCAAACACATCTGCTGAAGAATCGACAGCGACCTCAGCTGGTTTAACAAGTGCAACTGTGGAAGCTACGTTTTCAACATCGGGAGTGACCATGACACCAGAATACACCAAAGACACAATGGAAACAACTACAGCTATGTCCTCAAGTGTAACAGAAACTTCAACCAGTACCTCGCCGGAAACAAGTCCCTCACAACCTTCTACGATCACCAGTGAGCCTGCCACTACAAATCAACTAACTTCAGCAGTCACGGACGGGCAAATATCTTCCACTACCGTTGGACTCTCATCTACCCAGGGAACTGAAAGTACAACTGCAGAGCCAACTGACTCCACAACTGCAGCGGGAACGACCCTTGAAGATCACACAACGACTTTAGAAATTACAACAATTCCAGCTGAAACAACTACCATTGTTACACAAGAACCATCAGCAAGCCCAGAGACTGTGACAAGCCCATCTCCCACAATCACTTCTGGTCACACAACAGTGCCCTCTGACATTACAAGTGAGTCTCTAACGAGCACTGCTGGTACCTCAACATCAAGTGAGGCATCAACAACAACTTCTGAAGCGAACACATCTACTGAAGAATCGACAGCGACCTCAGCTGGTTTAACAAGTGCAACTGTGGAAGCTATGTTTTCAACATCGGGAGTGACCATGACACCAGAATCAACCAAAGACACAATGGAAACAACTACAGCTATGTCCTCAAGTGTAACAGAAACTTCAACCAGTACCTCGCCGGAAACAAGTCCCTCACAACCTTCTACGATCACAAGTGAGCCTGCCACTACAAATGAACTAACTTCAGCAGTCACGGACGGGCAAATATCTTCCAATACCGTTGGACTCTCATCTACCCAGGGAACTGAAAGTACAACTGCAGAGCCAACTGACTCAACAACTGCAGCTGGAACGACCCTTGAAGATCACATAACAACGTTAGAAATGTCAACAATTCCAGCTGAAACAACTACCATTGTTACACAAGAACCATCAGCAAGCCCAGAGACTGGGACAAGCCCATCTCCCACAATCACTTCTGGTCACACATCAATGCCATCTGAAGTTACAAGTGAGTCTCTAACTAGCACTGCTGGTACCTCAACATCAAGTGAGGCATCAACAACAACTTCTGAAGCAAACACATCTGCTGAAGAATCGACAGCGACCTCAGCTGGTTTAACAAGTGCAACTGTGGAAGCTACGTTTTCAACATCGGGAGTGACCATGACACCAGAATCAACCAAAGACACAATGGAAACAACTACAGCTATGTCCTCAAGTGTAACAGAAACTTCAACCAGTACCTCACCGGAAACAAGTCCCTCACAACCTTCTACGATCACCAGTGAGCCTGCCACTACAAATCAACTAACTTCAGCAGGCACGGACGGGCAAATATCTTCCACTACCGTTGGACTCTCATCTACCCAGGGAACTGAAAGTACAAATGCAGAGCCAACTGACTCCACCACTGCAGCTGGAACGACCCTTGAAGATCACATAACAACGTTAGAAATGTCAACAATTCCAGCTGAAACAACTACCATTGTTACACAAGAACCATCAGCAAGCCCAGAGACTGTGACAAGCCCATCTCCCACAATCACTTCTGGTCACACATCAGTGCCATCTGAAGTTACAAGTGAGTCTCTAACTAGCACTGCTGGTACCTCAACATCAAGTGAGGCATCAACAACAACTTCTGAAGCAAACACATCTGCTGAAGAATCGACAGCGACCTCAGCTGGTTTAACAAGTGCAACTGTGGAAGCTACGTTTTCAACATCGGGAGTGACCATGACACCAGAATCAACCAAAGACACAATGGAAACAACTACAGCTATGTCCTCAAGTGTGACAGAAACTTCAACCAGTACCTCGCCGGAAACAAGTCCCTCACAACCTTCTACGATCACCAGTGAGCCTGCCACTACAAATCAACTAACTTCAGCAGGCACGGACGGGCAAATATCTTCCACTACCGTTGGACTCTCATCTACCCAGGGAACTGAAAGTACAAATGCAGAGCCAACTGACTCCACAACTGCAGCTGGAACGACCCTTGAAGATCACATAACAACGTTAGAAATGTCAACAATTCCAGCTGAAACAACTACCATTGTTACACAAGAACCATCAGCAAGCCCAGAGACTGTGACAAGCCCATCTCCCACAATCACTTCTGGTCACACATCAGTGCCATCTGAAGTTACAAGTGAGTCTCTAACTAGCACTGCTGGTACCTCAACATCAAGTGAGGCATCAACAACAACTTCTGAAGCAAACACATCTGCTGAAGAATCGACAGCGACCTCAGCTGGTTTAACAAGTGCAACTGTGGAAGCTACGTTTTCAACATCGGGAGTGACCATGACACCAGAATCAACCAAAGACACAATGGAAACAACTACAGCTATGTCCTCAAGTGTGACAGAAACTTCAACCAGTACCTCGCCGGAAACAAGTCCCTCACAACCTTCTACGATCACCAGTGAGCCTGCCACTACAAATCAACTAACTTCAGCAGGCACGGACGGGCAAATATCTTCCACTACCATTGGACTCTCATCTACCCAGGGAACTGAAAGTACAACTGCAGAGCCAACTGACTCCACAACTGCAGCGGGAACGACCCTTGAAGATCACATAACAACGTTAGAAATTACAACAATTCC
This sequence comes from Oncorhynchus keta, assembly GCF_023373465.1. NCBI lineage: Eukaryota > Metazoa > Chordata > Actinopteri > Salmoniformes > Salmonidae > Oncorhynchus > Oncorhynchus keta. The sequence goes on along the minus strand of NC_068455.1, from coordinate 71,355,805 downwards.
AGCTTTAACAGCTACCATTGTTACACAAGAACCATCAGCTAGCCCAGATACTGTGACAAACCCAACTCCCACAATCACTTCTGGTCACACATCAGTGCCATCTGAAGTTACAAGTGAGTCTCTAACTAGCACTGCTGGTACCTCAACATCAAGTGAGGCATCAACAACAACTTCTGAAGCAAACACATCTGCTGAAGAATCGACAGCGACCTCAGCTGGTTTAACAAGTGCAACTGTGGAAGCTACGTTTTCAACATCGGGAGTGACCATGACACCAGAATCAACCAAAGACACAATGGAAACAACTACAGCTATGTCCTCAAGTGTAACAGAAACTTCAACCAGTACCTCACCGAAACAAGTCCCTCACAACCTTCTACGATCACAAGTGAGCCTGCCACTACAAATGAACTAACTTCAGCAGTCACGGACGGGCAAATATCTTCCAATACCGTTGGACTCTCATCTACCCAGGGAACTGAAAGTACAACTGCAGAGCCAACTGACTCAACAACTGCAGCTGGAACGACCCTTGAAGATCACATAACAACGTTAGAAATGTCAACAATTCCAGCTGAAACAACTACCATTGTTACACAAGAACCATCAGCAAGCCCAGAGACTGGGACAAGCCCATCTCCCACAATCACTTCTGGTCACACATCAATGCCATCTGAAGTTACAAGTGAGTCTCTAACTAGCACTGCTGGTACCTCAACATCAAGTGAGGCATCAACAACAACTTCTGAAGCAAACACATCTGCTGAAGAATCGACAGCGACCTCAGCTGGTTTAACAAGTGCAACTGTGGAAGCTACGTTTTCAACATCGGGAGTGACCATGACACCAGAATCAACCAAAGACACAATGGAAACAACTACAGCTATGTCCTCAAGTGTAACAGAAACTTCAACCAGTACCTCACCGGAAACAAGTCCCTCACAACCTTCTACGATCACCAGTGAGCCTGCCACTACAAATCAACTAACTTCAGCAGGCACGGACGGGCAAATATCTTCCACTACCGTTGGACTCTCATCTACCCAGGGAACTGAAAGTACAAATGCAGAGCCAACTGACTCCACCACTGCAGCTGGAACGACCCTTGAAGATCACATAACAACGTTAGAAATGTCAACAATTCCAGCTGAAACAACTACCATTGTTACACAAGAACCATCAGCAAGCCCAGAGACTGTGACAAGCCCATCTCCCACAATCACTTCTGGTCACACATCAGTGCCATCTGAAGTTACAAGTGAGTCTCTAACTAGCACTGCTGGTACCTCAACATCAAGTGAGGCATCAACAACAACTTCTGAAGCAAACACATCTGCTGAAGAATCGACAGCGACCTCAGCTGGTTTAACAAGTGCAACTGTGGAAGCTATGTTTTCAACATCGGGAGTGACCATGACACCAGAATCAACCAAAGACACAATGGAAACAACTACAGCTATGTCCTCAAGTGTGACAGAAACTTCAACCAGTACCTCACCGGAAACAAGTCCCTCACAACCTTCTACGATCACCAGTGAGCCTGCCACTACAAATCAACTAACTTCAGCAGGCACGGACGGGCAAATATCTTCCACTACCGTTGGACTCTCATCTACCCAGGGAACTGAAAGTACAAATGCAGAGCCAACTGACTCCACAACTGCAGCTGGAACGACCCTTGAAGATCACATAACAACGTTAGAAATGTCAACAATTCCAGCTGAAACAACTACCATTGTTACACAAGAACCATCAGCAAGCCCAGAGACTGTGACAAGCCCATCTCCCACAATCACTTCTGGTCACACATCAGTGCCATCTGAAGTTACAAGTGAGTCTCTAACTAGCACTGCTGGTACCTCAACATCAAGTGAGGCATCAACAACAACTTCTGAAGCAAACACATCTGCTGAAGAATCGACAGCGACCTCAGCTGGTTTAACAAGTGCAACTGTGGAAGCTACGTTTTCAACATCGGGAGTGACCATGACACCAGAATCAACCAAAGACACAATGGAAACAACTACAGCTATGTCCTCAAGTGTGACAGAAACTTCAACCAGTACCTCGACAGAAACAAGTCCCTCACAACCTTCTACGATCACCAGTGAGCCTGCCACTACAAATCAACTAACTTCAGCAGGCACGGACGGGCAAATATCTTCCACTACCTTTGGACTCTCATCTACCCAGGGAACTGAAAGTACAAATACAGAGCCAACTGACTCCACAACTGCAGCTGGAACGACCCTTGAAGATCACATAACAACGTTAGAAATGTCAACAATTCCAGCTGAAACAACTACCATTGTTACACAAGAACCATCAGCTAGCCCAGAGACTGTGACAAGCCCATCTCCCACAATCACTTCTGGTCACACAACAGTGCCCTCTGATGTTACAAGTGAGTCTCTAACTAGCACTGCTGGTACCTCAACATCAAGTGAGGCATCAACAACAACTTCTGAAGCAAACACATCTGCTGAAGAATCGACAGCGACCTCAGCTGGTTTAACAAGTGCAACTGTGGAAGCTACGTTTTCAACATCGGGAGTGACCATGACACCAGAATCAACCAAAGACACAATGGAAACAACTACAGCTATGTCCTCAAGTGTGACAGAAACTTCAACCAGTACCTCGCCGGAAACAAGTCCCTCACAACCTTCTACGATCACCAGTGAGCCTGCCACTACAAATCAACTAACTTCAGCAGGCACGGACGGGCAAATATCTTCCACTACCATTGGACTCTCATCTACCCAGGGAACTGAAAGTACAACTGCAGAGCCAACTGACTCCACAACTGCAGCGGGAACGACCCTTGAAGATCACATAACAACGTTAGAAATTACAACAATTCCAGCTTTAACAGCTACCATTGTTACACAAGAACCATCAGCTAGCCCAGATACTGTGACAAACCCAACTCCCACAATCACTTCTGGTCACACATCAGTGCCCTCTGAAGTTACAAGTGAGTCTCTAACTAGCACTGCTGGTACCTCAACATCAAGTGAGGCATCAACAACAACTTCTGAAGCAAACACATCTGCTGAAGAATCGACAGCGACCTCAGCTGGTTTAACAAGTGCAACTGTGGAAGCTACGTTTTCAACATCGGGAGTGACCATGACACCAGAATCAACCAAAGACACAATGGAAACAACTACAGCTATGTCCTCAAGTGTAACAGAAACTTCAACCAGTACCTCACCGGAAACAAGTCCCTCACAACCTTCTACGATCACCAGTGAGCCTGCCACTACAAATCAACTAACTTCAGCAGTCACGGACGGGCAAATATCTTCCACTACCATTGGACTCTCATCTACCCAGGGAACTGAAAGTACAACTGCAGAGCCAACTGACTCCACAACTGCAGCGGGAACGACCCTTGAAGATCACACAACGACTTTAGAAATTACAACAATTCCAGCTGAAACAGCTACCATTGTTACACAAGAACCATCAGCTAGCCCAGATACTGTGACAAACCCAACTCCCACAATCACTTCTGGTCACACATCAGTGCCATCTGAAGTTACAAGTGAGTCTCTAACTAGCACTGCTGGTACCTCAACATCAAGTGAGGCATCAACAACAACTTCTGAAGCAAACACATCTGCTGAAGAAACGACAGCGACCTCAGCTGGTTTAACAAGTGCAACTGTGGAAGCTACGTTTTCAACATTGGGAGTGACCATGACACCTGGATCAACCGGAGACACAATGGAAACAACTACAGCTATGTCCTCAAGTGTAACAGAAACTTCAACCAGTACCTCGCCGGAAACAAGTCCCTCACAACCTTCTACGATCACAAGTGAGCCTGCCACTACAAATGAACTAACTTCAGCAGTCACGGACGGGCAAATATCTTCCAATACCGTTGGACTCTCATCTACCCAGGGAACTGAAAGTACAACTGCAGAGCCAACTGACTCAACAACTGCAGCTGGAACGACCCTTGAAGATCACATAACAACGTTAGAAATGTCAACAATTCCAGCTGAAACAACTACCATTGTTACACAAGAACCATCAGCAAGCCCAGAGACTGGGACAAGCCCATCTCCCACAATCACTTCTGGTCACACATCAATGCCATCTGAAGTTACAAGTGAGTCTCTAACTAGCACTGCTGGTACCTCAACATCAAGTGAGGCATCAACAACAACTTCTGAAGCAAACACATCTGCTGAAGAATCGACAGCGACCTCAGCTGGTTTAACAAGTGCAACTGTGGAAGCTACGTTTTCAACATCGGGAGTGACCATGACACCAGAATCAACCAAAGACACAATGGAAACAACTACAGCTATGTCCTCAAGTGTAACAGAAACTTCAACCAGTACCTCACCGGAAACAAGTCCCTCACAACCTTCTACGATCACCAGTGAGCCTGCCACTACAAATCAACTAACTTCAGCAGGCACGGACGGGCAAATATCTTCCACTACCGTTGGACTCTCATCTACCCAGGGAACTGAAAGTACAAATGCAGAGCCAACTGACTCCACCACTGCAGCTGGAACGACCCTTGAAGATCACATAACAACGTTAGAAATGTCAACAATTCCAGCTGAAACAACTACCATTGTTACACAAGAACCATCAGCAAGCCCAGAGACTGTGACAAGCCCATCTCCCACAATCACTTCTGGTCACACATCAGTGCCATCTGAAGTTACAAGTGAGTCTCTAACTAGCACTGCTGGTACCTCAACATCAAGTGAGGCATCAACAACAACTTCTGAAGCAAACACATCTGCTGAAGAATCGACAGCGACCTCAGCTGGTTTAACAAGTGCAACTGTGGAAGCTACGTTTTCAACATCGGGAGTGACCATGACACCAGAATCAACCAAAGACACAATGGAAACAACTACAGCTATGTCCTCAAGTGTAACAGAAACTTCAACCAGTACCTCACCGGAAACAAGTCCCTCACAACCTTCTACGGTCACCAGTGAGCCTGCCACTACAAATCAACTAACTTCAGCAGGCACGGACGGGCAAATATCTTCCACTACCATTGGACTCTCATCTACCCAGGGAACTGAAAGTACAACTGCAGAGCCAACTGACTCCACAACTGCAGCTGGAACGACCCTTGAAGATCACACAACGACTTTAGAAATTACAACAATTCCAGCTGAAACAGCTACCATTGTTACACAAGAACCATCAGCTAGCCCAGATACTGTGACAAACCCAACTCCCACAATCACTTCTGGTCACACATCAGTGCCATCTGAAGTTACAAGTGAGTCTCTAACTAGCACTGCTGGTACCTCAACATCAAGTGAGGCATCAACAACAACTTCTGAAGCAAACACATCTGCAGAAAAATCGACAGCGACCTCAGCTGGTTTAACAAGTGCAACTGTGGAAGCTACGTTTTCAACATCGGGAGTGACCATGACACCAGAATCAACCAAAGACACAATGGAAACAACTACAGCTATGTCCTCAAGTGTGACAGAAACTTCAACCAGTACCTCGCCGGAAACAAGTCCCTCACAACCTTCTACGATCACCAGTGAGCCTGCCACTACAAATCAACTAACTTCAGCAGGCACGGACGGGCAAATATCTTCCACTACCATTGGACTCTCATCTACCCAGGGAACTGAAAGTACAAATGCAGAGCCAACTGACTCCACAACTGCAGCTGGAACGACCCTTGAAGATCACATAACAACGTTAGAAATGTCAACAATTCCAGCTGAAACAACTACCATTGTTACACAAGAACCATCAGCTAGCCCAGATACTGTGACAAGCCCATCTCCCACAATCACTTCTGGTCACACATCAGTGCCATCTGAAGTTACAAGTGAGTCTCTAACTAGCACTGCTGGTACCTCAACATCAAGTGAGGCATCAACAACAACTTCTGAAGCAAACACATCTGCTGAAGAATCGACAGCGACCTCAGCTGGTTTAACAAGTGCAACTGTGGAAGCTACGTTTTCAACATCGGGAGTGACCATGACACCAGAATCAACCAAAGACACAATGGAAACAACTACAGCTATGTCCTCAAGTGTGACAGAAACTTCAACCAGTACCTCGCCGGAAACAAGTCCCTCACAACCTTCTACGATCACCAGTGAGCCTGCCACTACAAATCAACTAACTTCAGCAGGCACGGACGGGCAAATATCTTCCACTACCGTTGGACTCTCATCTACCCAGGGAACTGAAAGTACAAATGCAGAGCCAACTGACTCCACAACTGCAGCTGGAACGACCCTTGAAGATCACATAACAACGTTAGAAATGTCAACAATTCCAGCTGAAACAACTACCATTGTTACACAAGAACCATCAGCAAGCCCAGAGACTGTGACAAGCCCATCTCCCACAATCACTTCTGGTCACACATCAGTGCCATCTGAAGTTACAAGTGAGTCTCTAACTAGCACTGCTGGTACCTCAACATCAAGTGAGGCATCAACAACAACTTCTGAAGCAAACACATCTGCTGAAGAATCGACAGCGACCTCAGCTGGTTTAACAAGTGCAACTGTGGAAGCTACGTTTTCAACATCGGGAGTGACCATGACACCAGAATCAACCAAAGACACAATGGAAACAACTACAGCTATGTCCTCAAGTGTGACAGAAACTTCAACCAGTACCTCGCCGGAAACAAGTCCCTCACAACCTTCTACGATCACCAGTGAGCCTGCCACTACAAATCAACTAACTTCAGCAGGCACGGACGGGCAAATATCTTCCACTACCTTTGGACTGTCATCTACCCAGGGAACTGAAAGTACAAATGCAGAGCCAACTGACTCCACAACTGCAGCTGGAACGACCCTTGAAGATCACATAACAACGTTAGAAATGTCAACAATTCCAGCTGAAACAACTACCATTGTTACACAAGAACCTTCAGCTAGCCCAGAGACTGTGACAAGCCCATCTCCCACAATCACTTCTGGTCACACAACAGTGCCCTCTGATGTTACAAGTGAGTCTCTAACTAGCACTGCTGGTACCTCAACATCAAGTGAGGCATCAACAACAACTTCTGAAGCAAACACATCTGCTGAAGAATCGACAGCGACCTCAGCTGGTTTAACAAGTGCAACTGTGGAAGCTACGTTTTCAACATCGGGAGTGACCATGACACCAGAATCAACCAAAGACACAATGGAAACAACTACAGCTATGTCCTCAAGTGTAACAGAAACTTCAACCAGTACCTCACCGGAAACAAGTCCCTCACAACCTTCTACGATCACAAGTGAGCCTGCCACTACAAATGAACTAACTTCAGCAGTCACGGACGGGCAAATATCTTCCAATACCGTTGGACTCTCATCTACCCAGGGAACTGAAAGTACAACTGCAGAGCCAACTGACTCAACAACTGCAGCTGGAACGACCCTTGAAGATCACATAACAACGTTAGAAATGTCAACAATTCCAGCTGAAACAACTACCATTGTTACACAAGAACCATCAGCAAGCCCAGAGACTGTGACAAACCCATCTCCCACAATCACTTCTGGTCACACATCAGTGCCATCTGAAGTTACAAGTGAGTCTCTAACTAGCACTGCTGGTACCTCAACATCAAGTGAGGCATCAACAACAACTTCTGAAGCAAACACATCTGCTGAAGAATCAACAGCGACCTCAGCTGGTTTAACAAGTGCAACTGTGGAAGCTACGTTTTCAACATCGGGAGTGACCATGACACCAGAATCAACCAAAGACACAATGGAAACAACTACAGCTATGTCCTCAAGTGTAACAGAAACTTCAACCAGTACCTCGCCGGAAACAAGTCCCTCACAACCTTCTACGATCACCAGTGAGCCTGCCACTACAAATCAACTAACTTCAGCAGGCACGGACGGGCAAATATCTTCCACTACCATTGGACTCTCATCTACCCAGGGAACTGAAAGTGCAACTGCAGAGCCAACTGACTCCACAACTGCAGCGGGAACGACCCTTGAAGATCACATAACAACGTTAGAAATTACAACAATTCCAGCTTTAACAGCTACCATTGTTACACAAGAACCATCAGCTAGCCCAGATACTGTGACAAACCCAACTCCCACAATCACTTCTGGTCACACATCAGTGCTATCTGAAGTTACAAGTGAGTCTCTAACTAGCACTGCTGGTACCTCAACATCAAGTGAGGCATCAACAACAACTTCTGAAGCAAACACATCTGCTGAAGAATCGACAGCGACCTCAGCTGGTTTAACAAGTGGAACTGTGGAAGCTACGTTTTCAACATCGGGAGTGACCATGACACCAGAATCAACCAAAGACACAATGGAAACAACTACAGCTATGTCCTCAAGTGTAACAGAAACTTCAACCAGTACCTCACCGGAAACAAGTCCCTCACAACCTTCTACGATCACCAGTGAGCCTGCCACTACAAATCAACTAACTTCAGCAGTCACGGACGGGCAAATATCTTCCACTACCATTGGACTCTCATCTACCCAGGGAACTGAAAGTACAACTGCAGAGCCAACTGACTCCACAACTGCAGCGGGAACGACCCTTGAAGATCACACAACGACTTTAGAAATTACAACAATTCCAGCTGAAACAGCTACCATTGTTACACAAGAACCATCAGCTAGCCCAGATACTGTGACAAACCCAACTCCCACAATCACTTCTGGTCACACATCAGTGCCATCTGAAGTTACAAGTGAGTCTCTAACTAGCACTGCTGGTACCTCAACATCAAGTGAGGCATCAACAACAACTTCTGAAGCAAACACATCTGCTGAAGAATCGACAGCGACCTCAGCTGGTTTAACAAGTGCAACTGTGGAAGCTACGTTTTCAACATCGGGAGTGACCATGACACCAGAATCAACCAAAGACACAATGGAAACAACTACAGCTATGTCCTCAAGTGTAACAGAAACTTCAACCAGTACCTCACCGGAAACAAGTCCCTCACAACCTTCTACGATCACCAGTGAGCCTGCCACTACAAATCAACTAACTTCAGCAGGCACGGACGGGCAAATATCTTCCACTACCGTTGGACTCTCATCTACCCAGGGAACTGAAAGTACAAATGCAGAGCCAACTGACTCCACCACTGCAGCTGGAACGACCCTTGAAGATCACATAACAACGTTAGAAATGTCAACAATTCCAGCTGAAACAACTACCATTGTTACACAAGAACCATCAGCAAGCCCAGAGACTGTGACAAGCCCATCTCCCACAATCACTTCTGGTCACACATCAGTGCCATCTGAAGTTACAAGTGAGTCTCTAACTAGCACTGCTGGTACCTCAACATCAAGTGAGGCATCAACAACAACTTCTGAAGCAAACACATCTGCTGAAGAATCGACAGCGACCTCAGCTGGTTTAACAAGTGCAACTGTGGAAGCTACGTTTTCAACATCGGGAGTGACCATGACACCAGAATCAACCAAAGACACAATGGAAACAACTACAGCTATGTCCTCAAGTGTGACAGAAACTTCAACCAGTACCTCGCCGGAAACAAGTCCCTCACAACCTTCTACGATCACCAGTGAGCCTGCCACTACAAATCAACTAACTTCAGCAGGCACGGACGGGCAAATATCTTCCACTACCATTGGACTCTCATCTACCCAGGGAACTGAAAGTACAACTGCAGAGCCAACTGACTCAACAACTGCAGCTGGAACGACCCTTGAAGATCACATAACAACGTTAGAAATGTCAACAATTCCAGCTGAAACAACTACCATTGTTACACAAGAACCATCAGCAAGCCCAGAGACTGTGACAAGCCCATCTCCCACAATCACTTCTGGTCACACATCAGTGCCATCTGAAGTTACAAGTGAGTCTCTAACTAGCACTGCTGGTACCTCAACATCAAGTGAGGCATCAACAACAACTTCTGAAGCAAACACATCTGCTGAAGAATCGACAGCGACCTCAGCTGGTTTAACAAGTGGAACTGTGGAAGCTACGTTTTCAACATCGGGAGTGACCATGACACCAGAATCAACCAAAGACACAATGGAAACAACTACAGCTATGTCCTCAAGTGTAACAGAAACTTCAACCAGTACCTCACCGGAAACAAGTCCCTCACAACCTTCTACGATCACCAGTGAGCCTGCCACTACAAATCAACTAACTTCAGCAGTCACGGACGGGCAAATATCTTCCACTACCATTGGACTCTCATCTACCCAGGGAACTGAAAGTACAACTGCAGAGCCAACTGACTCCACAACTGCAGCGGGAACGACCCTTGAAGATCACACAACGACTTTAGAAATTACAACAATTCCAGCTGAAACAGCTACCATTGTTACACAAGAACCATCAGCAAGCCCAGAGACTGTGACAAGCCCATCTCCCACAATCACTTCTGGTCACACATCAGTGCCATCTGAAGTTACAAGTGAGTCTCTAACTAGCACTGCTGGTACCTCAACATCAAGTGAGGCATCAACAACAACTTCTGAAGCAAACACATCTGCTGAAGAATCGACAGCGACCTCAGCTGGTTTAACAAGTGCAACTGTGGAAGCTACGTTTTCAACATCGGGAGTGACCATGACACCAGAATCAACCAAAGACACAATGGAAACAACTACAGCTATGTCCTCAAGTGTAACAGAAACTTCAACCAGTACCTCGCCGGAAACAAGTCCCTCACAACCTTCTACGATCACCAGAGAGCCTGCCGCTACAAATGAACTAACTTCAGCAGTCACGGACGGGCAAATATCTTCCACTACCGTTGGACTCTCATCTACCCAGGGAACTGAAAGTACAACTGCAGAGCCAACTGACTCCACAACTGCAGCGGGAACGACCCTTGAAGATCACACAACAACTTTAGAAATTACAACAATTCCAGCTGAATCAACTACCATTGTTACACAAGAACCATCAGCTAGCCCAGATACTGTGACAAACACATCTCCCACAATCACTTCTGGTCACACATCAGTGCCATCTGACATTACAAGTGAGTCTCTAACTAGCACTGCTGGTACCTCAACATCAAGTGAGGCATCAACAACAACTTCTGAAGCAAACACATCTGCTGAAGAATCGACAGCGACCTCAGCTGGTTTAACAAGTGCAGCTGTGGAAGCTACGTTTTCAACATCGGGAGTGACCATGACACCAGAATCAACCGGAGACACAATGGAAACAACTACAGCTATGTCCTCAAGTGTAACAGAAACTTCAACCAGTACCTCGCCGGAAACAAGTCCCTCACAACCTTCTACGATCACCAGTGAGCCTGCCACTACAAATCAACTAACTTCAGCAGTCACGGACGGGCAAATATATTCCACTACCGTTGGACTCTCATCTACCCAGGGAACTGAAACTACAACTGCAGAGCCAACTGACTCAACAACTGCAGCTGGAACGACTCTTGAAGATCACATAACAACGTTAGAAATGTCAACAATTCCAGCTGAAACAACTACCATTGTTACACAAGAACCATCAGCAAGCCCAGAGACTGTGACAAGCCCAACTCCCACAATCACTTCTGGTCACACATCAGTGCCATCTGGAGTTACAAGTGAGTCTCTAACTAGCACTGCTGGTACCTCAACATCAAGTGAGGCATCAACAACAACTTCTGAAGCAAACACATCTGCTGAAGAATCGACAGCGACCTCAGCTGGTTTAACAAGTGCAGCTGTGGAAGCTACGTTTTCAACATCGGGAGTGACCATGACACCAGAATCAACCGGAGACACAATGGAAACAACTACAGCTATGTCCTCAAGTGTAACAGAAACTTCAACCAGTACCTCGACGGAAACAAGTCCCTCACAACCTTCTACGATTACCAGTGAGCCTGCCACTACAAATGAACTAACTTCAGCAGTCACGGACGGGCAAATATCTCCCACTACCGTTGGAGTCTCATCTACCCAAGGAACTGAAAGTACAACTGCAGAGCCAACTGACTCCACAACTGCAGCGGGAATGACCCTTGAAGATCACACAACAACGTTAGAAATGTCAACAATTCCAGCTGAAACAATGACCATTAATACACAAGGACCATCAACTAGCCCAACGATAGAAGCAATAACCACAACACAGTCTCCAACTCCCACATCTACCACACCCTTTCTAACTACTCAAACTACATTACCTTTCACAACCACACCCAACACACCATCAACTACCCCAACTATCACACCTTCTACAACCACCCTAATTACATCAACTACCGCACCTTCCACACCTCCAACGACATTAACTACATCAACTACACCTACCACACCTTCTCCAACTACCCTAACTACATCAACTACACATTCTACTACACCTATCCCACCTGCCCCTTCTACTACACCTATCCCAACTACCCCTTCTACTACCCCTTCTACTACACCTAACCTAACTACAACACCTACCCCTTATACTACACCTATCCCAACTACCCCTTCTAATACACCTACCCATTCTACTACACCTACCCCAACTATCCCTTATACTACACCTATCCCAACTACCCCTTCTAATACACCTACCCCTTCTACTACACCTACTTCAACTACCCCAACTAACCCTTCTACTGCATCCAGTCCAACTTCTACAACTGCATCTGCTTCATTGACGTCAACTTCACTCTCAACAACTGGACCTCCGATAATTGTGACTGTGGGTGAGTGATCACATGACCTGACCAGGAAATACTCTGTGATACTACTAGGGCTTGGAGGTTTTTTGTCAGTAAAAAACTGCCAGTCCTATGGAATATACTGTCCTGGTTTATCTAACTACTACTGGTCCATAAATTGTCTAATTGTTGTTCCTTATCGTCCTATTCATGTCAATGAACTACAGACACTATTGAAGTGTCAACAGATGTCACTGTTAGACTCAACAAAACATTTAAAGAAGAATACAGTCACCCGTCAACACAGGAATACCAAGATTTCACAAAAAATTTCACCAACGATGTAAGTGCCTAATTTACATACTCTTTTTTAATGATACATGTATAATCTTAATGAGCTCATTAATAGTAACTAACTGAGCTATAACGACTTATGTTTTCCAGATGACCTTACTGTACAACCGCACTATTAACAATTTTATCGGCATAGTAATAATAGGACTCAGGTATGTGAACATTTGAGGAAACGTCGCAACAAAGAGGCAGTATGCATGTACATTAAACACTTACTTTAAAAGGTTAGTTGAACCTCTTTTTAAAACGTCTATTTAAAATGTGGAACCTTTTTTTGGAATCTCTTCGTTCTCTTTCAGGAATGGCAGTGTAGTGGTGGAGCATGTGGTTCTACTGCGCATAGAGAATGGGAAGAACCTAAGTAATGAGATTGCTGAGTCAGAAAAACAAATCAAGGACATTCTCAATGCGGCCAAAAACTGCACCACAGGTCAGTAACTGACTACAAATAAAATCAAATCAAAATCCAATCAAATTTATTTATATAGCCCTTTTTACATCAGCTGATATCTCAAAGTGCTGTACAGAAACCCAGCCTAAAACTCAAAACAGCAAGCTTGCCGGTGTAGAAGCAGGGTGGCTTGGAAAAAGCCACCCTAGAAAGGCCAAAACCTCAGAAGAAACCTAGAGAGGAACCAGCCTATGAGGGGTGGCTAGTCCTCTTCTGGCTGTGCCGGGTGGAGATTATAACAGAACATGGCCAAAATGTTCAAATGTTCATAAATGATCAGCATGGTCAAATAATAATAATCACAGTAGTTGTTGAGGGTGCAACAAGTCAGCATCTCAGGAGTAAGTGTCAGCTGGCTTTTCGTAGCCGATCATTGAGAGTATCTCTACCGCTCTTGCTGTCTCTAGAGAGTTGAAAACAGCAGGTCTGGGACAGGTAGCATGTCCGGTGAACAGGTCAGGGTTCCATAGCCGCAGGTAGAACAGTTGAAACTGGATCAGCAGCAGGGCCGGGTGGACTGGGGACAGGAAGGAGTCATCATGCCAGGTAGTCCTGAGGCATGGTCCGAGGGCTCAGGTCCTCCTCCGCCGAGAGAGAAAGAAAGAAAGAAAAAAATTGAGAGAGCATACTTAAATTCACACAGGACACCGGATAAGACAGGAGAAGTACTCAAAATATAACAGACTGACCCTAGCCCCCCGACACATAAACTACTGCAGCATAAATACTGGAGGCTGAGACAGGAGGGGTCAGGAGACACTGTGGCCCCATCCTATGATACCCCTGGACATGGCCAAACAGGATATAACCCCACCCAATTTGCCAAAGCACAGCCCCCACAACACTAGAGGGATATCTTCAACCACCAACTTACCATCCTGAGACAAGGCCGAGTATAGCTAGTCAGACTACAGACACTTACGATATTAGAAACCGGTTAAGTAGGCCAGAGCGAAACACTCTGAATTTATGAATGGACAATCTGTCAATGTTCTGAATTTCGGAACACCCCGAGAGCGTACTCTGGCATTCATGATTTGAATTAACGATCACACCCAACGTTGTTAAAATCACATATTATCCCTGGGTTAGCTGACCAATGTGTATGAAATTAAAGAAAAGTAAGGAGAATTACCACTCGTAAACTTTATATTGACAAAAAAATTATACTGCGTTATTAAAAGAGGGTATTATTGACAAATCACGTGTCAAATCATTTGTTTTGTATAACAAACCTTTCTGTTTTATTCACAGGCCAAGTAGGCTGTATTGGGGTGGACATAATTGGAGATGTCATAGTAAAAAATTCCACATTTGATAAAGAATGTAAGTACACTAAAGCCTATATTTGTGAGTCCACACCAGGGTATCTATGGATATCCTTTCAACACATTTTAGTGAATGAGGTTATACTGTAAAGCTGTTCCTACCAGGGTTGGGGTCGTTACTGTAATTCAGAACACCAAGAGTGTGCAAAACTGTCACCAAGGCAAAAGTTGGCTACTTTCAAGAATTTAAAATAATAACATGTTTTGAATTGTTTAACACTTTTTGGTTACTACATTATTCCATATGTGTTATTTCATCGTTTTGATGTCGTCACTATTATTTATCAATGTAGAAAATAGTACAAATAAAGAAAGACCCTTGAATGAGTAGGTTTGTTCAAACCTTTGAAAAATTCCAATTCATCTCCTGCATTGACTTTTAACTTAACATACTTTTGGACTTTGAACTTAATATTGTTTTTAACTTACCATCGTCTTTGTGTAGCGGTATGCGACACGGCCAAACTAGATAAGGACTTGAGGATATACTACCATGCAGCACAAATAGATGGGCGACTGGTCTGTGTCTCTCCCTGTGCCCCCGGACACAACAGGGAAAAGAACTGCAACACCGGCACCTGTAGTATGTCAAGGGACGGTCCGGTCTGCAGGTAAGAGTATTACCTCTTATGACTTGTTATAACATACAACATATAGACAACATACAACATATAGACAACATACAACATATAGACAACATAAAGACAACATACAACATATAGACAACATAAAGACAACATACAACATATAGACAACATACAACATATAGACAACATACAACATATAGACAACATATAGACAACATACAACATATAGACAACATACAACATATAGACAACATATAGACAACATACAACATATAGACAACATACAACATATAGACAACATACAACATATAGACAACATACAACATACAACATATATACAACATATATACAACATATATACAACATACAACATATATACAACATATAGACAACATACAACATGTATACAACATATAGACAACATACAACATATATACAACATATAGACAACATACAACATATAGACAACATACAACATATAGACAACATACAACATATAGACAACATACAACATATAGACAACATACAATATATAGACAACATACAACATATAGACAACATATAGACAACATACAACATATAGACAACATACAACATATAGACAACATACAACATATAGACAACATACAACATACAACATACAACATATAGACAACATACAACATATATACAACATATAGACAACATACAACATATAGACAACATACAACATATAGACAACACACAACATATAGACAACATACAACATATAGACAACATACAACATACAACATATAGACAACATACAACATATAGACAACATACAACATATAGCCAACACATAACAAAAAGCCAACATATAACATATAGCCAACATATAACATATAGCCAACATACAACATATAGCCAACATACAACATATAGACAACATACAACATATATACAACATATAGACAACATACAACATATATACAACATATAGACAACATACAACATATAGACAACATACAACATATAGACAACACACAACATATAGACAACATACAACATATAGACAACATACAACATACAACATATAGACAACATACAACATATAGCCAACATACAACATATAGCCAACACATAACAAAAAGCCAACATATAACATATAGCCAACATACAACATATAGCCAACATACAACATATAGACAACATACAACATATAGACAACATACAACATATAGACAACATACAACATATAACCAATACGCTAAATATAGCCAACACACAACATATAGCCAACATACAACATATAGCCAACATACAACATTTACATTTTACATTTAAGTCATTTAGCAGACGCTCTTATCCACATATAGCCAACATACAACATATAGCCAACATACAACATATAGACAACATACAACATATATCCAACATACAACATATAACCAACATACAACATATAGCCAACATACAACATATTTACATTTACATTTACATTTAAGTCATTTAGCAGACGCTCTTATCCAGAGCGACTTACAACATACAACATATAACCAATACGCTAAATATAGCCAACACACAACATATAGCCAACATACAACATATAGACAACATACAACATATAGCCAACATACAACATATAGCCAACACACTAAATATAGCCAACATACTACATATACAACATATAGCCAACATACAACATATCGTCAACATACAACACATACAACATACAACATATCGCCAACATACTAGCCAACATATAGCACACATACAACATATAGCCAACACACTAAATATAGCCAACATACTAAATATAGCCAACATACAACATATAGCCAACATACAACATATAGACAACATACAACATACAGCCAACATACAACATATAGCTAACACACTAAATATAGCCAACATACTACATATACAACATATAGCCAACATACAACACATACAACATATCGTCAACATACAACACATACAACATACAACATATCGCCAACATACTAGCCAACATATAGCACACATACAACATATAGCCAACACACTAAATATAGCCAACATACTAAATATAGCCAACATACTACATATAGCCAACATACAACAAATAGCCAACATACAACATATAGCCAACACACTAAATATAGCCAACATACTAAATATAGCCAACATACTACATATAGCCAACATACAACATATAGCCAACATACAACATATAGCCAACACACTAAATATAGCCAACATACTAAATATAGCCAACATACTACATATAGCCAACATACAACATATAGCCAACACACTAAATATAGCCAACATACTAAATATAGCCAACATACTAAATATAGCCAACATACTACATATACAAAACATAGCCAACATACAACACATACAACATATAGCCAACATACAACAAATCGCCAACATACAACATATCTCCAACATACAACATATAGCTAACATACAACATATAGCCAACATACAACATATAGCCAACATACTAAATATAGCCAACATACTAAATATAGCCAACATACTACATATACAACACATAGACAACATACAACATTAACAACATATACCCAACATACAACACATACAACATATAGCCAACATACTAAATATAGCCAACATACTACATATACAACACATCGCCAACATACAACACATACAACATATCGCCAACATACTACATATACAACACATCGCCAACATACAACATATAGCCAACATACAACATATAGCCAACATACAACACATACAACATATCGCCAACATACAACACATACAACACATCGCCAACATACAACACATACAACACATCGCCAACATACAACATATAGCCAACATACAACACATACAACATATCGCCAACATACAACATATCGCCAACATACAACATATAGCCAACATACAACATATAGCCAACATACTAGCCAACATAGAGCCGACATAAAACCAGCACAATGACTCCACTTAACCCTCCATCCTTCTGTGTCCCATCCACCATCCACACAGATGTAACCAGGACAACTGGTACCTAGACTCTGATTGCTTCGGTCCTATCCTGAAGAGGGACCTCTTTGCCGCGCTACTGACCCTGGCAGGACTGGTGATAGCAGCCGCGGGGGTCATGGTGGTCTATGTGCCCTGGCATAGACGACAATTACATAGGTGAGACTGACTACACATCAACACAGTAGCTAAAAATATCAGGGACAACATAAAGAGTGACATAAATGTTTACGTGCAGTAAGTGAAGCATTCACCATCTAGTCATGAGAGAAGCCTTCACCATCTATTCATGAGAGATCCCTTCACCACCTTGTCACGAGACAAGCCTTCACCACCAAGTCACGAGACAAGCCTTCACCATCTAGTCACGAGACAAGCCTTCACCATCTAGTCACGAGAGAAGCCTTCACCATCTATTCACGAGAGAAGCCTTCACCATCTAGTCACGAGACAAGCCTTCACCATCTAATCACGAGAGAACCTAGCCTTCACCATCCTAGTCACGAGACAAGCCTTCACCATCTATTCATGAGAGATCCCTTCACCACCTAGTCACGAGACAAGCCTTCACCACCAAGTCACGAGAGAAGCCTTCACCATCTAGTCACGAGACAAGCCTTCACCACCTAGTCACGAGACAAGCCTTCACCATCTAGTCACAAGACAAGCCTTCACCATCTAGTCACGAGACAAGCCTTCACCATCTAGTCACAAGAGACAAGCCTTCACCATCTAGTCACGAGACAAGCCTTCACCACCTAGTCACGAGACAAGCCTTCACCATCTAGTCACAAGAGACAAGCCTTCACCATCTAGTCACGAGACAAGCCTAGTCACCACCATCTAGTCACGAGACAAGTCACAAGACAAGCCTTCACCACCTAGTCACGAGACAAGCCTTCACCACTAGTCACGAGAGAAGCCTTCAGTCACAAGACAAGCCTTCACATCTAGCCTTCACCATCTAGTCACGAGACAAGCCTTCACCATCTAGTCACGAGACAAGCCTTCACCACCTAGTCACGAGACAAGCCTTCACCACCTAGTCACAAGCCTTCAGTCACAAGCCTTCACCACCTAGTCACGAGACAAGCCTTCACCACCTAGTCACGAGACAAGCCTTCACCATCTAGTCACGAGACAAGCCTTCACCACCTAGTCACGAGACAAGCCTTCACCACCTAGTCACGAGACAAGCCTTCACCATCTAGTCACGAGACAAGCCTTCACCACCTAGTCACGAGACAAGCCTTCACCACCTAGTCACGAGACAAGCCTTCACCATCTAGTCACGAGACAAGCCTTCACCACCTAGTCACGAGACAAGCCTTCACCATCTAGTCACGAGTGAACCCTTCACTATCTAGTCACGAGAGAAGCTAATGTGTAGATTTGTAAAGCTAAAACAACAGGAGTAAGATGTTGGCACAGACAACAAGCCTGTAGGTGAAACACAAAATATGTATTACAAAGCTATGCATTTGTTTAGAATTTGGATATGATGATATATTAGCAATCAATGACACCAACCAATAATTCTTCTCAAAACAATGATCATACCACGATGATCAGCAATGTACGGTCATAAAGTGAGTTTCTTCTCTCCCCCTTTCTTTCAGGGTGAAAGATATCCATACTGGACAAGTTAACCAGTGGCTGGAGGAAGACTTTGAATGGCCCAACAGGCCAAATATAGGTGGACACTTGGTTGGTTCAAGTAGTACCACAGTCCTAACAGGTACACTGTCTAAAGCCTATTCTGCCTCACCTGTCATAGGGTATTGCTCGAATTGTGTTTTAAGGGGTACATTTATAATATGCCATTCTTATATTATTTTACTTTTATCTGACCTAGTTTTGATTCTGTGATCTTTTATGATCCTATTCTGGATGCTCTATTTCTTAGTGTTTGAAATTGAACACTGTATTCCTGAAGAAGAACTTGTCAGTGAGCATTTCTCTGTATTGTTTGCACCTGCTGTTTTCCTGTGGACGTAACACATAAACTTTGATTTCATTTTACTTTAAAAAGTATGGCTTAATGCTACCCCTTCCAGAAAATTTATTTTAAAATATTCTTATCTGTAGAGTACCTTGGCATGTTTTAAAACATGAGTATCTTCAGTGGACCGTTTGTAAATATCATTTTTGTCCCCTTTTATACAGAGAATGAGCCTAACCCACCTTATGGGGGCCGAGTGGCCTTGCAGTACGACGCAGAGGGAGATTCCCTGTCATCCTCCAGTACAAGGCTGCCGTCTCCCTACCATGGAACACAGGCACAGGTGGGGATCTATTTTAGGTATCCTAGATGCCATCTCCTGCTGTGGTGCCTTTGAGCAAGGCACTTGACATAACCCATGGCTCACCCTTGTTTCCGACCCCTCCGTGTGTGTGGGAGACGAGTGCATGTTACTTAAACGGTTTAAAGGCAACATTTAAAAAAAATTCCATGTTCTGAAAATGACAATGGACAGTCAAGTCTTCTATTTCTTCTTCAAAAGGTGTCCAGGAGGCCTGAGATCATCTGCCATGACTACAGTTCCTGGGGTGCTGATAGGGACGCCATTCAAGTCATACAGACTACTGCCACCTCGTCAGGGCAGCATTTTACATTGAGTGACCCTGGCAGCCAATCAGAGGTGGGAATGGAATGTTCATCATAATGCTGTCAAATATGTATGTAATAGGTATGGGTGGCCCTCGTGAATTGTTTCAGCCTTCTGGGTGTGCTCTTTCCAAGTAAATTACTACATGATTGAGGACACACAGAGGAGCTAGTGATCACTTTAGAAACCTATTCCATACTCAAATACCTGTTTTAAATATTTCCTGACAGCTTAGGATCAGCATACCGGAGATACGGACTTACTCTGAGATCTAGTGGGACATCCTCAACTCTTAAAAAAATAGAACTGGACAAAGAACAGGTTTCTCATCGACCACGGAATAAAGCAGAAAGAAAAAGCATCTCTTAACGGACAGTCTCCTCTTTGGGAGCGAAGCCTGAATAACGGTTGTGGGATGATTATTAACACTACACAGGATTGTCCAACGAAGCATGGAGTCACTGATACAGGAGGATGTGAACTCCAACCTCAGCTTCATTAATGGAATAATCTGCTCTCAAATCAATCAACCTATCAGAATATCAGGAAACAACATGTTTTAAATGCTCTACTTCAGTGACGCATGTTTACAATAAATCTGCACAATGATATATGTTGCTTGTACCAGTTTACCAATTAGCATGGCTTCTTTTGCACTTTAATACCACAACAAATTAATGTAAATAATGTTGTAATATCACATGTATATAACAATCTGTCTTTATATAGAACAGACATTGCACTGTGGTAGTTCTTATAAAATCAAAACATTTTTTAAATGTGTACCAAAAACTAAAAACTTTCCAGACTCATATTTGTAAACTGCATAATGTCAAACCAATAATACAATATTGTATCACACATAAATAGAACAATAAACGCATCTGATGAAATTGGCAGTCAAATGAACAGTGAATGAAGGCCAAAGTGAGCCATTTCTAATCAGTGCCGCATTCTCTTGATCTTGTTGTTTGGCTGCATGTTCAACGTTCTTTGGCTGTGCTCTCATCTCATCTTTTCCTGTGCTCAAGCTCTAATTTATGTTACTCCTACTTTGCCTTTAGTTCTAACTCCCTCGGTTGAACATCTACGGGACTCACCCCACTACCCGTAGCACCCTTATCATCAGTCCTCCACCAGCACTCAGCACTTTGACTACTGCTTTTGGATTGCCTGATGCCACTTTGATGTCATAATTCTTAGCGATGATGAGCAGATTCACCTTCGTACATGTATCTATCTCCCATGTAGGGTTTTCCACAAATGCTTCCAATGAGCCTGTGTGATTTTGCAACTTATAAAATGATTCCACTAGTCTTATAACCCATTAGGGTGGATGTCAGTGACAGCAACTCTACCACAAAAGTGTATTTTGAACACTCAAATATCTGAGCACAGCAGAGCCTCATAGTCTGAGATTAGAGCAACTATCACAGGAAACAAAATCCCGGACGAGCCCCCTTTCTGTTACGTTCCCCAGCAAGAAACCAAAACATTTCACTCAAACAGAAGGAGGAACTAACAAAGAGTCACTAACAACCAGAACAAAAGGGAAGCGGGGATGATCATCTAAAAGATTGTTTTTAGGGATATCTAATAGTGAGCGCCAACTGACGGTGTTAATCCTTCACATCTCTCAAGACAACTGGAACACTGGGCCAGCACAGGTGAAACACCTTCCGACTAAAGAGATGAACAAGCCAGCACAGGTGAAACACTGTTAGAGGAAATTATGGTTGAAATGACTAATTATGTATACATTCCAATCAGAACTGACTAGTCCAAATGCTATAATGTACTGAACATGTGAATTTTCTCTCTTGCTCCCATTCCCAATTGTATATAATGTAGTCAGGAGTTTAGTAACAATGAAGGTCTGTTCCTTAGTTCATACATTTGTACAATCTCCAGGTGGTAGGAACGGCCCATCTCCAGGCTGTCTAGAATGTTGATTTATACTGACTGGCCTTGACTTCGTGCTGATAACGCGAAGGCTCGAGAGCTAGAGGGCCCCTCTACTTGTGATATAGATAGAACGTTTAGAAAACGCTGACGTCATTTTCAATTTATAACCTGTGGAAATATGTGTATGTGGTTAGTACTCTCTGGAATTAAACGCTCTTACCTGGCTTTTAAGACTGGTCTCGATCTACTTCATGCATAATTAATGAACTTACACCTCATTAATGACTGAGAGAGAGTGTGAAATTGATTTTGGGTATAGAACATATAGGAATTTAGAAATTCCACTATCAAACACCTTCCGACTAAAGAGATGGACAAGCCAGCACAGGTGAAACACCTTCCGACTAAAGAGATGGACAAGCCAGCACAGGTGAAACACCTTCCGACTAAAGAGATGGACAAGCCAGCACAGGTGAAACACCTTCCGACTAAAGAGATGGACAAGCCAGCACAGGTGAAACACCTTCCGACTAAAGAGATGGACAAGCCAGCACAGGTGAAAAACCTTCCGACTAAAGAGATTGACAAGCCAGCACAGGTGAAACACATACTGACTAAAGAGATGGACAAGCCTGCACAGGTGAAACACATACTGACTAAAGAGATGGACAAGCCTGCACAGGTGAAACACATACTGACTAAAGAGATGGACAAGCCTGCACAGGTGAAACACATACTGACTAAAGAGATGGACAAGCCTGCACAGGTGAAAAACCTTCCGACTAAAGAGATTGACAAGCCAGCACAGGTGAAACACATACTGACTAAAGAGATAGACAAGCCTGCACAGGTGAAACACATACTGACTAAAGAGATGGACAAGCCAGCACAGGTGAAACACATACTGACTAAAGAGATGGACAAGCCAGCACAGGTGAAACACATACTGACTAAAGAGATCAACAAGCCTGCACAGGTGAAACACATACTGACTAAAGAGATAGACAAGCCTGCACAGGTGAAACACATACTGACTAAAGAGATGGACAAGCCAGCACAGGTGAAACACATACTGACTAAAGAGATCAACAAGCCAGCACAGGTGAAACACATACTGACTAAAGAGATAGACAAGCCTGCACAGGTGAAACACATACTGACTAAAGAGATGGACAAGCCTGCACAGGTGAAACACATACTGACTAAAGAGATGGACAAGCCTGCACAGGTGAAACACATACTGACTAAAGAGATGGACAAGCCAGCACAGGTGAAACACATACTGACTAAAGAGATGGACAAGCCTGCACAGGTGAAACACATACTGACTAAAGAGATGGACAAGCCAGCACAGGTGAAACACCTTCCGACTAAAGAGATGGACAAGCCAGCACAGGTGAAACACCTTCCGACTAAAGAGATGGACAAGCCAGCACAGGTGAAACACATACTGACTAAAGAGATGGACAAGCCAGCACAGGTGAAACACCTTCCGACTAAAGAGATGGACAAGCCAGCACAGGTGAAACACCTTCCGACTAAAGAGATGGACAAGCCAGCACAGGTGAAACACATACTGACTAAAGAGATGGACAAGCCAGCACAGGTGAAACACCTTCCGACTAAAGAGATGGACAAGCCAGCACAGGTGAAACACCTTCCGACTAAAGAGATGGACAAGCCAGCACAGGTGAAACACCTTCCGACTAAAGAGATGGACAAGCCAGCACAGGTGAAACACATACTGACTAAAGAGATGGACAAGCCAGCACAGGTGAAACACATACTGACTAAAGAGATGGACAAGCCAGCACAGGTGAAACACCTTCCGACTAAAGAGATGGACAAGCCAGCACAGGTGAAACACCTTCCGACTACAGAGATGGACAAGCCAGCACAGGTGAAACACATACTGACTAAAGAGATGGACAAGCCAGCACAGGTGAAACACCTTCCGACTAAAGAGATTGACAAGCCAGCACAGGTGAAACACATACTGACTAAAGAGATGGACAAGCCAGCACAGGTGAAACACATACTGACTAAAGAGATGGACAAGCCAGCACAGGTGAAACACCTTCCGACTAAAGAGATGGACAAGCCAGCACAGGTGAAACACATACTGACTAAAGAGATGGACAAGCCTGCACAGGTGAAACACATACTGACTAAAGAGATGGACAAGCCTGCACAGGTGAAACACATACTGACTAAAGAGATGGACAAGCCTGCACAGGTGAAACACATACTGACTAAAGAGATGGACAAGCCTGCACAGGTGAAACACATACTGACTAAAGAGATGGACAAGCCTGCACAGGTGAAACACATACTGACTAAAGAGATGGACAAGCCTGCACAGGTGAAAACCTTCCGACTAAAGAGATTGACAAGCCAGCACAGGTGAAACACATACTGACTAAAGAGATGGACAAGCCTGCACAGGTGAAACACATACTGACTAAAGAGATGGACAAGCCTGCACAGGTGAAACACATACTGACTAAAGAGATGGACAAGCCTGCACAGGTGAAACACATACTGACTAAAGAGATGGACAAGCCTGCACAGGTGAAACACATACTGACTAAAGAGATGGACAAGCCTGCACAGGTGAAACACATACTGACTAAAGAGATGGACAAGCCAGCACAGGTGAAACACATACTGACTAAAGAGATGGACAAGCCAGCACAGGTGAAACACCTTCCGACTAAAGAGATGGACAAGCCAGCACAGGTGAAACACATACTGACTAAAGAGATGGACAAGCCAGCACAGGTGAAACACCTTCCGACTAAAGAGATGGACAAGCCAGCACAGGTGAAACACCTTCCGACTAAAGAGATGGACAAGCCAGCACAGGTGAAACACATACTGACTAAAGAGATGGACAAGCCAGCACAGGTGAAACACATACTGACTAAAGAGATGGACAAGCCAGCACAGGTGAAACACATACTGACTAAAGAGATGGACAAGCCAGCACAGGTGAAACACATACTGACTAAAGAGATGGACAAGCCAGCACAGGTGAAACACATACTGACTAAAGAGATGAACAAACCAGCACAGGTGAAACACCTTCCGACTAAAGAGATTGACAAGCCAGCACAGGTGAAACACATACTGACTAAAGAGATGGACAAGCCAGCACAGGTGAAACACATACTGACTAAAGAGATGAACAAGCCAGCACAGGTGAAACACATACCGACTAAAGAGATGGACAAGCCAGCACAGGTGAAACACATACGGACTAAAGAGATGGACAAGCCAGCACAGGTGAAACACCTTCCGACTAAAGAGATGGACAAGCCAGCACAGGTGAAACACCTTCCGACTAAAGAGATGGACAAGCCAGCACAGGTGAAACACCTTCCGACTAAAGAGATGGACAAGCCAGCACAGGTGAAACACATACTGACTAAAGAGATGGACAAGCCAGCACAGGTGAAACACATACTGACTAAAGAGATGGACAAGCCAGCACAGGTGAAACACATACTGACTAAAGAGATGGACAAGCCAGCACAGGTGAAACACATACTGACTAAAGAGATGGACAAGCCAGCACAGGTGAAACACATACTGACTAAAGAGATGAACAAGCCAGCACAGGTGAAACACATACTGACTAAAGAGATGGACAAGCCAGCACAGGTGAAACACATACTGACTAAAGAGATGGACAAGCCAGCACAGGTGAAACACAAACTGACTAAAGAGATGGACAAGCCAGCACAGGTGAAACACATACTGACTAAAGAGATGGACAAGCCAGCACAGGTGAAAGACCTTCCGACTAAAGAGATTGACAAGCCAGCACAGGTGAAACACCTTCCGACTAAAGAGATGAACAAGCCAGCACAGGTGAAACACCTTCCGACTAAAGAGATTGACAAGCCAGCACAGGTGAAACACCTTCTGACTAAAGAGATGGACAAGCCAGCACAGGTGAAACACCTTCCGACTACAGAGATGGACAAGCCAGCGCAGGTGAAACACATACTGACTAAAGAGATGGACAAGCCAGCACAGGTGAAACACCTTCCGACTACAGAGATGAACAAGCCAGCACAGGTGAAATACATACTGACTAAAGAGATGGACAAGCCAGCACAGGTGAAACACATACTGACTAAAGAGATGGACAAGCCAGCACAGGTGTAACACCTTCTGACTAAAGAGATGGACAAGCCAGCACAGGTGAAACACATACTGACTAAAGAGATCAACAAGCCAGCACAGGTGAAACACATCCTGACTAAAGAGATGGACAAGCCAGCACAGGTGAAACACCTTCCGACTAAAGAGATGGACAAGCCAGCACAGGTGAAACACCTTCCGACTAAAGAGATGAACAAGCCAGCACAGGTGAAACACCTTCCGACTAAAGAGATGAACAAGCCAGCACAGGTGAAACACATACTGACTAAAGAGATCAACAAGCCAGCACAGGTGAAACACATACTGACTAAAGAGATGGACAAGCCAGCACAGGTGAAACACATACTGACTAAAGAGATGGACAAGCCAGCACAGGTGAAACACAAACTGACTAAAGAGATGGACAAGCCAGCACAGGTGAAACACATACTGACTAAAGAGATGGACAAGCCAGCACAGGTGAAATACCTTCCGACTAAAGAGATTGACAAGCCAGCACAGGTGAAACACCTTCCGACTAAAGAGATGGACAAGCCAGCACAGGTGAAACACATACTGACTAAAGAGATGGACAAGCCAGCACAGGTGAAACACCTTCTGACTAAAGAGATGGACAAGCCAGCACAGGTGAAACACATACTGACTAAAGAGATGGACAAGCCAGCACAGGTGAAACACATACTGACTAAAGAGATGGACAAGCCAGCACAGGTGAAACACATACTGACTAAAGAGATGGACAAGCCAGCACAGGTGAAACACATACTGACTAAAGAGATGGACAAGCCAGCACAGGTGAAACACATACTGACTAAAGAGATGGACAAGCCAGCACAGGTGAAACACCTTCCGACGAAAGAGATGAACAAACCAGCACAGGTGAAACACCTTCCGACTAAAGAGATTGACAAGCCAGCACAGGTGAAACACATACTGACCAAAGAGATGGACAAGCCAGCACAGGTGAAACACATACTGACTAAAGAGATGGACAAGCCAGCACAGGTGAAACACCTTCCGACTAAAGAGATGGACAAGCCAGCACAGGTGAAACACATACTGACTAAAGAGATGGACAAGCCAGCACAGGTGAAAGACCTTCCGACTAAAGAGATTGACAAGCCAGCACAGGTGAAACACCTTCCGACTAAAGAGATGGACAAGCCAGCACAGGTGAAACACATACTGACTAAAGAGATGGACAAGCCAGCACAGGTGTAACACCTTCTGACTAAAGAGATGGACAAGCCAGCACAGGTGAAACACATACTGACTAAAGAGATGGACAAGCCAGCACAGGTGAAACACATACTGACTAAAGAGATGGACAAGCCAGCACAGGTGAAACACATACTGACTAAAGAGATGGACAAGCCAGCACAGGTGAAACACCTTCCGACTAAAGAGATTGACAAGCCAGCACAGGTGAAACACATACTGACCAAAGAGATGGACAAGCCAGCACAGGTGAAACACATACTGACTAAAGAGATGGACAAGCCAGCACAGGTGAAACACCTTCCGACTAAAGAGATGGACAAGCCAGCACAGGTGAAACACCTTCCGACTAAAGAGATGAACAAGCCAGCACAGGTGAAATACATACTGACTAAAGAGATGGACAAGCCAGCACAGGTGAAACACATACTGACTAAAGAGATGGACAAGCCAGCACAGGTGAAACACCTTCCGACTACAGAGATGGACAAGCCAGCGCAGGTGAAACACCTTCCGACTAAAGAGATGGACAAGCCAGCACAGGTGAAACACCTTCCGACTACAGAGATGAACAAGCCAGCACAGGTGAAATACATACTGACTAAAGAGATGGACAAGCCAGCACAGGTGAAACACATACTGACTAAAGAGATGGACAAGCCAGCACAGGTGAAACACATACTGACTAAAGAGATCAACAAGCCAGCACAGGTGAAACACATACTGACTAAAGAGATGAACAAGCCAGCACAGGTGAAACACATACTGACTAAAGAGATGGACAAGCCAGCACAGGTGAAACACATACTGACTAAAGAGATCAACAAGCCAGCACAGGTGAAACACATACTGACTAAAGAGATGAACAAGCCAGCACAGGTGAAACACATACTGACTAAAGAGATGGACAAGCCAGCACAGGTGAAACACATACTGACTAAAGAGATGGACAAGCCAGCACAGGTGAAACACCTTCCGACTAAAGAGATTGACAAGCCAGCACAGGTGAAACACGTACTGACCAAAGAGATGGAAAAGCCAGCACAGGTGAAACACCTTCCGACTACAGAGATGAACAAGCCAGCACAGGTGAAATACCTTCCGACTAAAGAGATTGACAAGCCAGCACAGGTGAAACACCTTCCGACTAAAGAGATGGACAAGCCAGCACAGGTGAAACACCTTCCGACTAAAGAGATTGACAAGCCAGCACAGGTGAAACACATACTGACTAAAGAGATGGACAAGCCAGCACAGGTGTAACACCTTCTGACTAAAGAGATGGACAAGCCAGCACAGGTGAAACACATACTGACTAAAGAGATGGACAAGCCAGCACAGGTGAAACACATACTGACTAAAGAGATGGACAAGCCAGCACAGGTGAAACACATACTGACTAAAGAGATGGACAAGCCAGCACAGGTGAAACACCTTCCGACTAAAGAGATTGACAAGCCAGCACAGGTGAAACACATACTGACCAAAGAGATGGACAAGCCAGCACAGGTGAAACACATACTGACTAAAGAGATGGACAAGCCAGCACAGGTGAAACACCTTCCGACGAAAGAGATGGACAAGCCAGCACAGGTGAAACACCTTCTGACTAAAGAGATGGACAAGCCAGCACAGGTGAAACACATACTGACTAAAGAGATCAACAAGCCAGCACAGGTGAAACACCTTCCGACTAAAGAGATGGACAAGCCAGCACAGGTGAAACACCTTCCGACTACAGAGATGGACAAGCCAGCACAGGTGAAACACATACTGACTAAAGAGATGGACAAGCCAGCACAGGTGAAACACCTTCCGACTACAGAGATGGACAAGCCAGCACAGGTGAAACACATACTGACTAAAGAGATGGACAAGCCAGCACAGGTGAAACACATACTGACTAAAGAGATCAACAAGCCAGCACAGGTGAAACACATACTGACTAAAGAGATGAACAAGCCAGCACAGGTGAAACACATACTGACTAAAGAGATGGACAAGCCAGCACAGGTGAAACACATACTGACTAAAGAGATGAACAAGCCAGCACAGGTGAAACACCTTCCGACTAAAGAGATGAACAAGCCAGCACAGGTGAAACACGTACTGACCAAAGAGATGGAAAAGCCAGCACAGGTGAAACACCTTCCGACTACAGAGATGAACAAGCCAGCACAGGTGAAATACCTTCCGACTAAAGAGATTGACAAGCCAGCACAGGTGAAACACCTTCCGACTAAAGAGATGGACAAGCCAGCACAGGTGAAACACCTTCCGACTAAAGAGATTGACAAGCCAGCACAGGTGAAACACATACTGACTAAAGAGATGGACAAGCCAGCACAGGTGTAACACCTTCTGACTAAAGAGATGGACAAGCCAGCACAGGTGAAACACATACTGACTAAAGAGATGGACAAGCCAGCACAGGTGAAACACCTTCCGACTAAAGAGATTGACAAGCCAGCACAGGTGAAACACATACTGACCAAAGAGATGGACAAGCCAGCACAGGTGAAACACATACTGACTAAAGAGATGGACAAGCCAGCACAGGTGAAACACCTTCCGACGAAAGAGATGGACAAGCCAGCACAGGTGAAACACCTTCCGACTACAGAGATGAACAAGCCAGCACAGGTGAAATACATACTGACTAAAGAGATGGACAAGCCAGCACAGGTGAAACACATACTGACTAAAGAGATGGACAAGCCAGCACAGGTGAAACACATACTGACTAAAGAGATGGACAAGCCAGCACAGGTGAAACACATACTGACTAAAGAGATCAACAAGCCAGCACAGGTGAAACACATACTGACTAAAGAGATGAACAAGCCAGCACAGGTGAAACACCTTCCGACTAAAGAGATTGACAAGCCAGCACAGGTGAAACACATACTGACTAAAGAGATGGACAAGCCAGCACAGGTGAAACACCTTCCGACTAAAGAGATGGACAAGCCAGCACAGGTGAAACACATACTGACTAAAGAGATGGACAAGCCAGCACAGGTGAAACACATACTGACTAAAGAGATCAACAAGCCAGCACAGGTGAAACACATACTGACTAAAGAGATGAACAAGCCAGCACAGGTGAAACACCTTCCGACTAAAGAGATGGACAAGCCAGCACAGGTGAAACACCTTCCGACTACAGAGATGGACAAGCCAGCGCAGGTGAAACACATACTGACTAAAGAGATGGACAAGCCAGCACAGGTGAAACACCTTCCGACTACAGAGATGAACAAGCCAGCACAGGTGAAATACATACTGACTAAAGAGATGGACAAGCCAGCACAGGTGAAACACATACTGACTAAAGAGATGGACAAGCCA
The DNA here is from genome assembly GCF_023373465.1 of Oncorhynchus keta. Classification (NCBI taxonomy): domain Eukaryota; kingdom Metazoa; phylum Chordata; class Actinopteri; order Salmoniformes; family Salmonidae; genus Oncorhynchus; species Oncorhynchus keta. The sequence continues at coordinate 71,324,231 of NC_068455.1, read as the reverse complement.
GCACAGGTGAAACACATACTGACTAAAGAGATGAACAAGCCAGCACAGGTGAAACACATACTGACTAAAGAGATGGACAAGCCAGCACAGGTGAAACACCTTCCGACTAAAGAGATGGACAAGCCAGCACAGGTGAAACACATACTGACTAAAGAGATGGACAAGCCAGCACAGGTGAAACACATACTGACTAAAGAGATGGACAAGCCAGCACAGGTGAAACACATACGGACTAAAGAGATGGACAAGCCAGCACAGGTGAAACACCTTCCGACTAAAGAGATGGACAAGCCAGCACAGGTGAAACACCTTCCGACTAAAGAGATGGACAAGCCAGCACAGGTGAAACACCTTCCGACTAAAGAGATGGACAAGCCAGCACAGGTGAAACACATACTGACTAAAGAGATGGACAAGCCAGCACAGGTGAAACACATACTGACTAAAGAGATGGACAAGCCAGCACAGGTGAAACACATACTGACTAAAGAGATGGACAAGCCAGCACAGGTGAAACACATACTGACTAAAGAGATGGACAAGCCAGCACAGGTGAAACACATACTGACTAAAGAGATCAACAAGCCAGCACAGGTGAAACACATACTGACTAAAGAGATGGACAAGCCAGCACAGGTGAAACACATACTGACTAAAGAGATGGACAAGCCAGCACAGGTGAAACACAAACTGACTAAAGAGATGGACAAGCCAGCACAGGTGAAACACATACTGACTAAAGAGATGGACAAGCCAGCACAGGTGAAACACCTTCCGACTAAAGAGATTGACAAGCCAGCACAGGTGAAACACCTTCCGACTAAAGAGATGGACAAGCCAGCACAGGTGAAACACCTTCCGACTAAAGAGATGAACAAGCCAGCACAGGTGAAACACCTTCCGACTAAAGAGATTGACAAGCCAGCACAGGTGAAACACCTTCCGACTAAAGAGATGGACAAGCCAGCACAGGTGAAACACCTTCCGACTAAAGAGATGGACAAGCCAGCACAGGTGAAACACCTTCCGACTAAAGAGATTGACAAGCCAGCACAGGTGAAACACATACTGACCAAAGAGATGGACAAGCCAGCACAGGTGAAACACATACTGACTAAAGAGATGGACAAGCCAGCACAGGTGAAACACCTTCCGACGAAAGAGATGGACAAGCCAGCACAGGTGAAACACCTTCCGACTACAGAGATGAACAAGCCAGCACAGGTGAAATACATACTGACTAAAGAGATGGACAAGCCAGCACAGGTGAAACACATACTGACTAAAGAGATCAACAAGCCAGCACAGGTGAAACACATGCTGACTAAAGAGATGAACAAACCAGCACAGGTGAAACACCTTCCGACTAAAGAGATTGACAAGCCAGCACAGGTGAAACACATACGGACTAAAGAGATGGACAAGCCAGCACAGGTGAAACACATACTGACTAAAGAGATGGACAAGCCAGCACAGGTGAAACACATACTGACTAAAGAGATCAACAAGCCAGCACAGGTGAAACACATACTGACTAAAGAGATGAACAAGCCAGCACAGGTGAAACACCTTCCGACTAAAGAGATGGACAAGCCAGCACAGGTGAAACACCTTCCGACTAAAGAGATGGACAAGCCAGCACAGGTGAAACACATACTGACTAAAGAGATGGACAAGCCAGCACAGGTGAAACACCTTCCGACTACAGAGATGAACAAGCCAGCACAGGTGAAATACATACTGACTAAAGAGATGGACAAGCCAGCACAGGTGAAACACATACTGACTAAAGAGATCAACAAGCCAGCACAGGTGAAACACATACTGACTAAAGAGATGGACAAGCCAGCAAAGGTGAAACACAAACTGACAAAAGAGATGGAAAAGCCAGCACAGGTGAAACACATACTGACTAAAGAGATGGACAAGCCAGCACAGGTGAAACACCTTCCGACTAAAGAGATTGACAAGCCAGCACAGGTGAAACACATACTGACCAAAGAGATGGAAAAGCCAGCACAGGTGAAACACATACTGACTAAAGAGATGGACAAGCCAGCACAGGTGAAACACCTTCCGACGAAAGAGATGGACAAGCCAGCACAGGTGAAACACCTTCCGACTACAGAGATGAACAAGCCAGCACAGGTGAAATACATACTGACTAAAGAGATGGACAAGCCAGCACAGGTGAAACACCTACTGACTAAAGAGATCAACAAGTCAGCACAGGTGAAACACATACTGACCAAAGAGATTGACAAGCCAGCACAGGTGAAACACCTTCCGACTAAAGAGATGGACAAGCCAGCACAGGTGAAACACATACTGACTAAAGAGATGGACAAGCCAGCACAGGTGAAACACATACTGACTAAAGAGATGGACAAGCCAGCACAGGTGAAACACCTTCCGACTAAAGAGATGGACAAGCCAGCACAGGTGAAACACCTTCCGACTAAAGAGATGGACAAGCCAGCACAGGTGAAACACATACTGACTAAAGATATGGACAAGCCAGCACAGGTGAAACACATACTGACTAAAGAGATGAACAAGCCAGCACAGGTGAAACACATACTGACTAAAGAGATGGACAAGCCTGCACAGGTGAAACACCTTTCCGACTAAAGAGATGGACAGGCCAGCACAGGTGAAACACCTACTGACTAAAGAGATGGACAAGCCAGCACAGGTGAAACACCTTCCGACTAAAGAGATTGACAAGCCAGCACAGGTGAAACACCTTCCGACTAAAGAGATTGACAAGCCAGCACAGGTGAAACACCTTCCGACTAAAGAGATGAACAAGCCAGCACAGGTGAAACACCTTCCGACTAAAGAGATTGACAAGCCAGCACAGGTGAAACACCTTCCGACTAAAGAGATGGACAAGCCAGCACAGGTGAAACACCTTCCGACTAAAGAGATGAACAAGCCAGCACAGGTGACACACCTTCCGACTAAAGAGATTGACAAGCCAGCACAGGTGAAACACATACTGACTAAAGAGATGGACAAGCCAGCACAGGTGAAACACCTTCTGACTAAAGAGATGGACAAGCCAGCACAGGTGAAACACATACTGACTAAAGAGATGGACAAGCCAGCACAGGTGAAACACATACTGACTAAAGAGATGGACAAGCCAGCACAGGTGAAACACCTTCCGACGAAAGAGATGGACAAGCCAGCACAGGTGAAACACCTTCCGACTACAGAGATGGACAAGCCAGCGCAGGTGAAACACATACTGACTAAAGAGATGGACAAGCCAGCACAGGTGAAACACCTTCCGACTAAAGAGATGAACAAGCCAGCACAGGTGAAATACATACTGACTAAAGAGATGGACAAGCCAGCACAGGTGAAACACATACTGACTAAAGAGATCAACAAGCCAGCACAGGTGAAACACAAACTGACAAAGAGATGGACAAGCCAGCACAGGTGAAACACATACTGACTAAAGAGATGGACAAGCCAGCCAGCAAAAAGGTGAAACACATACTGACTAAAGAGATGGACAAGCCAGCACAGGTGAAACACCTTCCGACTAAAGAGATTGACAAGCCAGCACAGGTGAAACACATACTGACCAAAGAGATGGAAAAGCCAGCACAGGTGAAACACATACTGACTAAAGAGATGGACAAGCCAGCACAGGTGAAACACCTTCCGACTAAAGAGATGGACAAGCCAGCACAGGTGAAACACCTTCCGACTACAGAGATGAACAAGCCAGCACAGGTGAAATACATACTGACTAAAGAGATGGACAAGCCAGCACAGGTGAAACACCTACTGACTAAAGAGATCAACAAGTCAGCACAGGTGAAACACCTTCCGACTAAAGAGATTGACAAGCCAGCACAGGTGAAACACATACTGACTAAAGAGATTGACAAGCCAGCACAGGTGAAACACATACTGACTAAAGAGATGGACAAGCCAGCACAGGTGAAACACATACTGACTAAAGAGATGGACAAGCCAGCACAGGTGAAACACCTTCCGACTAAAGAGATGGACAAGCCAGCACAGGTGAAACACCTTCCGACTAAAGAGATGGACAAGCCAGCACAGGTGAAACACATACTGACTAAAGATATGGACAAGCCAGCACAGGTGAAACACATACTGACTAAAGAGATGAACAAGCCAGCACAGGTGAAACACATACTGACTAAAGAGATGGACAAGCCTGCACAGGTGAAACACCTTTCCGACTAAAGAGATGGACAGGCCAGCACAGGTGAAACACATACTGACTAAAGAGATGGACAAGCCAGCACAGGTGAAACACCTTCCGACTAAAGAGATGGAAAAGCCAGCACAGGTGAAACACCTTCCGACTAAAGAGATTGACAAGCCAGCACAGGTGAAACACCTTCCGACTAAAGAGATGAACAAGCCAGCACAGGTGAAACACCTTCCGACTAAAGAGATGGACAAGCCAGCACAGGTGAAACACATACTGACTAAAGAGATGGACAAGCCAGCACAGGTGAAACACCTTCCGACTAAAGAGATGAACAAGCCAGCACAGGTGAAACACATCCTGACTAAAGAGATGGACAAGCCAGCACAGGTGAAACACCTTCCGACTAAAGAGATGGACAAGCCAGCACAGGTGAAACACATACTGACTAAAGAGATGGACAAGCCAGCACAGGTGAAACACATACTGACTAAAGAGATGGACAAGCCAGCACAGGTGAAACACCTTCCGACTAAAGAGATGGACAAGCCAGAACAGGTGAAACACCTTCCGACTACAGAGATGGACAAGCCAGCACAGGTGAAACACCTTCCGACTACAGAGATGGACAAGCCAGCACAGGTGAAACACATACTGACTAAAGAGATGGACAAGCCTGCACAGGTGAAACACATACTGACTAAAGAGATGGACAAGCCTGCACAGGTGAAACACATACTGACTAAAGAGATGGACAAGCCAGCACAGGTGAAACACCTTCCGACTACAGAGATGGACAAGCCAACACAGGTGAAACACATACTGACTAAAGAGATCAACAAGCCAGCACAGGTGAAACACATACTGACTAAAGAGATGGACAAGCCAGCACAGGTGAAACACATACTGACTAAAGAGATGAACAAGCCAGCACAGGTGAAACACCTTCCGACTAAAGAGATGAACAAGCCAGCACAAGTGAAACACATACTGACTAAAGAGATGGACAAGCCAGCACAAGTGAAACACATACTGACTAAAGAGATGGACAAGCCAGCACAGGTGAAACACATACTGACTAAAGAGATCAACAAGCCAGCACAGGTGAAACACATACTGACTAAAGAGATGGACAAGCCAGCACAGGTGAAACACATACTGACTAAAGAGATGAACAAGCCAGCACAGGTGAAACACCTTCCGACTAAAGAGATGAACAAGCCAGCACAAGTGAAACACATACTGACTAAAGAGATGGACAAGCCAGCACAGGTGAAACACATACTGACTAAAGAGATGGACAAGCCAGCACAGGTGACACACCTTCCGACTAAAGAGATGGACAAGCCAGCACAGGTGAAACACATACTGACTAAAGAGATTGACAAGCCAGCACAGGTGAAACACATCCTGACTAAAGAGATGGACAAGCCAGCACAGGTGAAACACATACTGACTAAAGAGATGAACAAGCCAGCACAGGTGAAACACCTTTCCGACTAAAGAGATTGACAAGCCAGCACAGGTGAAACACATACTGACTAAAGAGATGGACAAGCCAGCACAGGTGAAACACATACTGACTAAAGAGATCAACAAGCCAGCCCAGGTGAAACACCTTCCGACTAAAGAGATGAACAAGCCAGCACAGGTGAAACACCTTTCCGACTAAAGAGATTGACAAGCCAGCACAGGTGAAACACATACTGACTAAAGAGATGTACAAGCCAGCACAGGTGAAACACCTTCCGACTAAAGAGATGAACAAGCCAGCACAGGTGAAACACCTTCCGACGAAAGAGATGGACAAGCCAGCACAGGTGAAACACATACTGACTAAAGAGATGTACAAGCCAGCACAGGTGAAACACCTTCCGACTAAAGAGATGAACAAGCCAGCACAGGTGAAACACCTTCCGACTAAAGAGATGGACAAGCCAGCACAGGTGAAACACCTTCCGACGAAAGAGATGGACAAGCCAGCGCAGGTGAAACACATACTGACTAAAGAGATGGACAAGCCAGCACAGGTGAAACACATACTGACTAAAGAGATGGACAAGCCAGCACAGGTGAAACACCTTCCGACTAAAGAGATTGACAAGTCAGCACAGGTGAAACACATCCTGACAAAAGAGATGGACAAGCCTGTACAGGTGAAACACATACTGACTAAAGAGATGAACAAGCCAGCACAGGTGTAACACCTTCCGACTAAAGAGATGGACAAGCCAGCACAGGTGAAACACATACTGACTAAAGAGATGGACAAGCCAGCACAGGTGAAACACCTTCCGACTAAAGAGATGGAAAAGCCAGCACAGGTGAAACACCTTCCGACTAAAGAGATTGACAAGCCAGCACAGGTGAAACACCTTCCGACTAAAGAGATGAACAAGCCAGCACAGGTGAAACACCTTCCGACTAAAGAGATTGACAAGCCAGCACAGGTGAAACACATACTGACTAAAGAGATGGACAAGCCAGCACAGGTGAAACACCTTCCGACTAAAGAGATGAACAAGCCAGCACAGGTGAAACACATCCTGACTAAAGAGATGGACAAGCCAGAACAGGTGAAACACCTTCCGACTGAAGAGATGAACAAGCCTGCACAGGTGAAACACATCCTGACTAAAGAGATGGACAAGCCAGAACAGGTGAAACACCTTCCGACTAAAGAGATGAACAAGCCAGCACAGGTGAAACACATCCCGACTAAAGAGATGGACAAGCCAGCACAGGTGAAACACCTTCCGACTACAGAGATGGACAAGCCAGCACAGGTGAAACACATACTGACTAAAGAGATGGACAAGCCAGCACAGGTGAAACACATACTGACTAAAGAGATGGACAAGCCAGCACAGGTGAAACACATACTGACTAAAGAGATGGACAAGCCAGCACAGGTGAAACACATACTGACTAAAGAGATCAACAAGCCAGCACAGGTGAAACACATACTGACTAAAGAGATGGACAAGCCAGCACAGGTGAAACACATACTGACTAAAGAGATGAACAAGCCAGCACAGGTGAAACACCTTCCGACTAAAGAGATGGACAAGCCAGCACAAGTGAAACACATACTGACTAAAGAGATGGACAAGCCAGCACAGGTGAAACACATACTGACTAAAGAGATGGACAAGCCAGCACAGGTGAAACACATACTGACTAAAGAGATGGACAAGCCAGCACAGGTGAAACACCTTCCGACTAAAGAGATGGACAAGCCAGCACAGGTGAAACACATACTGACTAAAGAGATGGACAAGCCAGCACAGGTGAAACACATACTGACTAAAGAGATGGACAAGCCAGCACAGGTGACACACCTTCCGACTAAAGAGATGGACAAGCCAGCACAGGTGAAACACATACTGACTAAAGAGATTGACAAGCCAGCACAGGTGAAACACATCCTGACTAAAGAGATGGACAAGTCAGCACAGGTGAAACACCTTCCGACTAAATAGATGAACAAGCCAGCACAGGTGAAACACCTTCCGACTAAAGAGATGGACAAGCCAGCACAGGTGAAACACATACTGACTAAAGAGATGGACAAGCCAGCACAGGTGAAACACATACTGACTAAAGAGATGGACAAGCCAGCACAGGTGAAACACATACTGACTAAAGAGATGGACAAGCCAGCACAGGTGAAACACATACTGACTAAAGAGATGGACAAGCCAGCACAGGTGAAACACATACTGACTAAAGAGATGAACAAGCCAGCACAGGTGAAACACCTTTCCGACTAAAGAGATTGACAAGCCAGCACAGGTGAAACACATACTGACTAAAGAGATGGACAAGCCAGCACAGGTGAAACACATACTGACTAAAGAGATCAACAAGCCAGCCCAGGTGAAACACCTTCCGACTAAAGAGATGAACAAGCCAGCACAGGTGAAACACATACTGACTAAAGAGATGTACAAGCCAGCACAGGTGAAACACATACTGACTAAAGAGATGGACAAGCCAGCACAGGTGAAACACATACTGACTAAAGAGATCAACAAGCCAGCCCAGGTGAAACACCTTCCGACTAAAGAGATGAACAAGCCAGCACAGGTGAAACACCTTTCCGACTAAAGAGATTGACAAGCCAGCACAGGTGAAACACATACTGACTAAAGAGATGTACAAGCCAGCACAGGTGAAACACCTTCCGACTAAAGAGATGAACAAGCCAGCACAGGTGAAACACCTTCCGACGAAAGAGATGGACAAGCCAGCACAGGTGAAACACATACTGACTAAAGAGATGTACAAGCCAGCACAGGTGAAACACCTTCCGACTAAAGAGATGAACAAGCCAGCACAGGTGAAACACCTTCCGACTAAAGAGATGGACAAGCCAGCACAGGTGAAACACCTTCCGACGAAAGAGATGGACAAGCCAGCGCAGGTGAAACACATAGTGACTAAAGAGATGGACAAGCCAGCACAGGTGAAACACATACTGACTAAAGAGATTGACAAGCCAGCACAGGTGAAACACATCCTGACTAAAGAGATGGAGAAGCCAGCACAGGTGAAACACATACTGACTAAAGAGATCAACAAGCCAGCACAGGTGAAACACATACTGACTAAAGAGATCAACAAGCCAGCACAGGTGAAACACCTTCCGACTAAAGAGATGGACAAGCCAGCACAGGTGAAGCACATACTGACTAAAGAGATTGACAAGCCAGCACAGGTGAAACACATACTGACTAAAGAGATTGACAAGCCAGCACAGGTGAAGCACATACTGACTAAAGAGATTGACAAGCCAGCACAGGTGAAACACATACTGACTAAAGAGATGAACAAGCCAGCACAGGTGAAACACATACTGACTAAAGAGATGGACAAGCCAGCACAGGTGAAACACATACTGACTAAAGAGATCAACAAGCCAGCACAGGTGAAACACCTTCCGACTAAAGAGATGGACAAGCCAGCACAGGTGAAACACATACTGACTAAAGAGATCAACAAGCCAGCACAGGTGAAACACATACTGACTAAAGAGATCAACAAGCCAGCACAGGTGAAACACATACTGACTAAAGAGATGGACAAGCCAGCACAGGTGAAACACCTTCCGACTAAAGAGATGGACAAGCCAGCACAGGTGAAGCACATACTGACTAAAGAGATCAACAAGCCAGCACAGGTGAAACACATACTGACTAAAGAGATCAACAAGCCAGCACAGGTGAAACACCTTCCGACTAAAGAGATGGACAAGCCAGCACAGGTGAAACACATACTGACTAAAGAGATCAACAAGCCAGCACAGGTGAAACACCTTCCGACTAAAGAGATGGACAAGCCAGCACAGGTGAAACACATACTGACTAAAGAGATGGACAAGCCAGCACAGGTGAAACACATACTGACTAAAGAGATGAACAAGCCAGCACAGGTGAAACACATACTGACTAAAGAGATGGACAAGCCAGCACAAGTGAAACACATACTGACGAAAGAGATGGACAAGCCAGCACAGGTGAAACACATACTGACTAAAGAGATCAACAAGCCAGCACAGGTGAAACACCTTCCGACTAAAGAGATGGACAAGCCAGCACAGGTGAAGCACATACTGACTAAAGAGATTGACAAGCCAGCACAGGTGAAACACATACTGACTAAAGAGATGGACAAGCCAGCACAGGTGAAGCACATACTGACTAAAGAGATGGACAAGCCAGCACAGGTGAAACACATACTGACTAAAGAGATGGACAAGCCAGCACAGGTGAAACACATACTGACTAAAGAGATCAACAAGCCAGCACAGGTGAAACACCTTCCGACTAAAGAGATGGACAAGCCAGCCCAGGTGAAACACCTTCCGACTAAAGAGATGAACAAGCCAGCACAGGTGAAACACATACTGACTAAAGAGATGTACAAGCCAGCACAGGTGAAACACCTTCCGACTAAAGAGATGAACAAGCCAGCACAGGTGAAACACCTTCCGACGAAAGAGATGGACAAGCCAGCACAGGTGAAACACATACTGACTAAAGAGATGTACAAGCCAGCACAGGTGAAACACCTTCCGACTAAAGAGATGAACAAGCCAGCACAGGTGAAACACATACTGACTAAAGAGATGGACAAGCCAGCACAGGTGAAACACATACTGACTAAAGAGATGGACAAGCCAGCACAGGTGAAACACCTTCCGACGAAAGAGATGGACAAGCCAGCGCAGGTGAAACACATACTGACTAAAGAGATGGACAAGCCAGCACAAGTGAAACACATACTGACTAAAGAGATTGACAAGCCAGCACAGGTGAAACACATACTGACTAAAGAGATGGAGAAGCCAGCACAGGTGAAACACATACTGACTAAAGAGATCAACAAGCCAGCACAGGTGAAACACATACTGACTAAAGAGATCAACAAGCCAGCACAGGTGAAACACCTTCCGACTAAAGAGATGGACAAGCCAGCACAGGTGAAGCACATACTGACTAAAGAGATTGACAAGCCAGCACAGGTGAAGCACATACTGACTAAAGAGATGGACAAGCCAGCACAGGTGAAACACATACTGACTAAAGAGATGGACAAGCCAGCACAGGTGAAACACATACTGACTAAAGAGATGGACAAGCCAGCACAGGTGTAACATATTGACTAACGATGAGACACCAATCGGTGTGCCTCACGTGCTGACCCGTTAACGTCCAACCTCTAAATATAAATTGAAAAACCAAAGCCTGTAACAGGTCAGTTATGGATGGATGTGTAGGTTCAGAATTTGTTGTTGGCATGTCATGCCTAAGTTCACTAATCATGTCAATAAAAAAATTATTAAATTATTTGGCCATTTCAGTTGGTTTTGTCATAAATGAGCCATCTGATTCAATGAATGATGGAGGCATGTTTGCCTTTTTGGAAAAAAATGTAATTCTAGGTGCTCCAAAGCTTTTGACTATCATTCTTTATATAATTCATGATTGTTTCATAGTATAGTTTATTGTTATTTTTATTCAGTTTAGTCAGATGGATTTCTCAATTTGCAGTAAGTTTGCCAATCGGCAGTGCAGCCAGACTGATCTGCCATTCTTTTTGCTTCATCGCTCTCAACCATACCATTTTTTACATTCATTTTCTTGTTGGGTGCATGCTTATAAGTAACTGGAATAAGCAATTTCATAAATGTGTCAAGTGCAGCATCTGGTTGCTCCTCATTACACACCCCAGACCAGCAAATATTCTTTACATCTTTAACATAGGAATAACTACAAAACATATTATATGACCTCTTATACACTATACTAGGCCTAGCCTTTGGAACTTTGTTTTTCCCAGATATGGCTACTATATTATGATGACTACATCTGATGAATTTGGACACTGCATTAGAATGCCCATCTGCTAGCCCGCTAGCCGCAGCCCGCTAGCTGTCTAGAACATATTGGACTGTTTGCTGAAGAGATCCATCAGCCAATTTCTTGGGCCACCTATTTTGCCAATTGGACTGAACCACTTTGCTACACGGAACCCTACTACTCCATCACGACTGGTGTATTCGACGTAACCACACGAGGAGGCTATAACAGACTTCCTCTGTCGCGACGTCCCTCTAAGGCCCTTCTGCTAGCTTGCTAGCTTGCTCGCCCCGGCCTGCTAGCTGTTTGAATCGCCATGTCTCCAGCCAGCCTAACTATTCACTGGACACCTATGATAACTTGGCTATGCATGCCTCTCCCTAATGTCAATATGCCTTGTCCATTGCTTTTCTGGTTAGTGATTATTGTCTTATTTCAGTGTCGCGCCTCTAGCCCTGCTCAATATGCCTTAGCCAACCCTTTAGTTCCACCTCCCACACATGCGGTGACATCAGCTTGTTTAAATGTTTCTAGAGACAATATCTCTGTCATCATCACACAATGCCTAGGTTTACCTCCACTGTGTCCACATCCTACCATACCTTTGTCTGTACATTATGCCTTATCTATTCTATCGCGCCCAGAAACCTGCTCCTTTTACTCTCTGTTCCCGAACGTACTAGACGACCAGTTCTTATAGCCTTCAGCCGTACCCTTATCCTACACCTCGGGTGATGTAGAGGTTAATCCAGGCTCTGCAGTGCCTAGTTCCACTCCTGTTCCCCAGGTGCTCTCATGTTAACATTAGAAGCCTTCTCCCTAAGTTTGTTTTATTCACTGCCCTAGCATACTCTGCCAACCCGGATGTCCCAGCAGTGTCTGAATCCTGGCCTAGGAAGCCCACCAAAATCTCTGAAATTTCCATCCCTAACTATAACATTTTCCGTACAAGATAGAATTGCCGAAGGGGGCGGAGTTGCAATCTACTGCAGAGATAGTCTGCAGAGTTCTGTCTTACTATCCACGTCTGTACCCAAACAATTTGAGCTTCTACTTTTAAAAATCCACCTTTCCAGACACAAGTCTATCACCGTTGCTGCTTGCTATAGACCACCCTCTGCCTCCAGCTGTGTGCTGGACACCATATGTGAATTGATTGCCCCCCATCTATCTTCAGAGCTCATGCTGCTAACAACCCAGTCATCCTATAATCTAAGTTTGATGCCCTCAATCTCACACAAATGATCAATGAACCTACCAGGTACAACCCCGAATCCGTAAACACAGTCACCCTCATAGATATCAACCTAACCAACTTGCCCTCCAAATACACCGCTGCTCTTTTTAACCAAGATCTCAGTGACCACTGCCTCGTTGCCTGCATCCGTAATGGGTCTGCGGTCAAACGATCACCCCTCATCACTGTTAAACGCTCCCTAAAACACTTCAGCTAGCAGGCCTTTCTAATCGATCTGGCCCGGGTATCCTGGAATGATATTGACCTCATTCCATCAGTAGAGGATGCCTGGTTATTCTTTAAAAGTGTTTTCCTCACCAACTTAAATAAGCATGCCCCATTCATAAAAAAACAAAAACAGGAACAGATATAGCCCTTTGTTCACTCCAGACCTAACTGCCCTTGACCAGCACAAAAACATCCTGTGGCGTACTGCATTAGCATCGAATAGCCCCCACGATATGCAACTTTTCAGGAATGTTAGGAGTTAGGAAAGGAAAGTTAGGCAGTTAGGATAGCAAAGACTAGATTATTCAATCAGAAATGTGCATCCTGTAGCACTAACTCCAAAAAGTTCTGGGACACTGTGAAGTAAATGGAGAATGAGAGCACATCCTCCCAGCTGCCCATTGCACTGAGGTTACAAAACATTGTCACCACCGATAAATCCGCGATAATTGATCATTTCAATAAGCATTTTTCTACGGCTGGCCATTCTCTCCACCTGTCTACCCCTACCCTGGTCAACAGCCCTGCAGCCCTCACTGCAACTTGCCCAAGCCTCCCCCATTTCTCCTTCACTCAAATCCAGATAGCTGATGTTCTGAGAGAGCTGCAAAATCTGCACCCTACAAATAAGCAGGGCTAGACAATCTGGACCCTAACATTATCCGCCGAAATTGTTGCAACCCCTATTACTAGCTTGTTCAACCTCTCTTTCGTACCGTCTGAGATCCCAAAGATTGGAAAGCTGCTGCCATCATCCCCCTCTTCAAAGGGGGAGATACTCTAGACCAGGGGTGTCAAACTCATTTCGCATCGTGGGCCACATACGGCCTAGGGAGATGTCAAGTGGGCCGGACCATTAAAATTATACCATACTCTGCTATAAATAACCAAAATATCATGTCTTTCCTTTGTTTTGGTGTAAAGAAGCACAAGAACATTAGGAAAATATTGAAATTTAATGAACTATCCTTTTACAAAACATTTCATGAAACACCTCATTTTTCCTTAGACAAATGTGCAATTTACTTTTATCATTCACAAATATGCATTGCAACAGATCCCACTGATTGTACAAAGGCACAAAACTTTAATTGGTACTGAAAAATATAGTAATGCACTTTAAGATTAAATGAGACTTTTAAAGAAAGGAATTTTTAAACCACTTACACATACGCATATAAAATCTAAATGTAATCCCTGCGTACACCTTACAAACTAAGGAGAGTGATTTTAAATGTGTAATGAAGAAAGTGTTCGCCTGTCCTGTAAATCTGTAAACTTCATACATGAAACATACATACACATACAATACATACTGAAAATTTATGGAGTTGTATGAACAGTAGAATTCCATCACACAACTTTTGTTTTGAAGCTGCTGACTAACATTAAAGTGCACATTTTTTAAATCACCACAGTAAGGATTCATCTTCACAGAGCTGTATTCTTTCAATGCAAACAGTATCTAAGGCAGCATTTTAAAGGTGTTAGTCTAGTCTGGACTTGTATTTGTACCTGAAACTTGGCATCTTTTGGCCTGTACAAGTGCATCAACACCAGGTGTCATGTCCTGACTAGCTGTCACTTTCAGAATGTCATTTAAGTGCTTGTTTGTGAGCCTTGAACGCATTTTTTGCGGCCTTGCAACATTTTGTTCAGATTGTTCAAGTGTTCAGTAATATCAACCAAGAATGCAAGGTCCCGTAGCCATTCCTGAGATTGTAATTCCAACACCGGTTTTCCTTTTTTCTCCATGAACTGTCCGATTTCCTCTCGTAGATCAAAGAAATGCCTCAGCACAGCGCCTCGGCTTAACCATCTCACTTCAGTGTGGTATGGCAGGCTGTGGGTAATGTTGCTGTCGCTGAGAAGTTTGTCAAACTGACGATGGTTCAGACCTCTGGACCGGATGAAATTTACAGTGCGAACAACCACCTCCATGACGTGGTCCATTTTCAGCGACTTGCAACACAATGCCTCCTGGTGCAAAATACAGTGAAATGTCCAGAAACGATCTCCTCCATTAAGGGCTTGTACTTTGTCTTTGAACTTTGTCGCGACACCTGCTTTCTTTCCGACCATGGATGGCGCGCCGTCTGTAGCCAGGCTGACAGCGCGGGACCAGTCCACTCCAACTCTGTCCAATGCAGCAACGACAGAGCCGAAAATGTCCTCGGCTGTTGTGGTGTCCATCATTGGCACCAACTCAAGAAACTCTTCAGTAACAGTCAATGTCTCATCAACTCCTCGAATAAATATGGCCAGTTGGGCCACGTCTGTGATGTCAGTGCTCTCGTCAATTGCCACGGAAAATGCAATAAATGACTTGACTCTCTGTTTCAATTGACTGTCTAAATCTGCCGATAGTTCCGAAATCCTCTCTGCTATAGTATTCCTCGTCAGGCTAATATTGGCAAAAGCTTGTCGCTTCTCGGGACATACAAGTTCAGCCGCCTTCATCATGCATCGTTTAACAAAGTCACCGTCGAATACGGCTTCGATGCTAATGCTATTTCGCTAGCAATTAGGTAGCTGGCTTTTACCGCTGCTTCACTGACTTCTCGGCTCTGGATGAAAGTTGACTGCTGTTTCCTCAGACCCGCCAGCAATTCGTTAATCTTATCTCTTCTCAGTTGTCCTTGCAAGCCGTCATATTTTTCGCTGTGATGAGTCTCGTAGTGGCGTCGAATATTATATTCCTTCAATACCGAAACTTGTTGCAAACACACCAAGCACAAAGGTTTTCCGTGCATCTCTGTAAATAAATAGGACGTGGTCCATTTTTCTTTGAAAATTCTACACTCCTTATCTACTTTTCTCCATTTGGATAACGACATTTTGGCTAATGAGGGTGTAGCGGAGAGGTAGAGACCAAGGTATTAACAACGTCGTAACAAGCAGCAGATGGCGCATTGATACCGTCTGCTGTTTTCAGTCTGTCTCAGTGATGCGGCTTGTCTTCTACTCTGATGGAAAGAGTGCGCCCCTTAGCGGATAATCCATGACTTGCAGCGAATTAAAAATATTAATTCCATGTCTTTTATGCATTTTTTCCACTTTCAAATTATCCTGCGGGCCTGATCGAACCTCCTTGGGGGCCGGTTCCGGCCCGCGGGCCGTATGTTTGACACCCCTGCTCTAGACCTAAGCTGCTACAGACCTATATCTAGCCTACCCTGCCTTTCTAAAGTCTTCAAAAGTCAAGTTAACAAATAGATCACCTACCATTTTGAATCCCACCGTACCTTCTCCGCTATGCAATCTGGTTTCTGAGCTGGTCATCGGTGCACCTCAGCCACGCTCAAGGTCCTAAACGACATCATAACCACCATCGATAAGAGACAATATTGTGCAGCTGTATTCATCGACCTGGTCAAGGCTTTCGACTTCGTCAATCACCACATTCTTATCGGCAGACTCGACAGCCTTGGTTTATCAAATGACTGCCTCGCCTGGTTCACCAACTACTTCTCTGACAGAGTTCAGTGTGTCAAATCGGAGGGCCTGTTGTCCAGACCTCTGGCAGTTTCTACAGGGTTCAATAGAAGGGCTGACTCTTTTCTCTCTATATATCAATGATGTCGCTCTTGCTGCTGATGATTCTCTGATCCACCTCTACACAGACGACACCATTCTGTATAGATCAACACGATTATCCCAGAAACCCTAGACCCACTCCAATTTGCATACTGCCCAAACAGATCCACAGATTATGCAATCTCTATTGCACTCCACACTGCCCTTCCGACCTGGTCAAAAGGAACACTTATGTGAGAATGCTATTCATTGACTACAGCCCAGCGTTCAACACCATAGTACCCTCAAAGCCATCACTAAGCTAAGGATCCTGCGACTAAACACCTCCTTCTGTAAATGGATCTTGGACTTCCTGACGGGCTTCCCCCAGGTGGTGAGGGTAGGTAGCAACACATCTGCCACGCTTATCCTCAACACAGGAGCTCCCCAGGGGTGCGTGCTCAGTCCCCTCCTGTACTCCCTGTTCCCCCACGACTGCATGGCCATGCACGACTCCAGCACCATCATTAAGTTTGCAGACGACACAACAGTGGTAGACCTGATCACAGACAATTACGAGACAGCCTATAGGGAGGAGGTCAGAGACCTGGCCAGGTGGTGCCAGAATAACAACCTATCCCTCAACGTAACCAACACTAAGGAGATGACTGTGGACTACAGGAAAAGGAGGACCGAGCACGCCCCCATTCTCATCGTTGGGGCTGTAGTGGAGCAGGTTGAGAGCTTCAAGTTCCTTGAATGGTCCAACCACACCAATATAGTTGTGAAGAGGGCACGACAAAGCCTATTCCCCCTCAGGAAACTAAAAAGGTTTGGCATGGGTCCTGAGATCCTCAAAAGGTTCTACAGCTGCAACATCGAGAGCATCCTGACTGGTTGCATCACTGCCTGGTACGGCAATTGCTCAGCCTCTAGCCGCAAAGGCACTGCAGAGGGTAGTGCGTACGGCCCAGTACATCACTGGGGCTAAGCTGCCTGCCATCCAGGACCTCTACCCTACCAAAGGCTTCTCAACAGTTTACCCCCAAGCCATAAGACTCCTGAACAGGTAACCAAATGGCCACCCCCCCCACCCCTCTTTTTACGCTGCTGCTACTCTGTTTATCATATATGCACAGTCACTTTAACTATAAATTCACGGTACGGCAATTGCTCAGCCTCTAGCCGCAAAGGCACTGCAGAGGGTAGTGCGTACGGCCCAGTACATCACTGGGGCTAAGCTGCCTGCCATCCAGGACCTCTACCCTACCAAAGGCTTCTCAACAGTTTACCCCCAAGCCATAAGACTCCTGAACAGGTAACCAAATGGCCACCCCCCACCCCTCTTTTTACGCTGCTGCTACTCTGTTTATCATATATGCACAGTCACTTTAACTATAAATTCATGTACATACTACTTCAATTGGGCAGACCAACCAGTGCTTCCGCACATTGGCTAACCGGGCTATCTACATTGTGTCCCGCCCACCACCCGCCAACCCCTCTTTTATGCTACTGCTACTCTCTGTTCATCATATATGCGTAGTCACTTTAACCATATCTACATGTACATACTACCTCAATCAGCCGGACTAACCGGTGTCTAGCCTTGCAAGTTTTATCGCCTCGCTACTGTATATAGGCTGTCTTTTTACTGTTGTATTATTTCTTTGCCTAGCTATTGTTCAAATAATACATTTTTTGCACTATTGGTTAGAGCCTGTAAGTAAGCACTTCACTGTATTTCACCTGTTGTATTCGGCGCACGTGACAAATAAACTTTGATTTGATTCTGGCCCTCTTTGGACACTGTGTTAAATAACCTCCAGAAGAGCTTCAATGCCATACAACTCTCCTTCCGTGGCCTCCAACTGCTCTTAAATGCAAGTAAAACTAAATGAATGTTCTTCAACCGATCGCTGCCCGCACCTGCCCGCCCGTCCAGCATCACAACTCTGGACGGTTTAAACTTAGAATATATGGACAACTACAAATACCTAGGTGTCTGGTTAGACTATAAACTCTCCTTCCAGACTCACATTAAGCATCTCCAATCCAAAATGTAATCTTGAATCGGCTTCCTATTTCGCAACAAAGTATCCTTCACTCATGCTGCCAAACATACCCTCGTAAAACTGACCATCCTACCAATCCTCGACTTCGGCGATGTCATCTACAAAATAGCCTCCAGCACTCTGTGGTCCTTCTGTAGCTCAGTTGGTAGAGCATGGCGCTTGTAACGCCAGGGTAGTGGGTTCGATTCCCGGGACCACCCATATGTAGAATGTATGCACACGCTTTGGATAAAAGCGTCTGCCAAATGGCATATATAACAAATTGGATGCAGTCTTTCACAGTGCCATCTGTTTTGTCACCAAAGCCCCATATACTACCCACCACTGTGACCTGTACAGTCTTGTTGGCTGGCCCTCGCTTCATACTCATCGCCAAACCCACTGGCTCCAGGTCATCTACAAGTCTTTGCTAGGTAAAACCATGCCTTATCTCAGCTCAATGGTTACCATAGCAGCACCCACCCGTAGCAGGCGCTCCAGCAGGTATATCTTACTGGTCACCGCCAAATCCAATTACTCCTTTGGCCGCCTTTCCTTCCAGTTCTCTGCTGCCAATGACTGGAATGAACTGCAAAAATCACTGAAGCTGGAGCTATTTTCCTCACTAGCTTTAAGCACCGGCTGTCAGAGCAGCTCACAGATCACTGCCCCTGTACATAGCCTATCTGTAAATAGCCCATCCAACTACCTCATCCCCATACTGTATTTATTTATTTATCTTGCTCCTTTGCACCCCAGTATCTCTACTTGCACATTCATCTCCTGCACATCTATCACTCCAGTGCTTAATTGGTATATTGTAATTACTTTGCCACTATGGCCTATTTAAATAAAGGTGAAATAAAAAAATAAAAAAATAAAAGAGCAGATGTCTACAGCAATAGTATAGATGTGATCAATACATGTGGATGATTTCATTATTGTGCTGTTTGTTAATACCCTGGTAGTTTGACGGATATCCTGAACCAGGTTTGAGGCACTGGTTACAGTTTGTAGCTTTTTTTTGAGCTTGATGAATACCAGTCAATATTTAGATCACCCAGAAAATATACCTTGTATTATATTATATACCTTGTACATCTGTTGATGTCACATACACTATATTTACAAAAGAATGTTGGAACCCCTTCAAATTAGTGGATTTGGCTATTTCAGCCACACCCATTTCTTACGGGTGTATAAAATCAAGCACACAGCCATGCAATCTCCATAGACAAACATTGGCAGTAGAATGGCCTTACTGAGTTTAGGGACTTTTTGGGGCGGCAGCGTAGCCTAGTGGTTAGAGCGTTGGACTAGTAACCGCAAGGTTGTGAGTTCAAACCCCCGAGCTGACAAGGTACAAATCTGTCGTTCTGCCCCTGAACAGGCAGTTAACCCACTGTTCCCAGGCCGTCATTGAAAATAAGAATATTAACTGACTTGCCTGGTTAAATAAAGGTTAAAAAAAAAAAAATGTGGCACTGTCATAAGATGCCACCTTTCCAACAAGTCAGTTTGACAAATTTCTGCCCTGCTAGAGCTGCCCTGGTCAACTGAAACGTCTAGGAGCAACAATGGCTCAGCCGCGAAGTGGTAATTAGCCCAACGTCACAGAACGGGACCACTAAGTGAAGTGTGTAAAAATGGTCTGTCCTTTGTTGCAACACTCACTATTGAGTTCCAAACTGCCTCTGGAAGCAAGGTCAGCACAAGAACTGTTAGTTGAGAGCTTCATGAAATGGTTTTCCATTGCCGAGCAGCTGCACCATGCGCAATGCCATGCGTCGGCTGGAGTGGTGTTAAGTTCGCCACCATTGGACTCTGGATCAGTGGAAACGCGTTCTCTGGAGTGATAACTGGAGTGATAACTGTATCACTGGATGAGCAAGCTCCGTTAACAAGAAAGAAACAAAAATTGTGTCCAACTTGAGGAGGAAATGTGGTACCCCCCTACCTCCCTCCCCGATGGGACAGATCATGCGTGCCCTGGCGACCCACTCGCACCTGCCACTCCACATGAACTGAAACACAAGCCTCACTAGAGGCCTCCTCAGACAAGCCGGCAATGGGTAGATGTATGCCAAATACAAAAGAGACGGCAACACATCCACCTTTAGGACCAGGACTTTGCCCATAAAAGACAAATACCTAGCCTTCCACATTGCTAGCTTCCTCTGTACCACTGCGATACGCATGTTCCAGTTTAGCGTCGCTGAGCCGGAGGTCTCAAAATGGACCCCGAAAATCTTCAGGGCCACCTCACAGAGAGAGAACCCCCCAGGCACATCCGTTCTACCGCGCCATCTTCCGAAAAACTTCACGGAAGACTTTGCATGGTTCAGAACTGCTCCCGACGCTCGGGTGAAATCCCCAAAGATGGCAAGGGACCTTGTCAGGCACGAGTCCTTGCACAGCAGCAAGGAAGTGTCGTCGGCGTACTGCGTCATCTTAACACGCAGCCCACCACTTCCGGGGATCAACAAGCGTTCCACCCCTGTGTCTGCCCTAATGGCATCCCCCAGAGGCTCCATGTACAGAACGAAGAGGAGAGCCGAGAGTGGGCACCCCTGCCTGACCCCAGACGAGAGGTCAAAAACGTCACCCAAGTGACTATTTACACTAACTCGGCACCCCGCTCCCCTGCTCCATATCTACCTGTGAAAACACCATCCGTACTCCCGACAATCCCCCCTTCCTCCATCTCACCAACCCAGGATGCAGGTATAGTGTTTGGCTCCGGGGTGTCCTGCACCCTGGGTCTACCCCCACACTCCTCCCCCTCCCCAGTGCTGCAGCTGGTTTAGAAAAAAAATTGGGGAGGCTGAGTCCCCAAACAAAAAACTCCCCACCTCCTCCTGTACCCAGTCCTGAGTCTTGTTAGGGGTGTCCCCACCCAACAGAAGTTGAGGGCCTGGGGAAACCAGCTGTATATCCATTGCGTGTGCATTGCTGATTACTAATACTAACTTAATTTACCAACTGTTAACTGCAGTTTAAAATCACATCTGCCGTTGAAAAAATATAATACTAAACATTTGAATGGGGTCTTACCTATAAGAGCCATCAATATTAGAAAACTCTGTAGTATATCCATAGCATGGTCACCCAGGAAACCCATGATTGCTAAGGAGCAACCACTCTGTTTAACATTTAAACTTGGTGATAATTTGAGAAATATTAAAGCTGTTAAATGAGTAGGGTATTGTTTAGAATATTTTTTATTATACATTTTATGTAATGATAATAGATGAATGATATGAACATATAAAAGCTAATTTGCTGGTATGGATAGCACATTTGACTCTTAAAACTGAAAAGAAAATCTTGAATAATCTTTGAAATATCTCACCTGGAATTTAGGTTTGGTTTAGTGCTGATCTAGGATCAGGTTGCCTTTCAGATCATAATAATAATAATAATAATATATGCCATTTATCATAATGAACAAGACATGGGGGACCTGATCCTAAATCAGCACCCATACTCTGAGACACTTTGTGAATACAGGCCCTGGAGTGTGTTTTACATGGCATTTAGTTGTAACTCATGGACACTAAAAGATGTGTAAATACGTCCATTTTAAGTGCATTTGTAAGGTAAAATATAAGTTACAACATATTGCAACACTGCAATGATGCTCAAAACAAAACGTTTTGAACTTAAAGTAATTCTTGTCCACGTCAGAACAACCCATAGGGCAAGAACCTCTCTGTAGTAGGACAGTGGACATGTAGAAAATGTTATAACAGTTGTGCTACTAGTAATCCAATGCTATGAGCAAATTTTAAGTCATTTTTAAAATTATGATAAAAGTAATTCCGTCCTATAAGAGGAAGTCTACCGAATTACTTTCAATTACTGTTAATAAGTCATTTTTGAAATGATGCCAAAAGTAATTTGGTAGACTTTCGCTGTTAGGAGGACGGGAGTGGTATTTACATGGAACTCTAGACTTCTAGAGTTTCGTTTCAGCAGCTTTCATAGCCATATAACCTTGTCTGTTGCAACATACTTTGAACCTGTAATAAAATGAACCAATGGAAAAATGTCAAAGAAGTTCAAATAACTGCTCAGTAGTCATTCATCTTTTGACATTATCTGAGATGGAAAATGTATGTAATTATATGATCACGTCAAATGTTATTTGTCACATGCCCTTAACCAACAATGCAGTTGAAGTCGGAAGTTTACATACACCTTAGCCAAATTCATTTAAACTCAGTTTTTCACAATTCCTGACATTCAATCCTAGTAAAAAATTCCATGTCTTAGGTCAGTTAGGATCACCACTTTATTTTAGGAATGTGAAATGCCAGAATAATAGTAGAGAGAATTTGTTTATTTCAGCTTGTACTGTACCGTGCTTTTACACCTGCATTGTTTGCTGTTTGGGGTTTTAGGCTGGGTTTCTGTACAGCACTTTGAGATATCAGCTGATGTACGAAGGGCTATATAAATAAATTTGATTTGATTTGATTTGATTTATTTCATCACATTCCCTGTGGGCCAGAAGTTTAAATACACTCAATTAGTATTGGGTAGCATTGCCTTTAAATTGTTTAACTTGGGTCAAATGTTTCAGGTTGACTTCCACAAGCTTCCCACAATAAGTTGGGTGAATTTTTGCCCATTCCTCCTGACACAGCTGATGTAACTGAGTCAGGTTGTAGGCCTCCTTGCTCGCACACGCTTTTTCAGTTCTGCCCAAAACAATTCTATAGGATTGAGGTCAGGGCTTTGTGATGTCCACTCCAATACCGTGAATGTGTTGTCCTTAAGCCATTTAGCCATCAAGCCATCTATTTTGTGAAGTGCACCAGTCCCTCCTGCAGCAAAGCACCCCGACAACATGATGCTGCCACCCCCGTGCTTCATGGTTGGGATGGTGTTCTTCGGCTTGCAAGCCTCCCTCTTTTTCCTCCAAACATAACGATGGTCATTATGGCCAAACAGTTCTATTTCTGTTTCATCAGACCAGAGGACATTTCTCCAAAAAGCTTCTTCCTTGCTGAGTGGCCTTTCAGGTTATGTCGATATAGGACTCGTTTTACTGTGGATACTTTTGTACCCGTTTCCTCCAGCATCTTCACAAGGTCCTTTGCTGTTGATCTGGGATTGATTTGCACTTTTCCCACCAAAGTGCGTTCATCTCTAGGAGACAGAACGCGTCTCCTTCCTGAGCGGTATGACGGCTGCGTGGTCCCATGGTGTTTATACTTGCGTACTATTGTTTGTACAGATGAAAGTGGTACCTTCAGGCGTTTGGAAATTGCTCCCAATGATGAACCAGACTTGTCAAGGTCTTCAATTGTTTTCTGAGGTCTTGGCTGATTTGTTTTGATTTCCCCATGATATCAAGCAAAGACGCACTGAGTTTGAAGGTAGGCCTTTAAATACATCCACAGGTACACCTCCAATTGACTCAAATTATGTCAATTAGCCTATCAGAAGCTTCTAAAGCCATGACATAATTTTCTGGATTTTTCCAAGCTGTTTAAAAAGGCACATCAACTTAGTGTATGTAAACTTTTGACCCACTGGAATTGTGATACAAGTGAAATATAAGTGAAATAAGAAATTGTTGGACCAATTACTTGTGTCACGCACAAAGTAGATGTCCTAACCTGACTTGCTGTTGCCAAATACTTTCATGTTAATTTCTCTACCATAATGTCACGTTCTGACCTTTATTTCCTTTGTTTTGTCTTTATTTAGTATCGTCAGGGCGTGAGTTGGGGTGGGCAGTCTATGTGTGTTTTTCTATGTTTTGGGTTTTGAGTTCATCCTAGTATGGTTCTCAATCGGAGGCAGGTGTTGTTTGTTGTCTCTGATTGAGAATCATACTTAGGTAGCCTGGGTTTCACTGTTGGTTTGTGGGTGTTTGTTGTCTCTGATTGAGAATCATACTTAGGTAGCCTGGGTTTCACTGTTGAGTGGTGGGTGTTTGTTGCCACACGGTACTGTTTCCTCATGTTCACGTTTATTGTTTTGTATTTCCATAGTGTTCAGTTTAAATCTTAAAATAAACGTTATGGACACTTACCACGCTGCACATTGGTCCTCCGATCCTTCTCCTCCTCAGAGGAGGAGGAATGACGTTACACATAAACTGCCTCCAACACAATTTTGGAAAATTTGGCAGTATGTCCAACCATAAGCTACAGACAACAAACACAATTGCATTTTATCGATGGCAATTTGAATGCACAGAGATACCGTAATGAGATCCTGAGGCCCTTTGTCGTGCCATTCATCTGCTGCCACCCATGTCGCAAGGATCTGTACACAATGCCTGGAAGCTGAAAATGCCCTGGTTCTTCCATGGCCTGCATACTCACCAGATATGTAAACCATTGAGCATGTTTGGGATGCTCTGGAGCGACTTGTAGGACGGCGTGTTGCAGTTCCTGCCAATATCCAGCAACTGCACAGCGATTGAAGAGTAGTGGGACAACATTCCACAGGCCACAATCAACAGCCTGATCAACTCTATAGTATGTGATGGAGATGTGTCGCTCTGCATGAGGCAAATGGTGGTCACACCAGATACTGACTGGTTTTCTGATGGACGCCCCTATCTTTTTTTTAAAGGTATCTGCGACCAACAGATGCATATCTGTATTTCCAATCATGTGAAAACCATAGATTAGGGCCTAATGAATTTATTTCATTAGACTGATTTCCTTATATGAACTGTAACTCAGTAAAATCGTTGAAATTGTTGCATTTATATTTTTGTTCAGTATATTTCTGAACTTCCTTGGTGAAGAGTCAGTTTGTAAAGATTACTGTGAAAACTAGCCACAAAATGTAGAAATTGTACTATCTTCACAAAGCTCCATCAATTGGTAATTTCCTTAACATTAATTTCTGAATTATTTTCGCCTCCCTCCATACATTATCTTCTTGATGTAACAAAAGCCCCTCTAGCCTTCTCTTTGTAAATGTAATCTCATTCATTGAGCAGTTTATGTACCTGAATATCATTCAACCCTGTACCTTCGTTTTGACTTTCAGATGGGGAAGTAATTTCACTGACAATGCTTTTAATCCTTAATCTCTTTGTTTGATGCATGTTCCTTGCCATGCCTCATTGCCAATCTTCTAATCTTAAACATGAATAATTCACACTATTTCTCATTTCTCATCATCATCAATGGATAATGTCCAGTGTTAAATAAGATAATTGCCATTTGCTGTGAAGTTTGTATAAGTCTTAGTTGTTAATACTTCTCTTTGACAATAGTGACCTCTGCAGAATAATTTATACCATGTGATTACCACAGCTCATTGATAGTCCCCACTGGTTTTTCCAAAATTGCACATCCTCTGAGTATGAATGGCATTTTTTTTAAAGAAAATTAAATCTTCCTTTGCCTCTTTACAAAATATGAAAATATGCTTTTCTTTTTACAATATCCTGTAAACCCATTGTGTTAAAAGATATAAAAAGTAACAACAACAGAAGTCATTAACTACTTACCTGAATTGTTGTTGTCTCGCCTGCCCAGCCTGTGTGCGATGTCGACGGTCTCGCTGACTCACACCAAGACCGGGCGCTAGCTTCTGACAAACGTCACTTACTTTTTGTTTTACGACCACAACGCTGTATTCAGTCTGTTCGTACAGGCAACATCTTATATTGGACCGTTCAGCATTGGAGATTGTCTCCTCCAGCTGAGTGGTTGTTTTATCCATGGTTTTGCACTTTTCGTGAGGGTGCACTGTAGTTCTCTTATCTTTTTTCCATTGATCCAAATCGAGATGGCAACCGGAGTATGGGCGATTGGGTGTTTTGAAAGGAAAACGAGTCAGCTGGTTTGTCAGATTTGTTACCACTCAAGACTGTTTTGTGTGGCCTATTTGGTATTTGATTAGAGTCCCCATTAGCTGTTGCAAAAGCAGCAGCTACTCTTCCTGGGGTTCACACAAAACATGACACATAATACAGAATGACATAATACAGAACATCATTAGACAAGAACAGCTCAAGGACAGAACTACATACATTGGTTTGCACGACGAGTCAATAAACCGGCGACCAGTGCACTGATGTTGCATGGACATGCCTTCCAACCTGAGATCTGACCGCGATAATTAAGCTTCCGACTGCCTTTTCTTTCCCTCCCATTATTGTATATCAAGTAAGACAGCAGCCTACATAAGAAACAACACATATTGATTGCTCAATGGGCAGGGAATGAACGGCAACAACACCAGGAGCTCCCAAGTGTTGCACCGGTCTAAGGCACTGCATTTCAGAGCGAAAGGCGTCACTACATACTCTGGTTCGATTCCAGGCTGTATCACAACTGGCCGTGATTGGGAGTTTGCAAAGGCTATTTTCTTGCCGAAATCCCCCCCTCGCCCCAATTCTATCTTGGGACTGCAAGGCCTGGCACACTTCATAATCATTTTGGTATCTCATGTTGACCAGTAGTGTGTGCCACAGAAAGCAAAATTCAAGTATAAAGAAACATAAACATTTATTTTAGAAACATTTTGTAATGTTTAAGAAAAATAATGATAATAGACAAATATTATCCCACAGTAACACAAAAACATCACAGTAAGTTACGTTTGTTAACAAACATTAAATAAGAAATATAAATTTCGATAATAAGATGTAAAATGACAATAAATCAAATATAAAAAGACAATAAATAACAAACAAATATTGGATAGCTGCAACAGCTCGACTGAACATTTAGTCCAATTTTTCTGGAAAGTTTTCCAGGTGATATCGCATGGAACTCAAACCTAACCTAGTCCTGATAGGCAGATAGGGGGAATCCTCCCCCTTCTTTCTTTGGCACACATCAGAGTCAAGTACTTTCTATTGAACAAACTTCACGTCAGGATATTAAACATTGAGCCGGGAGTAAAATGTAGGCAAGCAATAAACATTTCAGAACAACTACTAGTTGAATAAGACATGGGAGAGATGACCAGTTTTGTCAAAGAGGTGTATTTATAGACAAAAACACTTGAAACAAATAGCCAAACCGAAAACTGCAGACATTACTAGTGCCTCCCCCGATATCAAACCGACATAAAAAAAATCTCAACAAGCAAGCAAGTCGCAACAATGAATAATTGAGTACCTGCAAGTCGGGGGTGGGGGGAGAATTCTGGCAGCGGGAGCTTTTCGACACAACACCGGCAACGGTTAGGAAAGTAGCTAAAGTACCTAGTATCAGGGTCACAGTAAGCACACTCATACAACGCATGAAGAAATAGTACCCCCATCAGTGCTTTTTTTTAATCATATTTTTCACAGGTGAAAATGTCAAATTATTTGTGAAATACGACTCATTCTCTGGCTTCAAAACACAAGTGCAAACTCTCGCAGTATAATGTACGGTAGTTGAAGCTGCGTGGTAAGAAACACAGCTCAATCAAATCCGTCTAACCATAGACAGAAGGGGAAACCCATCACAGCGGCTATACACGCCAGTTCAGAAAGTTTCCTCACTCGGAGGAGTGCAAGACCGAATGGAGTTTGTGCAGAAGCGTACTTCACCAGGGGCGTTCCCTAATATAAATATGCAAATACATGGTACAACGCGCCAATAGTATCGCGCTATCTCTTGTTTGGCTTTGCCCACCTGCTTCCTGGTTCTGCCCAGTATGCTTCATGTTCTCCTACTGTATACAACACAGATGAACTATCTTGGGTTAGTTCTTAATATATTTTGTCTAACCTATAGTGGAGCGCTTTCGACACACCCACTCGCTATAGCTGTAGCTGCCCTTCTCGGAAAAGTGACCAAAGCTCCTTTTCCTATTTTGGAAAAATGACACCCTTCACACACATATACAAATTATCCAGCACTCTAGGCACATCGTTACATCGGAGAGTTAGCTACTAAAGTATATCCTCTATGAAATGATAAATGGAATAACGATAGAGTGCAGAGGCAACTCGTTGTCTGTAGCACGAAAGACCAGTGCAAGTTAACGTTACTAGCTTTGAAACTATTTCTCCCTCCCTTTATAGCTAGTTATCTACGTGCCAACGTACAAATAACGTGTCTCACATAGCTATAGCTAGCTAATATGGTTCGTAGATATCTTTAAATGTCTAAATGTTGCACTTTCTCTGGGTAGAAGTGAATTATGTTTCTGTGCCGAGCGTTGACAACACATTTAAATGTACTGCCCAAGAATCAATACACCACGGAGTACCGAAGGTTTAAAAAGTCTGGACAATGCACCACTGGAGAAACAAGTTCTACATTTTGTATTGAAGTGCGTGACGTATGCACATGAAATATAATTGATTGCAGGAGTAACTATAGAAATATTCTTTCAAAATATCAAACAAAAAAATCTACTGGCAGCGGCGGGATTCGAACCCGCGCCTCCGAAGAGACTGGAGCCTTAATCCAGCGCCTTAGACCGCTCGGCCACGCTACCGATGAAATATGCCTGTTGGGGTTGGGTATTTAACTCAGCAAAAGAAGGGTATATATTTCTACTCAATAGTTTATTTGATGGGAAAGTTTTACTACATCACTTCAAAATCAGTAGACCTATCCCACTACTTTTCTCCCAATGGTACTGAAAACGTGTGTTTATTCAGAACGCAGAAACACCAACCTTGTACACTACCGCCATCTACTGGTTGAAGAGGCAAGTGTAATAACTATCACGCACCAATCGGGCAAGGTCAACTTTTTATTTTGTATTTATTTTTATTTAACCTTTATTTAACAAGGCTAGTCAGTTAAGAACAAATCATTATTTACAATGACGGCCTATCAAAAGGCCTCCTTCTGGGACGGGGGCTGGGATCAAAAATAAAATAAGAAACAAAGCCACATCGTGAAAAGAGAGACACCACAACACTAAAAGAGAGACCTAAGACAACAACATAGCATGGCAGCAACACATGAAAACACAGGATGGTAGCAACACAGTATTACAACAACATGGTAGCAAACACAACATGGCAGAAGCACAACATTGTAGCAGATCAAAACATGGTACAAACATTATTGGGCACAGACAACAGCACCAAGGGCAAGAAGGTAGAGACAACAATAAATCACGTGAAGCAGCCACAATTGTCAATAAGAGTGTCCATGATTGAGTCTTTGAATGATGAGATTGAGATACAATTGTCCAGTTTGAGTGTTTGTTGCAGCTCGTTCCAGTCACTAGCTGCAGAGAACTGAAAAGAGGAGCAACCCAGGGATGTGTGTGCTTTGGGGACCTTTAACAGAATATGACTGGCAGAATGAGTGTTGTATGTGGAGGATGAGGGCTGCAGTAGGTATCTCAGATAGGGGGCAGTGAGGCCTGCTTATAAATAAGCATCAACCAGTGGGTCTTGTGACGGGTATACAGAGATGACCAGTTTACAGAGGAGTATAGAGTGCAGTGGTGTGTCCTATACGGAGCATTGGTGGCAAATCTGATGGCCAGAATGGTAAAGAACATCTAGCCACTCGACAGAACCTTTACCTTGCCGATCTATAAATCATGGTGTATTTTATTAAAGTTACCTCGTTGTGCTTAAACGAAACAACGTGAACAAACAACACAACAACCTTACATTAAGAAAACTAGATATTTCTGCAGCCAGAAAAGCTTGCTAATATGATACATACGGATGCTGTAGTTATTAATAATCAAGTAATCACATAACATTGTGTGACTCAATAACCTTGGAGGATAAACATAATGCTTTATCCTCAGCCTGAGCATAAAATAGTGCACAATGACGTAGCCTAGTTGTGATTTGTGTCATAGTGACTCGTGACTGTCTCAATTCCTCATGGCGTTGCTGCTGTATGCTGAGAGGTAGCGACCCTTTAGTCCTGAAGCCATTCCTAGCCTGAAGTCTAATAGACTGATTGTTATGGTAATCACCATTCTATTTACATAGCTAACCTATTATTCTTTTCCTCCTCAATACCACTCTCTCTTTCTCTTTCACATTCAGTTTAACTCTCTCTTTCTGTATCACATTCTGTTTAACTCTCTCTTTCTGTCTCACATTCTGTTTAACTCTCTCTTTCTGTTTCACATTCTGTGTAACTCTCACTATCTCTTTGACATTCTGTTTAACTCTCTCTTTCTGTATCACATTCTGTTTAACTCTCTCTTTCTGTCTCACATTCTGTTTAACTCTCTCTTTCTGTCTCACATTCTGTTTAACTCTCTCTTTCTGTATCACATTCTGTTTAACTCTCTCTTTCTGTTTCACATTCTGTGTAACTCTCTCTTTCTGTTTCACATTCTGTGTAACTCTCTCTTTCTGTTTCACATTCTGTGTAACTCTCTCTTTCTGTCTCACATTCTGTGTAACTCTCTCTTTCTGTTTCACATTCTGTGTAACTCTCTCTCTCTCTTTGACATTCAGTGTAACTCAATTCAAGGAGCTTTATTGGCAATGGAAACATATGTTAACATTGCCAAAGCAAGTGAAGTAGATCATATACAAAAGTGAAATTAACAATAAAAATGAACAGTGAACATTACACTCACAGAAGTAACTCTCTCTCTCTCACATTCTGTGTAACTTTCTCTTTCTCACATTCTGTGTAACTCTCTCTTTCACATTCGGTGTAACTCTCTCACATTCTGTGTAATTCTCTCTTTTTCTCACTGTGTAACTTTCTCTCTCACACTGTGTGTAACTCAATTCAATTCAAATAGGCTTTATTGGCATGGCAAACATATGTTTAAATTGCCAAAGCAAGTGAAATAGATAATAAACAAAAGTGAAATAAACAATCAAAAATTAAAAGTAAACTTTACACTCACAAACGTTTCAAAGGAATAGGAACATTTCAAATGTCATATTATGTCTATATACAATGTTGTAACGATGTGCAAATAGTTAAAGTACAAAAGGGAAAAGACATTCACATACATCTGGGTTGTATTTACAATGGTGTTTGTTCTTCACTGGTTGCCCTTTTCTTGTGGAAACCGGTCACAAATCTTGCTGCTGTGATGGCACACTGTGGTACTTCACCCTATACATATTTATCAAGATTGGGTTTGTTTCCGAATTCTTTGTGGGTCTGTGTAATCTGAGGGAAATATGTGGCTCTAATATGGTCATACATTTGGCAGGAGGATCGAAATTGCAGCTCAGTTTCCAACTAATTTTGTGGGCAGTGTGCACAAACCCTGTCTTCTCTTGAGAGCCAGGTCTGCCTACGGCGACCATTCTCAATAGCAAGGTTATGCTCACTAAATCTGTTCATAGTTGTTTCACAAAGACACGGCGGTTGGAGCCAAAAATCTCACATTTGGATTCATCAGACCAAAAGCCAGAATTCCACTGCTCTAATGTCCATTACTTTTGTTTCTTGGCCCAAGCAAGTCTTCTTATTCTTGGTATCCCTTAGTAGTACACTGCTCAAAAAATAAAGGGAACACTAAAATAACACATCCTAGATCTGAATGAATGAAATATTATTTTTAAATACTTTTTTCTTTACATAGTTGAATGTGCTGAAAACAAAATCACACAAAAATGATCAATGGCAATCAAATTGATCAACCCATGGAGGTCTGGATTTGGAGTCACTCTCAAAATTAAAGTGGAAAACCACACTACAGGCTGATCCAACTTTGATGTAATGTCCTTAAAACAAGTCCAAATGAGGCTCAGTAGTGTGTGTGGCCTCCACGTGCCTGTATGACCTCCCTACAACGACTGGGCATGCTCCTCATGAGGTGGCAGATGGTCTCCTGAGGGATCTCCTCCCAGACCTGGACTAAAGCATCTGCCAACTCCTGGACAGTCTGTGGTGCAACGTGGTGGATGGAGCGAGACATGATGTCCCAGATGTGCTCAATTGGATTCAGGTCTGGGGAACTGGCGGGCCAGTCCATAGCATCAATGCCTTCCTCTTGCAGGAACTGCTGACACACTCCAGCCACATGAGATCTAGCATTGTCTTGCATTAGGAGGAACCCAGGGCCAACCGCACCAGCATATGGTCTCACAAGGGGTCTGAGGATCTCATCTCGGTACCTAATGGCAGTCAGGCTACCTCTTTCGAGCACATGGAGGGCTGTGCGGCTCCCCAAAGAAATGCCACGCCACACCATGACTGACCCACCGCCAAACCGGTCATGCTGGAGGATGTTGCAGGCAGCAGAACTTTCTCCACGGCGTCTCCAGACTCTGTCACGTCTGTCACATGTGCTCAGTGTGAACCTACTTTCATCTGTGAAGAGCACAGGGCGCCAGTGGCGAATTTGCCAATCTTGGTGTTCTCTGGCAAATGCCAAACGTCCTGCACGGTGTTGGGCTGTAAGCACAACCCCCACCTGTGGACGTCGGGCCCTCATACCACCCTCATGGAGTCAGTTTCTGACCGTTTGAGCAGACACATGCACATTTGTGGCCTGCTGGAGGTCATTTTGCAGGGCTCTGGCAGTGCTCCTCCTGCCCTCCTTGCACAAAGGCGGAGGTAGCGGTCCTGCTGCTGGGTTGTTGCCCTCCTACGGCCTCCTCCACGTCTCCTGATGTACTGGCCTGTCTCCTGGTAGCGCCTCCATGCTCTGGACACTACGCTGACAGATACAGCAAACCTTCTTGCCACAGCTCGCATTGATGTGCCATCCTGGATGAGCTGCACTACCTGAGCCACTTGTGTGGGTTGTAGACTCCGTCTCATGCTACCACTAGAGGGAAAGCACCGCCAGCATTCAAAAGTGACCAAAACATCAGCCAGGAAGCATAGGAACTGAGAAGTGGTCACCACCTGCAGAACCACTCATTTATTGGGGGTGTCTTGCTAATTGCCTATAATTTCCACCTTTTGTGTATTCCATTTGCACAACAGCATGTGAGCAATTTTCATCATAGCATCATAGCACCTTTTTTTAAACCTTTATTTAACTAGGCAAGTCAGTTAAGAACAAATTCTTATTTTCAATGTCAGCCTAGGAACAGTGGGTTAACTGACTCTTCAGGGGAAGAACGACAGATTTGTGCCTTGTCAGCTTAGGGATTTGAACTTGCAACCTTTTGGTTACTAGTCCAACACTCTAACCACTAGTATACGCTGCCACCCCAGCAACTACACTTGAAATTTTCCGTATTGACTGATCTTCGCGTCTTAAAGTAATGAGAACTTGGCCATCTAAATTCTATCAACACATTGACTGTCGCACCCGCACAGGCAATACACTGAACCACTGCTACTCTGACTTCCGGGATGCATACAAGGCCCCCCCCCCTCCCTTCGGCAAATCTGACCACCTTGCTCCTACCGTCCTACAGGCAGAAACTCAAACAGGATGTACCCGTGACTAGACCCATTCAACGCTGGTCTGACCAATCGGAATCCACGCTTCAAGATTGTTTTGATCACGCGGACTGGGAAATGTTCCAGGAAGCCTCAGAGAATAACATCGATTTATACGCTTACTTGTTGAGGGAGTTTATAAGGAAGTACGTAGGAGATGTTGTACCCACTGTGACTATTAAAACCGACCCTAACCAGAAACCGTGGATAGATTGCGGCATTCACGCAAAACTGAAAGCGCGAACCACCGCATTCAACCATGGAAAGATGACTAGTAATATGGCCGAATATAAATAGTGTAGTTAATCCCTCAGCAAGGCAATCAAACAAGCGAAATGTCGATATACAAACAAAGTGGAGTCGCAATTCAACGGATCAGACACGAGACGTATGTGGCAGGGTCTACAGGCAATTACGGACTACAAAAAGAAAACCAGCCACGTCACGAAAGCCGATGTCTTCAAAACAAACTAAAAACCTTCTTTGCCCGCTTTGAGGATAATACAGTGCCACCGACGCGGCCCACTACCAAGGACTGTGGGCCCACCTTTCCTTCTCCATGGCCGACATGAGTAAGGCATTTAAATGTGTTAACCCTCGCAAGGCTGCTGGCCCAGACGGCATCCCTAGCCACGTCCTCAAAGCATGCGCAGACCAGCTGGCTGGTGTGTTTATGGACATATTCAATCACTCCCTATCTAAGTCTGCTGTCGCCACATGCTCCAAGATGACCACATTGTTCCTGTACCCAAGAGGGCAAAGATAACTGAAC
The DNA here is from genome assembly GCF_023373465.1 of Oncorhynchus keta. Taxonomy (NCBI): domain Eukaryota; kingdom Metazoa; phylum Chordata; class Actinopteri; order Salmoniformes; family Salmonidae; genus Oncorhynchus; species Oncorhynchus keta. The sequence goes on along the minus strand of NC_068455.1, from coordinate 71,289,575 downwards.
TAAATGACTATCGCCCAGTAGCACTCACTTCTGTCATCATGAAGTGCTTTGAGAGACTAGTAAAGGATCATATCACCTCCACCTTACCTGCCAACCTAGACCCACTTCTGTTTGCATACTGCCCTAACAGGTACACAGACGATGCAATCTCCATCACACTGCACACCATAGTACCCTCCAAGCTCATCATTAAGCTTGAGGCCTTGGGTTTCAACCCTGCCCTGTGTAATTGGGTCCTGGACATCCTGAAGGGCCGCCCCCAGGTGGTGAAGGTAGGAAACAACATCTTCACTTCGCTGATCCTCAACACTGGGGCCCCACAAGGGTTCTCAGCCCTCTCCTGCACTCCCTGTTCACCCATGACTGCGCGATCATGCATGCCTCCAACTCAATCATCAAGTTTGCAGACGACACAACAGTAGTGGGCTTGATTACCAACAATGATGAGACAGCCTACAAGGAGGAGGCGAGGGCCCTCGAAGTGTGGTGTCAGGAAAACAACCTCTCACTCAACGCCAACAAAACAAAGGAGATCAAATTAAGTAAAATAAATTATAAAGCCCTTTTTACATCAGCTGATATCTCAAAGTGCTGTACAGAAACCCAGTCTAAAACCCCAAACAGCAAGCAATGCAGGTGTAGAAGCACAGTGGCTAGGAAAAACTCCCTAGAAAGGCCAGAACCTAGGAAGAAACCTAGAGAGGAACCAGGCTATGAGGGGTGGCCAGTCCTCTTCTGGCTGTGCCGGGTGGAGATTATAACAGAACATGGCCAAGATGTTCAAATGTTCATAAATGACCAGCATGGTCAAATAATAATAATAATCACAGTAGTTGTTGAGGGTGCAACAGGTCAGCACCTCAGGGGTAAATGCCAGTTGGCTTTTCATAGCCGATCATTCAGAGTATCTCTACCGCTCCTGCTGTCTCTAGACAGGTAGTACGCCCGGTGAACAGGTCAGAATTCCATAGCCACAGGCAGAAGAGTTGAAACTGGAGCAGCAGCACGGCCAGGTGGACTGGGGACAGCAAGGAGTCATCAGGCCAGGTATTCCTGAGACATGGTCCTAGGGCTGAGGTCCTCAGAGAGAGAGAAAGAAAGAATTAGAGAGAGCATACTTAAATTCACACAGGACACAGGAGAAATACTCCAGAAATACTCCTGATATAACAGACTGACCCTAGCCCCCTGACACATAAACTACTGCAGCATAAACACTGGAGGCTGTGACAGGAGGGGTCGGGAGACACTGTGGCCCCGTCCGATGATAACCCCAGACAGGGCCAAACAGGCAGGATATAACCCCACCCACTTTGCCAAATCACAGCCCCCACACCACTAGAGGGATATCTTCAACCACCAACTTACTACCCTGAGACAAGGCCAAGTATAGCCCACAAAGATCTCCGCCACGGCACAACCCAAGGGGGGCGCCAACCCAGACAGGAAGATCACGTCAGTGACTCAACCCACTCAAGTGGCGCACCCCTCCTAGGGACGGTATGAAAGTGCACCAGTAAGCCAGTGACTCAGCCCCTGTAATAGGGTTAGAGGTAGAGAATCCCAGTGGAGAGAGGGGAACCGGCCAGGCAGAGACAGCAAGGGCGGTTCGTTGCTCCAGTGCCTTTCCATACACCTTCACACTCCTGGGCCAGACTAAAGACTTAAAAGTTGAGACCGAGTCTGCGTCTCTCACATGGGTAGGCAAACCATACCATAAAAATGGAGCTCTATAGGAGAAAGCCCTGTCTCCGGCTGTTTGCTTAGAAATTCTAGGGACAGTTAGGAGGCCTGCGTCTTGTGACCATAGCATCCGTGTAGGTATGTACGGCAGTACCAAATCGGAAAGATAGGTAAGAGCAAGCCCATAATGCTTTGTAGGTTAACAGTAAAACCTTGAAATCAGCCCTTGCCTTAACAGGAAGCCAGTGTAGAGAGGCTTGCACTGGAGTAATATGATCACATTTTTTTGGTTCTAGTCAAGATTCTAGCAGCCGTACTTAGCACTAACTGAAGCTTCTTTCGTGCTTTATCCGGGTAGCCGGAAAGTAGAGATGATCGTGGACTTCAGAAAACAGCAGAGGTAGCACTCCCCTATCCACATCGACAGGACAGTTTTAAGTTAATCGGCGTACACATCACGGACAAACTGAAATGGTACACCCACACAGACAGTGTGGTGAAGAAGGTGAAACAGCACCTCTTTAACTTCACGAGGCTGAAGAAATTTGGCTTGTCACCTAGAACCCTCACAAACTTTAACAGATGCACAGTTGAGAGCATCCTGTCGGGCTATATCACTACCAGGTATGGCAACAGCACCTTCCTCAACTGCAATGCTCTCCAGAGGGTGGTGCGGTCTGCCCAACGTATCACCGGGGGCAAACTATCTGCCCTCCAGGACACTTACAGCACACGATGTCACAGGAAGGCCAAAAAGATAATCAAGGACAACAACCATCCGAGCCACTGCCTATTCATCCCACTACCATCCAGGAGACAAGGTCAGTATAGGTACATCAAAGCTGGGACAGAGAGACCGGAAAAAACAGCTTCTATCTGAAGGCCATCAGACTGTTAAAAAACCATCACTGACACAGAGGCTACTGCCTACATACATACTCAAATCATTAGCCACTTTAATAAATGGATCACTAGTCACTTTAAAAAAAATGGCACTTGAATGTTTACATATCTTACATTACTCATCTCATATGTATATACTTTATTTTATACCATCTATTGCATCTTGCCTATGCCGCTCGGCCATTGCTCATCCATATATTTATATGTACATATTCTTATTCCATCCCTTTACATTTGAGTGTATTAGGTAGTTGTGAATTTGTTATATTACTGCACTGTCGAAACTAGAAGCACAAGCATGTCGCTACACTCGCATTACAGTTTTTCTCAGTCGCTTTGGTGCATTTTTCACATCATCCCTAACATGTGCAAAATAATAAGTGCATTTCTCAGAACAATTTGTACAAACTGCAATATACAATAGATATGTTTCTAAAGCTAGTCAGTCACTAAAAATCCTTAGTACATCTCTCAAAAGTAAATATTCATGCCAATGATCATGTCAGTGTCATCAGAATGATAAGTCATTGAGTCATTGTTCACAAACAAGGTCGTCAAAATGTTTAGGCATGTTGTCAATGTAACTGTGTACTTTGACAGTATTACCTGATGTAAACTTAGGCTACAGTTTGGATGACAGTTACTGTATTGAAAATGCACAAGGCTGCACTTCTATGGCATATATCAATTTCAACAGTACTATTTACATATTACTGTATGTGGGTTATTGATTGAAAGAGACTGGACAACCCAAGGGGCACAAAGGAAAAAAACTAAATTAGAAAGAAACACAGGAAACCACCCCTAAGGCACAACTTTGCCCGCAGCACTGTTGTGCTGTCTCCACATCCAGACGTTCCTGTCTGTCGGCCCACATATTCTCATCCACATCACACCGGATATTTTCCCTTCCAATGCAACGTGGAAAGAATCTTTTGGAATGCCTTATCCATCCTCTGCAGGCGTCTACTGTGATGTCCTCACATGCTGCATCCATTGCAGCCAGCAGGGTCATCTGTGTGTGTGGCTGACGATCGTACACCTTCCACCTCCATGCTGAAAATAACTACTGAATTGGGTTAAGGAATGGTGAATAAGGTGGGAGGAATTCTATGAGCATCCTCGGGTGGGTCACAAACCATTGCCTTATGATGTTTGATCGATGGAAACTCACATTATCACAAATGACCACATACTTTGGCAAATCCTCTCTAAGCAGACCCCTCTCATCATCAGGGATGAGAGCCCTGTAGAGAGTCTCTAAAAATAGTAGATGCTGGGTGTTGTATGGCCCTATAAGGGGGATATGGGTTAGGACACCATGCTCCGAAATAGCAGCACACATGGTGATATTTCCTCCCCGTTGGCCTGGCAAATCCACAGTAGCTCTGTGACCGATGATATTCCGACCCCGCCTTCTGCATTTGGTCAGGTTGAAGCCAGCCTCATCCACGTATACCAAGTTGTGAGAGGGTTCACTTGATTCCAACTCCATTATACGCTATATCCCAGAACACACAGTTGAATTTGTTTTGGTAAGGAAGAGTGACATAAAATGTACATATATTGCATGTTCCTTCCACAGCAATGGAAATGTGTGCAGTTTATGCTTACTGTACTATGTATCACTATAAAATTTTGCTGTAAAGTAGTTACATAGATATATGTTTTACCTGTACATACTGATACCGTAGCTCCTTAACTCTGTCCTCATTCCTTTGGAATGGTACACGGTACAGCTGTTTCATACTCATCTGGTTTCTATGCAGCACCCTGTCGATGGTTGAGATCCTAACCGTATGGATGTTTTCAAAGACATCGTTGTCTTCTATAATGGTCCTTTGTATTTCCCTGTGTCTCATGGCATTGTTTAATCGGACCATGGTGCAAATAGCCTCCTCCTGTTGAGGTGTGAAAAGGCGTCCTCTGCCACCGGTTTGAGGTAATCTTGCAGTCAGTCCTATGTGGGGAAAAATGCAGTGATGCATCGCATACTTTCACATAGACAAAAACTATGCGAACACACATTTTACTGTAAAACATACAGGTGGTTGCATGTAAGATGCAGTATGTATCTGTATAGAGTATATTTCTGTATGCTGTGAAATACAAGTGGACTGCTGTAATATGAAGCATTGTAGGAAGTATACAGTATACTGCTTATATACAGTAACAGTGCACTGTACATTGGTGGACATACCTGTTCTCTCTTCGAAACGTTTGAACTATTGAGGACACGGTTGATCTACCAATATTCGGCTGCACCCTTCGACCCGCCTCAGCCATTGTAAGGCCATGATTGACAACATGGTCTACAATAGTGGTCCTTATGTCATCAGATATGCGCCTATGTACTCTTCTGCCTCTTCCTCTGTTTTGCCTTCCACCACGCATCCTTGCTCCTCTTCTTCCTCCTCTTGGCTGTTGACCCTGTTCGTTTGCTGGTCCATCCATTATTGGAAAATTGCAACTCTGTGTTGTGGTCTGTCTATATATGCTTGCCAATTGATTCTTAATGAGATGCAACTTTGAGCAATTTAGACAACTGGTTGATTGTTGGTTGAACTAACACTTTACATTCCTTCATGAGTGAGGGTCAATTTCACCTGTTTTTGTACAAAAGGTCTAATAGAAATGTGTAAAACTATGCTTGACAGTTTATGACAAATAGTTCAACAATTGTGCATGTAATGGCTTATGCAAGGAACTAATGCCTAGATGTTTTGAGGGGTAAGACTATTCAACAGAGAACCATCTACTATATTTTGATCAACATGACATGAGCAATTGATAATGTGGAAAAAAGCTGACACTTGTACATTATCAATTGAAATTTGTTCAAAAGGAATAAGACATTGCTTTAATGATGTGAAGTGACTAGATGATTTGGAATTTGTACAAGTCGTATCAAGAATTGCACTTTTGATCAGAGAAATGCACCAAAGAGACTGAGAAAAAGTGTAACATCTGCTAACCTTGTTTATGTGACCAAGAACATTGAAGAGCAAAGCTGTCAAG